>NC_042616.1:108593155-108910343 GCF_901001135.1 Rhinatrema bivittatum
TTTTATGGTAATAGGCACTTTATTGCAATTTGTGCTAATACCTAAGCAAAGAGCTAAGTTACCACAAATTACAATAACTTTTTCATGCTTTGAGATAAGTGCCAGAATGTGGCATTTCCTACATACAACCACTGGGGGGGAACCATGTTTACTATGAGACAGAGACAGAAACTAGCTGCAATATCCTGCCACTAGATAGGTATTTATATCTCTATGGGAGGCCCACCTAGTAACTCGAGGTGAGGTTTAGGTATTAGTGTAGGGGGTTAGGGGCCACTTTGCCATTCAAAGTGAGACGTACAAACAGAACAGTGCTCTCTTGTGAAGATTTGATGACCCTCGGTGTGAGGAAACTCACTCAAAGATGAGATTTGTGCAATGTTCTCTCAACCTAGCTTGATGTTCCTCACACCGAGGGTCATCAAATATTCACAAGAGAGCACTGTTCTGTTCGTACGTCTCACTTTGAATGGCAAAATGGCCCCTAACCCCCTACACTAATACCTAAACCTCACCTCGAGTTACTAGGTGGGCCTCCATAGAGATATAAATACCTACCTAGTGGTAGGGCTATTCTCTCCCTCCCCTTCCCTTCCCTTCCCTTCGGCTAAAAGATAAGTCATATTTATCTGTTGGCTGAATATTAGGCCCTAATATCACCTTTTAATGAATTCTAAACTAGAAAGCAGTTGTACTAGGATAAATCAGAAGGTACGTTATCATTATTATTTGATTTACATTCCGCTTTGAACCATAATCACTTTAGAACTTTTAATATAAGACGGTTTAAGCCCTACTGTAGATTAAATTGAATGTATTGGTTAGCACGGGGAAACGTCTAGCAGTAGGACGTCCAAGAGACAAGGGATTTTTAAGTGAGTGATGGTGGATTCCTTCCCCCTAAGGGGAAGAGTGAAGAACTCCCCAAGAACCCGGCACCCACTAGAGAACTCAGCAACTACCATTCCACACTTCAGGCTCAGCAAAAACTCCTCTCCAATGCTGTTATTAGCACTCAGTGAAGTAACTGGAGAAATTTCAAGAGAGACTCTATCTTTGTGTCTGTTCCTATCTGGGCTGAACAACAAAGTACCAATAGGAGGAGACAGAGCTGTAGCTAGGCAATTTGGCACTTATGGCCAAATGAAAGAGTGTGCTTCCTCTGCCTCCTCTTCCCCAAGCTGCCACCACCACCACCATCCCCTCTCTCTCTGCACCCCCTTCCCCTCCGCTGACCACCATCATTAACATCCCCCATTGTATCCCCCCAGCCACAACCATCAACATCCCACTCCCATACCCCTCAGTCAAAATCAACATCCCCCCCTCTCCTCCCCCCAGTCACCCCACCCTGCGCTCCTCCCTCTACAACTAATAACTGCTTCCCCTTCAAACATATGCTCTTTGGCCCCCAAACACAGGTAGTGAACAGTATAACATAGTAACATAGAAGATGATGGCAGATAAAGACCAAAACGGTCCATCCAGTCTTCCCAGCAAGCTTTTTTTTTTTTTTTTTTTAATAGCAGCTTCAGCTCCACGCAGGCTACCGTCAAGGGTAATAGCAGCTGCTGCTCCATGTAGGCTACCGCAAGCCCTCTCTTAAGGGTAATAGCAGCTGCTGCTCCGTGCAGGCCATCCCCAAGTCTTGTGTTAAGGCTGGTAGCAGCTGTGACAAGGCAATGGCTAGGGTCAGAAAGATAATGGGATGCAAAGGGAGAGGCCTAACCAGCAGAGAGAAGGAAGTAATCATGACACTGTATTGTCAGTGGTGAGGTATCTCCTACCTAGAATATTGTGTCCAGCATATATCTAGCAAACCTGTCACACCAAAAATAGCACTAACTCCCTGAACTCAAACTGCAACAACCCTACCTATGAAAAAGGTAGTCCTAAAATATTACACCAGGCCCTAGAACACCAATGTGCCTCCTAAAGGGAAACCACAAGCTGTACTGCAATAGATACTTTCACAGAGACTAGCAGAATCTCTCAACATGGATGCATGCATTCTAACCAAATAGAGAATAAGATAAAAACCGAAGTGTAATGCTGAAGAAAAACAAATAGAAATGCATTTTCTTCTGCATCAAGCAAAGCACAAATATTAAGAGATGCACATTCCCAAAGCTGACTTATGCCAATCACTAAAGTGAAAATGAAATGTTTTATTCTACCTTTGTTGTCTGGTTATTTTATTTTTCTTTTATTGTTTTGCTACTGGTCTCTTTTTTCTGCTTTCTTCATCTAATTCCTTTTCCAGGGTCCATTTTCTATAACTTATCGCTCCCAGACTTCTTCACTTCCTCCCCTACATTTGTCTGACATTGCTCTTTCTCTTTTCATCTCATTCTGCTTCATTTCTCTCTGCTCTGCCTTTTTATCTCTTCCTCACTATCCACTGATAAATTTCACTTTTCCTTCCTCTTTCACCCTTCAGTTCTCCCCTCTCATTTCCTCCTTTCTCTCTCCACTTTCCCCCACATTGCTTAACAATCATTCCCTCCCCCACATCTCCCTTTCCTTCCAGCATCTTTCCACTCTCTCTTCACTTCCCAGCATCTCTCCCCCTTTTCTCTCCCTCTGCAGAATCTCCCCCTCTCAAAATCTCTTTTCTCCTCCCAGCTTCTCTCCCACCTCATATCTTTCCTCTTCTCCCCCCTTTTCCCAGCATTTCTGTCCTCTTCCCCCATTTCCAGCATCTCTCTCCCCCACTTTTCCCAGCTTCTCTCTCCTTCCTCTCCCACCCACTTCCTTGCAATTCTCCTCTACCCTCCCTCTTTTCCGATCATTTATCTCCACTCCGTCCCCGCATTTATCACCACCCCTCTCCTTTCCTAGCATTTCCCTCCTCTGCACTCCTCTACTCATCATCCCTTCAGGGGCTGGGTCTTTCTCAATGGCTGACCCAGCACTTCTCTGCGGGGGAGACCGGGGGGAGGGGGGGAGGGGGGCTCAGCCCAGGCTCAGATTGGCTTTCTGATTTTCTTTTTTCCGATGATCCAGAACACCCCTGCTCTCTCTCTCCTGCCTGCACTCTTTTTATTTAAATAATTGCAAGTTGCTCCGCGTCTTATCGTGGCAGGAACTGCCCCAGAATGGAGCGGCGAAGTCACAGAAGACGGGAGAGAGCGGGCGCGTGCTCTGCTTCCAGGCTCCATGGTGGTCTCATCACTTCCTGCTGGGAGGTGGGGCATGGAAGGAGAGCGCGTGCAGACGTTTTCCTATCCTTCTGCGCCTTCACCGCTTCATTCTGCTGCAGTTCCTGCCACGATAAAACTCGGAGCAGCTTGCAATTATTTCAACTAAAGGCCTGCCGGCAGGGCAGAGGGAACAGGGGAGGGTTGCAGCACCGCCAGCTCCTGCAGCGCCCTTCCACAGTGGCACTTATGGCCATGGTCATATTGGCTGTATGCTAGCTACGGCACTGGGAGGAGGAGTAGAACCACTGGAGAATAAGCGATTTTCTTGGCATAAGAACTGTGCATTGGGAATGTGGATGCCAAATATTTGAGATCAGAGGTTGTTTCTTTGATTGTGGGCTTGCAAGGACTTTGTATTGTAACTGCTGATGTACTTGTTGAAAGATGGCTAACTTTTTTTTTTTTTTTTTTTAAGTAAACTTTTCTGTTTGGAGCCACAAACTTGGAGTAGACTGTGGATTTTTTCTGGTGGGAACTTCCTGTCAGGGGTCTTGCAGGTATATCCTGTTCACATTCCACTGGACCCCCAACTTTCCCCCTACCCTGGTCGAGCAGTCCAGTGCTCTCCTGCAAAGGGGGTGGGGGGAGGGTTTTATATTAATACAAGTTTGATTCACCCTCCTAGCAGGACTTTGAAACTATTTTGTCAAAAAGGTTTTCACTGAGTTGGGTCAAATAAAAATATTTGTAGTCTGTGGGGCCTAATTCTTAAAGATTTTTTCCCATTTGGAGACTATGGGAAAAATGTTTAGTAAACAGGGCGCTATATTTGAGAAAGGCAACAGAAAGTAAATATATTTAGGTCTAAGGACTTCAGAAGGCACATAGAGGGGTACATAGGTGCGTGAATAAGTAACCATTTGTGATCTGGATCATCAGTGGAGTGGAGTGGCTGTGGTGACTCTTTCTTCTGTATGTCTCCAAATATCTTTGTTTGAGCTGTGCCAAATATCTCTTTTACCATGTTGAACATTTCTCAGTTATCCCCTTTTATGACAGCGGCTATTCAGGAAAAGCTGACATCTTTGGAGTTATTCAGCCTCCACAACAGAAATACTCTGGGGCTGATGCAATAAGCTGTGAGTAAAAATGTACATCCAAACTGAGCACAGGTTTTTTCTAAAGCATGCACAGCCACATCTCCCGGGTCCCCCACTGCAGTATGGCAATGAAGTGCCACGCTACAAAGGACACACCAGAGATCAATTGTGCGTCCCTAGCATGTCCCTGGAATTGGGTGCCCAGGAGACGTGGCTGTGCGCACAGAGGATGTGGTTACAGCAGTTAGTGTAGCTGGGTTTAAAAAAAGGTTTGGATATGTTCCTAGAGGGAAAAATCCATAAACAGCTATTAATTATTAAGCAATAGTAGCTTGAGATTTATTTAATGTTTGAGTACTTGCCAGGTACTTGTGACTTGGATTGGTCACTGTTGGAGACAGGATGCTGGGCTTGATGGACCCTTGGTCTGACCCAGTATGGCAATTCTTATGTTCTAGATGTGACAGACCCTACAGTCATGTCACCATTAAGACCTGTTTGAGTCCCTGTTTCAGCTGGAGAGAGGTTAGAGTAGAGGGAGGAGTCTGGAATGGCCGTCCCCCTGGAAGTCTATTTAGGAGTGCTCCACAGTGAGCTCAGGAGGCAGTCCCTTTCTGTTAGCACAGAGTGCAGAGGTGTTAGTAGTTTACCTTTTCTTGTTTTACAGGCCCAGTCAGTAAAGGCAGGCTAACCCAGTCTGTTGGTTCTGACCAGGGTCGGGAGAGTTTTCCTTCCAGTCTACTCACTAGCTGGTTGGGATATCCTTGTGGGTTGCTTTTGAGGGTTTTGAGATTTTTCGTGGTAGGAGCCTTGTGAGACTTCTGGGCCTTTCTTGGATACAGGGCTTGGGGAACCTAGGTATAGGGAAGGCCTGCTCTCCATAACCTCAGTGAGGAAGGGGGTGACAGTGACCTGCTGAAAGGAACCATTCCGGTGTTAATATCAGGTTTGGGGAAAGAACACTTTTGTTAAAAGATCCAGGAGGAAAGTTTGGGCTGCCCCTTCCTTCCTGCTAGAGCAAGAGAACTGCTTGTTTCAAAGAGGGTCCATTCCATCAAAGATCCAGAGAGAGTACTAAAGAGACCATGGGAGCTCCCCTTCATCTTAATCCAAGAGAGTGAATGTTTTTCCTGTCCTGATATGTGAGTGCTACACAGATAGAGGGAAGAGACTGTAAAAGAACTGAAGAGAGACTTCTGTGGTGCTGCAACTCGAGTTTTGTGACATTCCCCATCAGTGCTTTTTATGTTGGATACTAACCAAGTGGCTCCAGAATATGTATTTCTGCACTCATTGCACCCACATCAGAGACCAGCATCCTCCCCAAGGGAAACACAAGAGAATGTGTAAAGAAACCACCCCGTCACATTGAGACCTGAAAGGACTCCTTTTTTCCCCCCAGTCTAGCGAATCCACACTTTGGGAAGTAAAGGAGATACAAGAGCTAGTCAGCGTTCCTGCCCTGAAGAGTATAAATAACTTTATGGCCTCACCCGTGTTAGACCAGCACACAGGGATGAGATTACACAGAGATGGGAGCTGCTGGGCTTATCAAGATTAAGGAAGATGTTGGAAAGGGGTAAGATTTATTCCTTTGAGAAATTGTGTGAAAAATACTAGCTACCGGTTATGGATTGGTTGGATTATTTGCAGATATGTCATTTTCTTTAATGAAAAGGACATTGGGTTGACTTCATCAAAAGGAAAAAGTGAATTTGAAAGTTTGATAAGAAGCAATTATCCAGGGGGCTCATCTCTAAGATATAGAAGCTTCTTAATAGTTTATGGACAGGAACTTGAAACATGAGCTTCTATGGGAAAAGGAATTAAACTGTAATTTTTCTAAGGAAAACCTGGATGCAATTAAATTGCATAAGTCTCAATTATTTCTGCTAGTATACTTGAAAATAGTTATAAAGTTATTTTAGGTGGTACCTAGTCCCTCAGATATTGAAGAAGATGTAACCTCATGTTTCAGATAGGTATTGTCTACAATGTCTCTATGTCTCACATTTGGTTCATTGTATCATATTTGGTGGCAGTGTTAAGTAATTATACATTTTTGGAAAAGGGCTGAGACTCTTATTCTTGATAGAGCTAAAGTTGCCCTACCTTGAGATCCAAACATTTTTCTCTGCCATTGCGCTACATTTCTTGTTACCTGTAAACCGATATGATGTTCCCAACGAATGTCGGTCTAGAAAAACTTTAAATAAATAACAATAAATAAAAGTATCAGATGTTGTGAATAAAGTTAATAAATTGATTATTAACAATTATTATTATAGCAGCCAAATGTGAAACTGCATTCAATTGGAAGAGCATGATTGTACCGTCTGCCTCTTCCTTGCAGAGTAGCATTTGGAATGTATAACCATACGGAGTATTTGATAGCATTGTGCAGAGATACAGTTTTGACATTTGAATTTGTGTGGAGGTCTTTTGAACGTTGGCTTAAACGAGCTGCACAATACCGACTTACTATTTCTATATAGGATTCTCTATATACTTTACCTTTTGTTTATCTTGCTAGTTTGATAACTGCACTCTGCCTCTCATGATACCTTTAGTTTTGCTCTTTTTACTCATTTATTTTTCATCTATTTAATCTTACTTTGGGCCTCTTTTTGTAAAGTATCGCAGGCCTGTGATACTTTAGGAAATGAGGGGCGGGGGGCCGAAATGGGGGGGGGGTGGGCCTGTGCTAGCCAGCAGCGATCGCACCGTCGCGGTGCGATCGCTGTTGGTTTCGCACCCAATAGCGCCACCATAGGAGGTGTAGCTATTGGGAGCGAATGTGGACGTGAAAAGGGTCTTACCTTTTCATCGTCCGCGGAGTTGGCCCCAGTGACGCCCCGACTCCTCCTCTTCAGGGGCCGACTCCGCCCATATTTTGGTATCGCACGCGAAAAGGGACATTTCGCTTGCAAAAGTCCCTTACCGCGTGTGATACATTTAGAAAATAAGGCCCTTTGTCTTCTCTTCCCTTCTAGTCTTTTGTTTCCTCCTGGAATTGTTTTCTCTTTTTCCTCTATTAATTTCAAAATTGTTCTCAAACTCATTCCTATATCTCTTGCTCTTATCACACCTCTAATATTAGATGTTGTTACATATATTCCATATATTATCAGACATGCAACCTTGACCCAAACTGTAAAATAGAACTTCTAACCAGGGTACTCAATCACTGGCTTATCTTTATTGGTCTTTATTGGCAATTTTATTAAACATGCAGGAAAGAAGGAAATAGAAACTGAAATGTGTTTAATAGAATAAAACAAGAATGGACTCTACCTAGACATTGGATTAATGACTCATTGGAGGCAATTTGGAATAGCATAATTGCAAGATGCACACAGAGTTTGCCTTTGAAAATTAGCTTGAACTACATGCATGTGCATATCGGGTGACAAACAGTGCACATATGGTTGAAAGCTTCAATGTGCACATGCTGCTGCCTCCCCTGACCTAAACATACCTCTGGGAATGCCTCTTTTTAAGCCAGCTGTGAAAGTATGCACACCGCTCTCCAACATTTTTAGCTGCTTTAAGGAGAGCAACTTTCTGTCCCAGTTATCCAGATTAATCACTGAAAATTATCCTCATTTTGGGAGCATTTAACATCTTCTGGAAAGTGATTGATAAATACTGATAAATGGAAATTTTCTGCTCTGAATGCTTAGGAGGAGTTACTGAACTCTGTTCATAATAATTCTTACTTCCCAAGCGACTGAACTTCTGCTAAGTGATCTAATTTAATGGGCAGACTGGGTGATAAAAATTGAATGTTTCTATGTTAATACTAATCTGACCTCCATCCAATGCCTCCTGAAAACCTCTTGTGGGAATTTCTGCCATACAACATTTTCTAGATATAAAAGCTTCATTGCCTTGTACACACAGCCAATTTTGAATAAATCTGCACAGTTTATCTCATACACATTCATGTCTCTCATATAGCTAGCTACTGTGCTTCTCAAAAGCACATGTACCATAACTTTTTCACATTTGGTTATGCCTTAAGACTCATACTTTACTTTCATTCCTGATAAATGCTCTCTTTCTCTGTGTATCCTTTTCTATGCAGCAGTGGAAGTATGTGTATATACTTGTGGCCTCCTGAAAATTTGCTTGGCCCACACAAATGGATACCTACATTCAACCTCCTCCTTTACTTCCCTATAGCACCTATTGTTAAAAATGCTACCTCTTCCCTACACACTCATCCCTATATATTTTCTCTCACCTGTCCTCCTTAGTCAATGTACGTCTTTCACTAATTTATAATATATGAACAAATGATGTGATTGTAATTGGCTACCAATAGTGTTTATGTCATGATGTAAACCGTTGTGATCTTTACTTGGTATGATGGTATATAAAATGGCAAAATAGATAAATAAATATATGCTGATTTTATGTGCACAAACCCCATGTAAGTCTTTGAAAATTCATCCCAGCCATCTTTATGATCAATACACCTGTGAAAAGTATATTTTAGAGCGGTGAAGGGGCAGAGAGATGACGTTAAAAAGGCAAGCCACAATACAAGTGATTATTCTTAAACCTTTTATTATTCATAAGTATTAAATTGCATTTTATGTTAGTATTGTACATAGTATCTGCAAGGCAAATGTGGCATGAAAATGGCTAGTACACAATGGAAAGTTACTGTGATATATGAAAGTGTGCCACAGACCAATGGAAACAGTCCAGCCTAGATGTAGGTTCATTTTATACGTTGATAGCATTTGCATATTTAAAGATAAGAAATTTACATATAGCCACTTAGAGAAATTGTTTCCATACAGTAACCAGTTAAATAAATGTTTTGCTGTCTAAGTAAATTAGGCATTGGTATACAGGTTAGAGATGGTGACCTATTTAGACCCTGGTATCAGTGAGTGATTTTTGAGATAGCTGTTCCTATTCCAATGCATGGTAATCTGTTATTCTCTTTTCATAAGATATATCTTATTCTTTTCTTATTTGCTGTTCTGAATAAAATGATTTTTTCTCCTCAAACTGCTGGTTCTAAGCATTTATTTCAGCCCACAACAGCTTGGTACCCTAGATGGGTTATGGCTTTGGGAGTGAGTGGTGTTGCCAGCTTGGCAGCCCTGCTTGATGAGTGGAAAAGAGAGTATTTCCTTGATCTCATTCTCCCTTGGGCAGCCGACTGTCTTTCTCCTCCTCTCCCCATGTAAGGTAACCCATCTAATTTGGGCATTTGTCTTGCTAACGGCAACTGGGAGGAAATCTTTATTGTGTTTCATTGGGTTTACTGTTTGTAGGTATTTAGATCGTGAGATTCTATCATGGTAGCAATCAACAGTACAATCTACACTTAGGAATACTAGGCTGGCTATCCTGATATGTGAATCTACACAATGAGAGAATCTACTATAAAGTACAATAATATCATGCAAAATATATTTTTATTAGTGTAAAAACATGACTCTCACTAGACAAAGTTAAAACTAACTAATCGCCATTCACTCACTCCATTCACACTTAAAAATCAAACATCAAAAGACTGAATCGGTGTTTACATTCAAAAACACACTATGTATTGAATCCGTCCCATTGCTTCACCAGGACTGAATTAATCTTCGCTGTTCAACAGGACGGATTCAATACATAGTGTGTTTTTGAATGTAAACACCAATTCAGTCCCTGTGAAGGAACGGGACGGATTTTATCCCATATATACAACAAGATGAAATGGGTGGACTTATAAAGAATGTTTTTTGAGAAATTTATATAAAAGTTATTTGGCATTTTGGGGTAACTTTATTGTGTATTGGAGGAGAGTAGGGTGAGGACAAACACACTATGATACATTGTAACATATATTGTGTCACATTGTCTTTTGATGTTTGATTTTTAACAGTGTGAATGGAGTGAGTAAATGGTGATTAGTTAGTTTTAACTTTGTCTAGTGAGAGTCATGTTTTTACACTATTAAAATATATTTTGCATGATATTATTGTACTTTATAGTAGATTCTCTCATTGTGTAGATTGACATTAAATTTGAGAGGACTAGTGATAATATATCCCTGGTTTTTGTTTACCGTATGGTTATCCTGATATGTGGTCAGGACTAGCATTTAATTGAGTGAACCTTGGCATATTGTGATGAGCCTCTGGATTTACAGTCTCAGGGAGGTGGGAGATCTCATAGAGAGAAGGATGTCCTGTGTATATGTTTCTGTTTGATTGAATCTTCTGTCTGGTTGCTACAGCAATTGTCAGAGTGGTTGGATATCTTAGTTTCCTTTTTCTGGGTAATGTATGCTTGATGCTGCTTATTGGCATGTGAGTGAATGGGCTCTTATTGTAGGGGGGTCTGATTATATGTTTGCCTAAGAAATTCTTAGCTCTTCCTTGCCTACAGCTGGGGGTGACCATGATTAATTCTGCTAAGGTTATTGCATGGTGAGTGAGGTTCCCTTTCTGGACTTTGCCTGCTGCAGTAAGGAACCACTGCATTTTTCCTGGCACTCCGTGATCAATTTTAATGCTTCCCTAATCTTAAAGGATTAATGTTGGCTTGGAATTCCTCTGTTATCTGTCTGTCTCTACTCCCCATCTCTTTTCCATATTAGAAGGGGGACGGAGGGGGTGTGTTGTAAGAACCGGTGGCAGCTCTGAGTGTATGTGTAACACATGTGGGTTACACACTTGTGAAAAATATATATAAAAAAATAAAATAAGAAGGAAAAGGTAAAGTGGAGCTGTGTGATGTGTAGTTAGTTGCTAGTATTTATGAACTTATGGTTTGACTGGATTTGCAATTAATTATATTTGTCTTTGTGGGGATAGTGAGTGTCACGTGCATATCTGGGTGTGAGATTGGAATTTTGATTTTTTAAGCATTGCTGTTATAAGTGTAGTGGGAATGCTGATTTGTATGACTAGCAGAATGTGCTGAGCAGCTGTATATAGGGGTAGAAACAATGTTTAAAAAGGAAAGTAGGAAAGAAATGGCACAGGGAATGCTAGAACTCCTAATAGTGTTTCATGTGAAAAGTGAGGGCAATTTTGACATGCAGAAAATTGGGTAGTAGATTAATAAAAAGCTGGGACCCAGAGCTTGGCTAACCAGGGGCTCTTTTGATGCTAATAAGATCACTAAGGTTATGTGAAATTTGTCTCTTTATGGCCAGAAGGGAAAGTATTCTGTAGCCAAGTGGATGCTGCAGATGTTTTTAGATGAAAGTGTAAAACACAAGCACGAGACCCAGCTGCGATCATTAAAGTAAGAATCTGTGAAGAAGGATCCCGTCCCTGCTGAAACTTTACCACTCTCTCCTCCTTCTCCTACACCCACAGCACTGCCTGAGCAAGAGCTCTTCCTTGCTCCCTGTCTCTCTACTTCAGAACAATCTTCAGAGGCTTATCACTCCTTAGACACTTTGGGGCAGATTTTATAAATCTGCGCACACGCGTACTTTTGTTTGAGCACCAGGCGCGAACAAGAGTACACGGGATTTTAATAGATACACGCGTTGCCACGCGTATCCATTAAAATCTGGGGTCGGAGCGCGCAAGGCTGCCCAAAATTGGCAGCCTGCACGCGCCGAGCCGCGCAGCCTGCCTCCGTTCCCTCCAAGGCCGCTCCAAAATTGGAGCGGCCTCGGAGGGAACTTTCCTTCCACCCCTCCGCACCTTCCCTTCCCTTCCCCTACCTAACCCACCCCCCCGCCCTATCTAAACCCCCCCCTACCTTTGTCGGCAAAGTTACGCCTGCTGGAAGCAGGAGTAACTTTGCGCGCGCCGGGCCGGCTGCCGCGCTCCATGTTCCAGTCCGGGGGCTGGTCTGGTGGCCGCGGCCATGCCCCCGGAACGCCCCCGGGCCGAAACCACGCCCGCGGCGCCGCCCCCGAAATGCCGCGTCACTCCCGGCACGCCCCCGACATGCCCCCCAACACGCCCCTTCATGCAAGCCCCGGGACTTACGCGCATCCCGGGGCTTGCGCGCGCTGCTGAGCCTATGCAAAATAGGCTCGGTGCGCGCAGGGGGGGTTTGGGGTAGGTTTTCCGGGGGTACGCGCGTATCTTATGCGCGTACCCCTTTGAAAATCTACCCCTCCAGTTACACTACATTTATTTATTTATTTATAAAAGTTATATTTTGCTTCTCTCAGTAAAGCTGTCCGATGAATACAACACAACATAAACAATCTCATAAAAACAGTTAAAACATCTTCATAAAATTAATACATTAAATAACACATTGATATAAAACAATAAAAACTATCTGCACATTATGTTCAATGCTCAAATAAAAGGTCAACTTTAACATGGTAACTAATCAATAATAAAGTTTTTCGCAACTTCTTTGTGCCAGTTTCTTTTCTTAAAACTCCTGGAAGGTTGTTCCACAGGGTAGGCCCTAGTTCAGAAAATTCCCTCTTCCTGGTAAGCATTAAACAAACAACACTCTCTAATTGAGGGAACAGTCAGTAGATCTTGTTCACTTGATCGCAACACTCTCTCTGGCTTATGTGGAACTAACAGTTTCCTTAAATAACTCGGTCCTGTTTGTAGTTGGGCTTTAAACACTATCATGATGCATTTAAATGTTGTTCTCTGGACAATGGGTAACCAATGTAATTTTGACAAT
Organism: Rhinatrema bivittatum; assembly: GCF_901001135.1. Lineage (NCBI taxonomy): Eukaryota > Metazoa > Chordata > Amphibia > Gymnophiona > Rhinatrematidae > Rhinatrema > Rhinatrema bivittatum. The sequence continues at coordinate 108,606,030 of NC_042616.1, forward strand.
ATTGGTGTTATATGACTTTTCATTGGGCCCTCTCTATTAGCCTCGCGGCCAAATTTTGTATTATTTGTAATACTCTGGCTACTTTTTCCGGCAATCCATTGTAAATGATGTTACAATAATCCAGTATCGACTTTGCATCACTGTTCAAAAATCATCTTTCCTCAGTACATATCACAAATGCTGTACTACTCTTAATTTAAAATTAGCAGCTTTCACAACTTTTCTTATCTGTGGTTTAAAGGATAATTTGGCATCTAAAATGATCCCTAAGTTCCTCAGCTCTGCCAAGGAACCATCTTTCCATCAATCAAAATCATAGGGGCTTCCTCCACTGGGATTGTACGATTTACCCAGAGTATCTCAGTATCTCAGAGTTGTCATCCAATCTTCAACTCTCTTCAGACAACCTGTTATTTCCACTTCTAAATGGTTCACTTGGAAAAAAAGCTGAATGTCATCAGCATAAAACTTGAATTTCACTCCCAAAGACCTCAAGAGCTGGGCTAGAAGGACCAAAAACACATTAAATAACAGTGACAAAAGGGCCAATATCTGAGGGACCCCTACCCTTAGAGCTCTAGGCTCTGAGGTGGCATCATTCCATTGAACATGGAATGTGCATCCTACAAGGAAAGATTTAAACCACTCTAACATTTGCCTATGCACTCCAAAAGAGTATAGTCTCTTAATTAAAATTTTATGTGAGAATGTGTCAAAATATGAAGCCAGATCTAAACACACTACAATTACTGAATCACCTATAACCAACTCCATCAGCAATGAATCTGTTACAGATGTCAATAATGTTTCGGTCCTATGATGAGCCCGAAATCCGCACTGCTCTGGATCTAATACAACCTTATCATCTAAAAAGGTTGTCAACTGATTCAGCACATTTTTCAACCAACTTTGTCAAACTGGGCAAATTAGATATTGGCTTATAATTCCGCACATCATCAAATGGCAAATTTTCATTTTTGAAGACTGGCCTCAATCTAGCAAGTTTCAGTTCATCAGGCAATATTCCACAATTCAAAGACGAGTAAGTGATATCTACCATGACCTTTCCCAACAAGTCCGTAATCACCCGGAGTAGCCAATATGGACATGGATTCAAAGCACATCCTTTTGCCCACATCGATGTAATTAACTGTCATCATCTCATTGATAGAAACTGGCTAAAAAAGTAGAGCATGTCTGTCTTTCATCTCCATTACTTCCCATCATCAATGTCATTTTCATCTTCATTTAAATTAGCATTTTGATATAAATGGATGATTTTATCTACAAAATATTGCACTAAATCTCCAGCTTTAATTCCACCAGTAGATTGTAAAATTCTCTTATGCTTCACCAGCCTCTTAACCTGCACATACAGTTCGAGAGGACGATTTAAAGAGGTAGTTAAAACTTCTATCATATAATCCTTTTAGTCTAATCACAACACAACCTATTTTCACAGGTTATATTTTTACATAAGAGTAATGTTTCATTAGCACCTTTAAGGTTAAAAACTCAGCCCTGCTCTCAATGCCCAGGGGAAACTGTTATAAATGAAGAAAATGAGTGCTATAGCAGCTACAGAAATCTACTCTACTCATGAGAGACTGCCGAAACTGGGCATCCAAATAGTAAGCAGCCTGTGGATACACTCTTCAAGTCAAAGAGGTATGGGTGGGAGATCTTACATTTGATGATGTAGTATGCATTCTGAGATCACATCTACCTGAAGAATTTGAGAACAGGGCTATTGAGATCAATTCTGCAGAGAAAATGAGGCATGTGCACAATTTACTTGCTAGGAGACCCTGATAATCTGATGGTGTTAATCTGTATGAGTTTGAAATATCTATTATTCTGCAGGCTCTACTGGATTTGGTGACCTGGTACCCCTCCAAACCAAACTGGAATGTAATCAGGGCAACTATTCAAGGGAAAAATGAGTCTGTTAATGACTTTTGTGCATGATTTCTTGAAATATGGAATGTTCCTCATTGACCCCCTGATTATTCAATGTGTATGTAGGTTTAGCCCATGCATGAAAGCAAGGGTGGATCAAGCTATGATTACCTATACTCCTGTGACTTGGGAGGATTTTGTGAGAATTGCTGTTCAAGCTGAGAGGGCTGTCAGCACTACATATATAGAAGAGAAAGTGGTAGGTCCATTGATCCTACCTCCTCCTCCCCCAGGTAATGGTACAGGAAAGCGAAGGGGCTGGAGCACAGGTAGGGGAGCCAATAATGGCCGAAATGGCAACTGCCATTATTGTGGGAAGCAAGGTCGATGGAAATCCAATTGCAAAAAGAGACAGGCTGACTGGAATGTTCAGTAGTGGCCAGGATACTGGAGTACTGCTCCCTGGCCAAAGTCAAACTCTCAGCCACAACTGCCCCACAAGTTTCAAGACAGCAGCCTCCTGCAGGCAGCCAAGGGAGGCAGCCTTTTACTCCTGGGCTGCTCCACTTACACAGTCTCCATGCTTACATGATTTTTATTTTCTATACTTTATTTTCTATACTATTTCCCCCCTTGTTCCTTCCTCCCTGTTGAATGTAACTTCTTATTTTCCTTTCTAATGTTATTTACCCCGTTCATTGTAAACCGATGTGATATGCAAATGAATGTCGGTATATAAAAATTCTAAATAAATAAATAAATACATTATATATATGTATGTGTATATTTTTTATTGTAACTATTTTACGTTTTATTAGAATATTGTAATCCATTTACCATGTCTTTAGTCACTATAAGTGGAATATAAATCAACTAAATAAATAAATAAATAATATTTATAGTTAACTAGGGATGAAAGCATATCTTGATATTTCTTTTTGGTGCTGTATTTGGTTCTTTTACTTCTAATGGGTGAACTATGGGTTTTCCTCTCAGCATGATGGTTGATACTGGATTGCAACAATCTCTCCATACAATAAGCGACCACCACAAGATAGAGGCACCACTGTCAGGTCAGACACAACCAGTAAAAGGAGTGGGGAATAAAAGTGTGGTTTGCTCTCTTACACCTCCATTGACAGTTATAAGTGGTCCCTCTCAGATAGTTATTCCTTTCCTAGTGACTCCCTTCCTTTCACATTTCACTTCTGGGCCTGGATGCTCTCCAAACTCTTTAATGTCAGAATGATTATGGCAAGAGAACTATATTCCTGACTATTTCAGTGGACAAGCAACTCTCCCCTTCCTGGGACCAAAGCTGCATTGAACTTGCCCCAGTGCAACTAGAACTAAATTGAAGAGAAAGAGATACCCTGATGCAATCTCTGCATATTCCCCCTTGTTTGTGGGCAACAGAGAACAGAGAAGCAGGATTAATAAGGTCAGCCATACCTGTATTCATCAGAGACCCAATCAAGTAGCTCCCACTCATGTGGCAATATCCCCTCTGCCCAGAGGCAGAGGAAGGAATTGAACACATTAGTCATGCTTGCACAAGGGATCCTAATTCAAACCCGCAATAATTGTAATGTCCTCATTTGGCCCATGCTTAAGCCCAATGGCAAGTGGCCCTTCACTCCGGATCTGCAAAGTATTTATGAGTATGTGATTCTTATGATTTCTTGCTTTTCCTTTGTAACTAATCCAGCCAACGTTTTGTCCATAATACCACCTACGATGGTGATTTACTCAGTCATGGATCTCACTGGTGCATTTTTTATGGTATCATTACTCCCCCAATCTTACTTTTTGATTACATTCATATATAGGAGGTTATAATATCTGTGGACTTATCTACCTCAGGGGTACACTGAAAGCCCCTCCATTTTTTTTCATGCATTTACAAACAGCAAGAAGAATTCTTGTTACAGAAATAGGAGGTACTGCAAAGAAATTATATTCTGAAAATCTGGTTCTTAAGCTCCAAAATATTACACCTGCTCACTTTTAGAAAGAAATAGGGGAGGACAAGGGAAAATGAAGCAAAAATACCAAGGAGAATTTAAAGAAAAAAGAAAGAAAACTTGAGAGATATAGCCAGTTGTTAATTATTTTCGACGACCAAATAAATCACTTAAGTGTGTGAGTCTAAAAACTCATGGAGCTGAGATGGCTCAAAAAATGTAATTCACATTTTGGTATTTCAAAAAACATTTACAAGGGTAACAGAGTAGAAAATGGGCCCCCTTAGAAACCGCCTCAGAACGCATAGCAAGAAACTTTTTATATCTTTTGATCGTAAAACAAAGATAAACGGTTACAAATAAATTTTAAGACATTATTTCTGTCCAAGTAAAAGGCAAAATTCACCAAAAGAGATCCTCTTTGCTTTATTTCAAGAGATTGTGATGTTTCTAATATGGTTGAAAGATCTAGTGTATGATCTTGAGCTTGAACACCTTCTGCGCTCTTCAGTAGGAGATAATAGGTAAAATGCCTTCGTTATTACTGGCATAGCTTCTTTAGGCACTTTCAAAACTTGAGAGATGTAGTTCTTAAAAAGTTCAACAGGTGATAGGAAAATTCAAAACTCTTAAGTTCAAGCTTCTAAGGGAATTTTCTAAGTTCTTCAGCTTCTTGGCATGAACTTGCTCTGATTGGACCAAAATATGATGGACTTTCTCAACTGTAGATATCCGCGATTCAAATGTGTCCAACTTAGTTGCAATCTTGGTTATAGAAGTGTATTTGTTTGTGTTTGATTGTTTGTATCCAAAATAACTTTTGTTAATGATGTAATGGAAACCTCCAGAGTGACCAGAGCGTCCCTTACTGATTCCAGGGTAATTTCAGATAGTTTGGAGAGGCGAGGTTTAAAGGGGATAAATTTCACCAAATCACTTCCACTGCCAATAGACTCTCCACTTACAGCATCTAAGGAGAGCGGCTTCGGGGTCAAGACAGCCAAACTCAGATTCAAAATATCCAACAGAGGAACTTGCAACACAAACAGCCCTAAGCCATGCCCCTTCGGTAACATCGATAGAAACTCCATTTTCATCTTGGGCCTCTTGTTTAAAATTCAAATCCCCCTGAGTTACATTTGGGGGGGGGGGGGGGTCGATGAGCCATCCGGTGTTGATAGGAGGCCTTGGGAGGAAGGAATTGGTGTATTCAGTGCTCCGGGGTTAAGGAGATGGCCTCTGCCAGCGGAGACGGTGTTCTCTCCCTGCCTACCTCCACAGTGGCATGCACACCCATTTCTGACCCTGGCGTTTCAGCATAGAAAATCTCAATCTGCAGTTGGTTGTTCTCAAGCGAGGGAGAGCTGGCAATACTCTCCCTCAACTTGGCTTTCCATTTCCTGTGGGGCATATCGGACTGAGGAAAGAATCTGTCAGTCAGGAAATTGGAGAGAGAGATGTCTTGCTGAAACTCTCAGTAGATGGCCATCTTGTCTCCTCAGCCCCTCCATTTTTAACCAGCTTCTACACCAAGACTTAGCTGATGCAACCCTCCAATGCACATATGTTCTTATGTTCTTATGTAGATGACCTCCCTGAATTGACACAGCCATTTAACAAGATTTAGCTACACTACTTATGACCCTGGCTCACAAAGGCCATAAGATGGATCCTTCAAAACTGCAACTTGCCCAAAAAACAGTATGATACCTAGAACATATCTTGTCTCCCAGAACTCGTACTGCTGCTCCAGGTAGCTCAGAACATTCTTGTATTTACTGAGTATTGCCGCCAATGGATCAGTGAGTATGCCCCATATGACACTACCCTTGAAAGCCCTACTCCAGGGGTTTCCAGTGCCTTCTGATGCCCTTGAGTGGAATGAGGAGCTTCAGAAAGCTTTTGACACATTGAAAACTGCCCTGGCTCAGGCACCCGCCTTGAGTCTACCAGATTATCGAAAATGTTTAACCTATATGTAACTGAACGAAATGTTTTTTTTCCCTGTCAGTTCTCACCCAGTCACATGGACTTCAGCAGCATCCCATTGGTTACTTCACCTCCACATTGGATTCTGTGACACATGCCATGCCCTCCTGTCTGTGTTCAGTGGCTGCTACTGTTATAACTATCAGGGCAGCAGCTAAGATTGTGTTGTTACGCCCCTTAACTGTGTTCATCCCCCATGCTGGGCATGCTATTGTCCCACAAAGCTGCACTCAATTTCTCACACAGACAAGCTGATACTATAAAGTGTGCTCAGCCAAGCCCACTGTTTAACAGGTGGTTGGATGCTCGTTTTTGACGTGTGTCCGCTACCCCTTATACAGTAAGGGGTTTAGCATGTCAAAAACATGTGTCCAACCCTCCCAGAAATTAATAGCGCTCATCACATGCAAATTATTGCGAGTGCAGCCTTCTGGTGCCAATGGCGAGGGCATGTTGCTAGCTCATAGGAGAGCATGAGCCCTTAGACCATGGGATGGCTCGAGGCAGACCGCGAGCTGCACCCCATGGAGAGGTGTGTGTGTGTGTAGGGTCGGGCGGAACAGGAACAGAGCTGGACGGAACAGAGGCAAGGAACGACGGGATGGGAACAAGACAGGAACACCCCTCCGCTGGACCTCTACGCACCAGCGAGGACAGCAACGCGATGCTGGCCTCAAGGGTAGCCCTCTGGCCACTCGATAGCCCTTCCAGACTCGCTGCTTGGGAATGATGAGTGCGGGAGGCCAGACGGAGGTTGAGGACTGGAACAGGCCAAGACAGAACTGGGACAGAGACAGAAATGTAGGAGGAGGAACATTCAAGCAGGCTTACACCTGAACTCTACCACTGACCCCTTCCTCCTTCATTTCCCTCTCCATCCTTCCCCTACTCTTTTATACACCCTCACCCCCTCACCCTCTATGCCTCATAACTTATCCTCCATTATTTAAATCCCTCTTCATTCCCTTCCTTTTCACCCCTTCATTTCCCAGAAACATATTCTTGCAATCCCCCCTTTGCCTCACCTTTTGTCAGAGATATATTTGGTTACTTTTGTTAAGTTATAGTTTAACTTATTGTTAAAGTTATACCTCCAATCTAGATATTATATGATTTAGTTATTCTATTTTATTCTCAGTTCACTGTAAAGCCTTCTAAGCTACTTTTGTGTAAACCGAAGTGATGTCCTTAATGTATGTCGGTCTGTAAAAACTATAAATAAAATAAATAAAAATAAAAAGACTTGGAACGTGGAGACTCAGAGGAACTTGGAGCGTGGAGACTCAGGCGAGGAACTAGGGACTTGGAAGAACTCAGACGAGGACTTGGAACTTGGAAGGACTCAGACGAGGACTTGGAACTTGGAAGAACTCAGATAAGGACTTGGAACTTGGAAGGATTCAGACGAGGACTTAGAACTTGGAGACTCAGACAAGGGACTTGGAACTTCTTGGAAGAACTCAGACGAGGACTTGGAACTTGGAGACTCAGACAAGGGACTTGGAACTTGGAAACTCAGACGAGGACTAAGGCCCAGGAACTAGGAAGAATCTGGGCAGTGCTTGAAGACAGATCCTGCTGGAAGAGGGTTCCAGCCACCAGGAAAACGGACACCGGATAGGATAGATTTACTCCCAGGGAACGATCAGCTGGAGATGAGATCTGGGGTGAGCGAGCAACCCAAAACTCTAGGGCTCGAGGAACCTCAGGATCGGAACTTGACAGAGGATATCAGGGTGAGACATGGAACATCAGGATTAGAAAAGGGCTAGGATACTAGTCAGGGGAGAAGCAGCCCCAAGACCCTCCGAGGCCGGGATGGGATACAAGGTTCAGGGATAAAACTTGGAACTTGGAACTCTAAAAACAAGGGTCCTCTGGAGTCACGGGCTGCTACGAAGAAGAACATCAGGATTGGTACAACGGGATACATCGGAAAAGCAGGGCATCTGAACATCAAGACATATGAATAACCAGGATCTCTGGAGATGACATCAGGAACATGGAACCTCTGACGGAGGCGTCAGATACGTCAGAATGATAAGACATTGGTGGTTTCAGGGATTGGAACAATGGAGGCATCTGAGACGTCAGGACTTCTGGACATCTGTGGCCTCTGGGGCTGGAACAACGGAGGCATCTAGGATATTTGTGGCCTCCAGGGCTGGAACAGGGGAGGCATCTAGGACGCCAGGACTTCTGGACATCTGAGGCCTCCAGGGCTGGAACACGAAGACAACAAGAATGGAAAGAGACCAGCAACATGAGGAACATGGAACATCCGGAACCCAGGGGAACACTGAGGGAGCTCCAGGAAGGCGATGAGATGTGGAGACCAAGACACAAAGAAAACTTGGAATCAGGCGAAACTGGAATGGAGTGACGAGTCGGAGACAGTCATGGCTTCCACGGGTATCTGGAATGGAGAGCTCTGAAACAAGGAACTCCTGGAGCAGGGCGCTCTGGAGCAGGACATCCTGGTGGAAAGGAACTAATGGACTTCAAACGTAGGCATCAAGGCGGAAGAAATCTGGGAGCTGGGAACAAGGCATCTGGAATGCTCCAAAGACAGGCACTCAGGAACAAGCATCCAAGCTGATATGAAGACTCTGATGGACTGAGGCAGGGCCCTTTTATAGGGCTGACCCAGGAAGTAGGCGGAGACTGGAAATCGTTGGGGCTGCAGGCTCTTCCTGCCGCTGGTCCTTTAAAAGGATTGAAGAGGTGCACGCTGGCGCCTAGAGGAAGGCCGGAAGAGGCAGGACTTTGGACAGCAATGGGCTCCAGGCCGCAAAGGAGAAGGCCTGGCAGCAGCACCAGGCTGCAGAAGATGATGTCGGCAGCCTCCAGGCCTTGAGGAAGCGGGGCCTGGCAGTGGTGTTTCGGGACAGCCTCCAGGCCATGAAGAGGATCTTCCGGCGGCGTCCTGCTGCAAGGCTGGTGACGGCAAGGCAGAGAGCGGCAGCGGCTTCTAGTGCCATGAAGGATCACGGGGGAGCCAGGAACGCCGTGGCTCGGCCTGCCGCAAAGAACGGTGTCATGGCTCCTGCCTCTTCGGCCGGACTCGGCGGCGTCAAGGCGGTCTACCAGGCTTCAAGGAGTATCGGCAGCATCTGTCCAGGTAGGTGGGGGCCTGCTTACGGGATGAGCTCCATGAGCAGGATTACAACACAAATGCATGTTGATGAGGCTATTAGTTATTCACCCAGGATACTGAAAAAAAAATGTGTGGCCAATCTGTACATTTTACGCTCAAAAATTAGTGCCTGCCTAAGGGCAGGTGTTAATTTTTAAGCAGCTGGAAAAAAGTGTACAGAAAAGCAGAAACTGCTTTCCTGTACACCTTCTGACTTAATATCTTAATGATATTAAGTCAGAGGACCCAAAAAGGTAAAAAAAAAATTGTGCTGGCAGGTCGGGTTTGGAAAACGGATGCTCAATTTTATGAGTGTCCATTTTACTAACCAATGGCTGTCAGCGGGTTTGGAAAATGGACGGTTTAGGGCATCCATATTGTATCAGCCTGAGAGTCATTTTGGTCAATGGGAGCTTGCCCTACTAAATAGCTTATGCTCTCTCATTAGCTGTAACTCTCCAGCATTGAATTCCAGAGTACTGCTCATTCACACACTATGTTCAAGCTAGCTTCTTTCACTGAGGCGGTCACTAAAAGACCTTTATTCACAGATCGTAATTCCCTTTGCAGCACATAATTCATGGGGAATGGTATATGACTTTGGGAGCTTGTGGAAGAAGATAGGATGTCTTACCTCTGCAGGCACCCTTATTTGTCATAGCCTACTCATTTATGCACTTCTGGAGGGAGTCTTGCTTCTACTTCTGTTGCTATCATTAATGTGCTGCTCATACAAATACACAAGATGCAATCTCAAGGGAAAATGCCTATGCTGATGCCATTGCAAAACACTGCCTTAAATGTGAGCCCCACCCAAGGCTGGCAGCCATTGCTTCTTTTACAGTACAAGATGTTATTGACCTGCAGGAAGCTGCCCCAAATGAAGAAAAATGGTACTGGATGAACAATTGTAAATTATATCCAGATGACGTGTGGCATCATTATGAATGCCACCTAGATGTACCCCAATCTTTGTTATCTTATCTTGCTCCTATGTTCAGAATTATACAATGACATGTGGGGAAAAATGGAATGCTTTCATTGTTCTGTAAGATATGGTATGACCTTGGGTTTGGACCAATAGCCATAGAGTTTGTGCAGGACTGTTTAATCTGTGACAAATACAATGTTGCTTCTGGAACTTATCTTCCTCAGCAAGCTGCACTGCCACCATAGAGCCCATTTGTATAAAGTAATTTTATATATTGCCAAAGGCCCAAGATTATCAGTATTGTCTGGTAATTGTAGATTGATTCAGTAAATGGGTTGAGGCTTACCCCCACATACACTAATACAGCTGCCACAGTGGTCAAGATTTTGTTGAAAGAATATATACCTAGGTGGGGGATATCTGAATGTATTAGCAGTGACCAAGGGCCTGAATTTCATAATAAGGTAATTTAACAAGTACCTGCTGAAATGGATATGAAGCACAGACTCCACTGCCCATACCACTCCCAGTCATCTGGCCAGGTGGAACGGATGAACTAAACTATTAAAACTAGATTGGATAAAGCTGCAGATGAAACTGGGTTCTCTAGCCAGCAGTAGTACCAACAGTCTTACTCAGTATTAGGGGTACAACAGCTTGAACCACAAATTTGAACCAGTTTGAAGTGATTACTGGGCATCCTATGCCAGTATCCCCTGCTCCAGAATTAAATCTGATTGAGTCAGATTTGTCTTGATTAACTGATTCAATGGCTTCATATTGAAAAATATTAACTGAAGCTATTTCTAGGGCATCTCAACAGGTCAGTGCTGCACTGCCAAAACCTGAAGTGGGTATTGCACATGGGATACAACCCAGTGATACTGTTTTAATCCAAAAAACAGTATCACCAGGTTGTATCCCATGTGCAATACCCACTTCAGGTTTTGGCAGTGCAGCACTGACCTGTTGAGATGCCCTAGAAATAGCTTCAGTTAATATTTTTCAATATGAAGCCATTGAATCAGTTAATCAAGACAAATCTGACTCAATCAGATTTAATTCTGGAGCAGGGGATACTGGCATAGGATGCCCAGTAATCACTTCAAACTTCCTCTGACGAACTGCTCTCAAGCCACACTGGGAAGGACCTAACCAAGTTCTACTCAGTACATCTACAGCAGTAAAAGTCAAAGGGAAAAAGGCCTGGTTCCATGCCTCCTACATTAAAGTCCCATCTTTTGGAACACATTGCCAACAGATTTATGAACCTGTGAAAACTCCAAAACCTTTAGAAAGGCATTAAAACATTTATTTAGATTTGCTTTTAATGAGTGATTTCATGTTTTTCCTTTATCTATGTTATTGTTATTTAATGAAATTTATGAATTTCTCCTTGTAATCCGCTATTTACACTTTCGAATAATAGAAGGACTAGGGGGCATTCCATAAAGTTACCAAGTAGCACATTTAAGACTAATCGGAGAAAATTATTTTTCACTCAACGCACAATAAAGCTCTGGAATTTGTTGCCAGAGGATGTGGTTAGTGCAGTTAGTGTAGCTAGGTTGAAAAATGGTTTGAATCTTGGGAGGAGAAGTCCATTAATGGCTATTAATCAAGTTTATTTAGGGAATAACCACTGCTATTAATTGCATCAGTAGCATGGGATCTTCTTAGTGTTTGGGTAATTGCCAGGTTCTTGTGGCATGGTTTGGCCTCTGTTGGAAACAGGATGCTAGGCTTGATGGACCCATGGACCCATGGCAATTTCTTATGTTCTTATGTTTCCTTGTATCAGACTGTGCTGTCTGAAGTGGGAGCCACTCCACAGACTCTTCTCCTCCTCCAAACTCAATTAAAAACTGCCACACTAATTTCCCATTCTATCTGCATTTATACCAGTTGGACCGACTCATCCAAGCAGCTTCACTGGAGGTGCTTTTCAGGGATGATATGTCCCTCCTACTCTCTAAATCTTAACTCATGGCCTTAGCTAAGGACAAATTGTTGCGACCGTCAGGCTCAGACAGTTTCGTCCCACATGCCTCACCTCAATATTTGCTTTCTCCACCAGCCTCGGGAAAATGGCGACCGCCGCATCTGCTTGCTGCACTCTCCGGCATCCCTGGAATGGCTATGGCAAGGCATTCCGCCATGATTTACCTGAGGGCCTCCTAGGGTGCATGCGCGTGCTACCCACGTCTTTATTCCAATGTTGGCGCGAACCTTGGGGGCGACCCACTCGAGTGACATCACAACATCTGGGTATTTAACCTGCCCATTTGCTGACTGACTTTGAGTTAGCAAGGATTGGATTCGTCCGGTCTAAGCTGCTCTGCCATTTCTCGCTGCTGCTGGAAGCTCTTTCTACCCTCCGGGGTTCTTCTAACTTGGGTACCTGCTCCTCGGGGGCCCTATGCTTCTTTCCAGGTGCCTATCCAGTTTCCAGGTACTCGCTCTTCAAGGACCTGAGTTGTCTACCATGGTGCCTGCTACCAATACTTCTACCTGCTGGGAACTCCACCATTACAGCTACAAGAGTGTGAGTAATCTAACATCTACCAGTCTGTCTCACCTACAGCTCCTCATTGGAAATCTGCACTGGAGCTCCCTGTACCACCATTGTGGGACGGGTCTCCTCAGCCGAGGACCCAAGACTGCTGCTGCAGGAATCTGCTCACTACTGCCACCTCTGGTGAACTCTACAAGCTGTATAATAAAAGCTATCTCTGTCTTTGTGCATCTGAGTCTAGCCCGCTACTGCAGTTCCCCGTCGGGCTCCTCCCCGTGGGAGTGGCCATCACTGCAGCACCTAAGAATCCACCAAACACCTCAAAACCATAACACAAGTGATAGTGGAGGCCTAAGGAATCTCTATTGGAAGAAATTATATCCACTGGTTTTGTTTCTTCGCTTATTTTGAGAAATATTAGTGTCATAATGATGGATGTTGCAGGAACTAACACCCGTGCTCAAGTTACTAAAAAATTGGATATTATGCCTTTCCTTTATTATATAAACGATGAAACATGGCTGTGCTGAGCAGAAATTAGTCTGTGATATCTGCAGGAAATTACTCGGAAGCAGGTAGCAATCACTCTGGGCATGGGTAAAACTACCTTGTGGCTATCATAGACAAGGATTATTTTGGGGTCTCACTAAATTCACTATGATTCTATAGACAGAAGCCCCTCCCACTTTCTGATGTCATCTTGGTTGTCGGAGTAAAAAGGAAAGGCGGATGCCGAAGGCACCAAGAGGTGCTGTGAGCCTGACATCCGGCTATCACTTGCACTGACTTGCCCTGTTAAGAACTGGGAGCCCTACTATCTGTCGTCTGCCAGAAAATCATCCTCCTGCTCACCTGGTTGGACTGAATCCATGCCCACTTTCTGATGTCATCTTGGGCACCGGAGTGAAAAGGAAGAGCGGATGCCGAAGGCACCGAATGGTGCTGTGAGCCTGATCATCTGATTATCACCTGCGTTGATTTGCTCTGTTAAGATCTGGGAGCCCTGGTATTTGTTGTCTACCAGAACATTGTCTTCCTGCTCACCCGGTTGGACTGAAGACATGCCCAATTTCTGATGTCATCTTGGGCGCCAGAATGAAAAGGAGGGTGGATGCTGAAGGTGCCATGTGCCGTTCTGGCGCACACCTTTTTCGTGTGCCAAAGGAGCTTGTGTGCTACTGAGTGTCTTCTATTGATTTCGGATTCTACCTTTCACCATCATGGATTGCCCACAAATGGGTGAGGCTATTTCAGTGATCTGTGGGAGGGGCTATTACGCAGGAATTCCAGTAAAAATTATTGAACATCCTAGAATCTTAACCATGATTAATTTAGATGTTGGTCCTGTAGGATTATAGGAATGGATGCTTTTATTACTTATCAATGCTCAGGTGATCAGGAAAAGTTACCAATAATTATTGATTTACTTAAGGAAGAAAAACTTAATGTCCTGTGTGTAACAGAATCATGGTTGGTAGACTCTGCTACTGTCTTATTGAGACAGTTACAGGTTAATTATTACTGTCTTCACTATTTTAACTGCTCTCACAAGCGAGGAGGAGATTTACTTATTCTTGTGAAAAGTATTTTTAAAATGTCCATAGTTCATTCTAGTTATTCCCTTCAGCTTGAAGTTTTAGCTATTGCACATCATGATTGGGGCATTTGCTTGATTTATGCCCCCCCCCTATGATTTTAAATAGTGACCAGTGATCGCTAATACGTTATCTTCTTTTAATACTGATTTAAAAGATTTTATTATTTTAGAGGATTTTAGCATGAATGTTGACTCATTTCCAATATCTGAAAGTTGTGAGATCTTTTTAAGTACAATGGAAGCTTTAGGTTGGAAGCAAATTATTCATCAGGCTACTCATAACTTAGGACACACCTTAGATTTAAATGTATTAAAGAGGATTCAAGGGTAGTTATGAACGCTCTAGTAGATTGTTCCATTGTGCCATGGTCTGATCACTTCTTGATCAGTTTATCTGCAGAGATTGACCAGCACGATCCCATTTTAAGTAGTTAATCAGAAAGGTTTGTTATACACACTTGATATGAAACAGATTCCCCTAAAGAGATTTTTTTTACCCAAACTGTATGTCCTTGTGCCGCTGAATGTAACAGAGTCTGTAGATATTTGGAAAAGTTCCATTGAAATTGCACTGGATATAGTTGCCTCTTTTGTGAATAGGTCTAAGCAGAGAACACATTATGCTCCATGGTTTATTTCTGAATTGATTACTCTTAAGAGAAACCTGAGGAAATTAGAACATCGTTGGAAGAAATCTCTACAGGAACAGGATAAGAAGGATTTTTAGATAAGATGGAGGAATATAGGATTAAGGTAGATATGCTTAAATTTCAAATCATATCTAAGAAGATTCAGGAAGCACAGAATCAACCTAAATAATTGTTTCATATTGTGAAAGACATGACTAAATTGCATGATAATAATATCAAGGCCCTCCATGGTTTAGATCCTGATTTGATAGGCCAATTCTTTATTGATAAAATTGACACACTAGTACCTGCCACTATGATACAAGAGAATGAATTCCTTAGTAGTACTCTTAGATGGAAAGTTTTTGAAGAGACGACAATTGATGAAGTTAACAACATCATGGCAAAATTTAAAATCCAACTTTTGCATATCGAGCAATTGCTCTAATATGTCATTTAAATGCATGTGGGAGGACATTGCTCCTTTTGTTAAGAACTTGGTGAATCTGTCTTTAAATGAAGGTAATCTACAGGCCCCATTGAAAGAGGCTTTAGTGCGTCCAGTTTTTAAAAAGATTGACTTTATCACTGAATGAATTTTAAGAACTAGTGACCAGTTTCCAGTCTCCCCATTCTGACTAAAATATTAAAGAAGATCGTTCTAAAACAAATGCAGAACTTCATAGATGATCACAATGTATTAGATATACATCAATACGGATTTAGACCAGGACATAGCACAGAAACTTTATTATTATCTCTTTGTGACATATTTAGGTGAGAGTTTGAATCTGGTACCGAATTTTAACTTGTGCTGCTGGATTTATCAGCAGCTTTTGACACAGTGGATCACATGATTTTACTAAATCATCTGCAGGAAATTGGGATAGGTGATATGGTTTTGAGATGGTTTTCATCCTTCTTGAGTTATAGGGTACAAGAAGCTGGCAAGATGTCTAGACTGTTCAATACCTCATCTGGAGTACCTTAGGGATTTGCCCTTTTGGCCTTTCTCTTCAAAATATACTTGAAACCTATGGGGCGGATTTTAAAACCCCTGCGCGCGCCGGCGTGCCTATTTTGCATAGGCCGCCGGCGCGCGCAGAGCCCCGGGACGCGCGTAAGTCCCCGGGCTTCCTGTCGGGGGCGTATCGGGGGGGGCGTGGTGGGATGATGCGGCGTTTAGGGGGCGGGACACGACGTTTCGGGGGCGGCGACATGGGCGTGGTTTCGGCTTGGGGCGTTCCGGGGGAGTGGCCGCGGCCTCCGGAACAGCCCCCGGGACCGGACCACGGAGCGGGGCAGCCGGCCGACGTACGCAAAGTTACGCCTGCTTTCAGCAGGCGTAACTTTGCCGACAAAGGTAAGGGGGGGTTTAGATAGGGCCGGGGGGGTGGGTTAGGTAGGGGAAGGGAGGGGAAGGTGGGGGGAGGGCGAAGGAAAGTTCCCTCCGAGGCCGCTCCGAAATCGGAGCGGCCTCGGAGGGAACAGGCAGCGCGTGCTGGGCTCGGCGCGTGCAGGTTGCACAAATGTGCACCCTCTTGCGTGCGCCGACCCCAGATTTTATAAGATACGCGTGGCTACGCGCGTATCTTATAAAATCCAGCGTACTTTTGTTCACGCCTGGTGCGCGAACTAAAGTACGCGTTCGCGCAAGTATTTAAAATTTACCCCTATTTGTCTTGTGTTTGCTGAATTGGATGTCAGTTATCAAATTTCTGCCAATGACATCCAATTTTATGTGCATATTAGAGGTTCACATGCCAAGGTGTTGCAAAAGGTATCCTCTTTCCTGCCACATTTACAGTCTCAGCTAACCAAGAAAGGTTAGTGATAAACATGGTGAAAACTGAGATCTTATATCTCTCCAGATTTCCATCTGATAATATGCCTCAATATTTAACTATTGCCCTCTTTAGTATATCAATGTTTCCAAAATTCCGCTGTTTGAATTGTGGTGGGAATTCCAATCTCCCAGCACATGATACTTGTTAAAGTATCAGTGGTTATCAATTATCTGGAGAATTAAATTCAAGGTTGCATTCTTGGTTTTTAAGGGTATCAATGGCCAAGTCTCAAACGTTTTAAATTCTGCCTTGAAATTGTACCAATACAATTCCTAGATTTGTGCCTTAAGATCAAGCTTACAAGCGTTATTGGATGTTCCATCTTTTCAAGTAATTTGATTAGATGAGTCATGAGAGAGGCTTTTATGTTCAAGGACCTTTGATTTGGAATTCGCTCCCACAGTATTTGAAAAGTGAAACCATGCTTTTAAAGTTCAGGATATTGATAAAGGTCTGTTTCTTTCAATAGGCTTTTTTTTTAAATTATTTATTTCTCATTTTCAAACATACAAACATAAAGTACAAGTTTGCATTTAGAAATACATGAATTGGGTTACAACTATAAATAAAAAAAGAAACAATTCTTCTAATAAACTAACAACCATTAGATCTGCAGGTGAAAACCCAATATCATTAGTATCAAACATTTTTGAGAGCGTGTTGCACAATAAAGAAAAAACAATGGGGAGTATAGCTCATAGAAATTCCACTTTTATAAGGGCCTACCTCATAATACCTGCTGCCATTTCTATTCTTATTAACTCGATATTGGGGATGAGGATGGGATTTTCCTCTATTCTAGAAACTCCTTTAACTGTTCAGGTATAAAGAAAATAAAGATATCATTCTGTTTTCTCAAAACACACTTACAAGGAAATCGTAATGTAAAGGAATAACCCAAGGCAATTACTTCTTGGCGAAAAGCCAAGAAGGCTTTCCTCCTTAATTGTGTAGAATACGCCAAGTCTGGGAATATCTTAATTGGTTTCTCCATGTAGCTAACAGGGTACTTTTGGAAGTAATTCTTCATTATTAAATTAATGTCTTTAAGTGAGGAAAAATTAACCAAAAGGGTTCCCCAATCAATGATCTGAGCACTAGACTCCAGAAAATTGGTGAGGTCTCCTTGAAATGGCAGTTCTGATCTGTTATTCAGATTTCTAATTTTAGGCAAAAAGTAACAATTTACTACCATTATGGATTCTCCAGAAACAATACCAAGTATGTCTATTAGAAATTTTTTGAGAGTGACTGAGGGCAATTCCCCAATCACTCTGGGAAAATTCAAAAATCGTAAATTATATTTCTTGGCACTATTTTCTAGAGATTCCAGTCTCCTAGTAATTATTCCCCTGTCTTTAACAACAGCTGCCTGAAATTTCAAGTTTTTTCTTTGATAATCTTCTAATCCTTTTATCCTGTCAGCTGACTCCTTGATCTGTTTCTGAACAAGTAATATTTCACGTTGATTCCCAATCGTTAGCGCATCTACTTTCCCTTCTAACCCCTTAATATTCGACAACATTCCCGCCATCATTTCCCACAATATGTCGAGTGTGACCACTGCTGGACGGGTGGGTAGTCCTGGACTTACAACATGGGTAGATTGTTCAATATTCCCTTCTACAGGAATTACTAACTCCAAGTCCCTTTCTCCACTACTTGGAGTTTCACCCCATGGTAGCAGGTGCTCCTTCCCCGATGACCTCCACTGAAGCTCCCTCAGGACTTATCTCCACCAGTCTCTGGGCAGGTGGTATGCCGATAATCGGGCTTAAGGAAGCCTCATCTGCCGGCACACTCAGTCCTCCCTGACTGAGTGGCACATCAGATTCCTTGGTCTTCACTTCATTTTGAGCAGGTGAGAGCAAAAATCTGCTAATTTCCTGTTGTATCGGTGATGGCAACGGGAGTAAGGGAAAAACCCTCACTTTCCCTTTACGTTTAGGAGGCATAATCAATTTGAAATGTTTACAGGACAATCTGCAGTTTTGCTCAGTTTATGGTGCCAACAAACTTTTCATGCAACAGAATGATAAAACAGAGAGACTCAGAAAAAGGACAGCCAAGAGAAAATAAATTAAAGTACCTTAACTGTGAACCTCCATATAGAATGACATCTACCGACGCCCCGACGAATCCGGGCGAAGCCGGGCTAAGCCGTTACGCTGCGTGCCCCTTGAGCGCACGCGGCTTTATCGGCGCGCCGGCTCTGTGGTGCGCCGCAAGACGCCCCGCTTAAATGGGGCACTTCCGGGTTCCGCCTCCGGGGCCGCCCTTCGACATCATGGCGTCGGTCCGCGAAGCTGGAGCACAACCGTCGGGGAGGATTCTCTCACCCCGGACTCAAACAGCTGTTGCAGGTATGATGGCTCGCGTCTCACTCTCTGCGCCCTCGGGATAAGTTCCTAAGCGCCCCGCTTAAATGGGGCACTTCCGGGTTCCGCCTCCGGGGCCGCCCTTCGACGTCACGGCGTCAGTCTGCGAAGCTGGAGCACAACTGTCGGGGAGGATTCTCTCACCCCGGACTCAAACAGCTGTTGCAGGTGTGATGGCTCGCGTCTCACTCTCTGCGCCCTCCTTCAATAGGCTTTTAATATATGAGGGTAGCATTGTGATAAACTAATATGACTTGGAAACAGCATGCAAACGGTCAAGCGCAAGTGCATTTTTTAGTTTTAGGTAGCATGATGATTGTGTACATGTGAGTCATGTTTAATGCTTTTAATGTTGTGTTTCTAAATGTTTTAATTGTGGATGTATTATCTGTAAACCACCTAGAAATGTCGATTAATACATTTTTAAATAAATAAATAAAATAAATCCATCCAAGGACAGTGAGAATTGGAGATCGTTAAGAACATGAATCCAACTTTTCTGTTACTACACTGGCAGCAGTGTCATCATGCAAAGGCACCACATCCTGATTCCTAGCCTGGCTTTTCCACACTGCCGCTTGTGAATTTCTGTTCTTTAGTTAATGTATAATAACATCCTTATTGGCTGGCAGAGAATTCCTCCTGGACATGCCCATAACATGCAACAAGAGCTCCTGCCACTTTAAACTGTTACTCCGGGTGGAGAATTAGTAGACAATTTTTCTTACTTTTCCTTCCTCTCCCAGATTATTGATTCAGTGATCCTGGAACCTCTTGCTGGTGAAGTTTTGGAAGAGAAATTTGTTAGGATAAGAATAGGATTTTGCAAAATTAGCAAATATCATTATGGATTTGAAGTCTCTTCATTAAAGTGACTGAAGAGGAAAAGTGAGTCAGTTACTGCATACTAGTACTCAAATGCTCAAAGGAGTGAAATATAAATTAGTTATGAGACAATAAAGAATAATTAATAAATGAGCAGGAAAACCCAAGACTCTCACTGAACCATTAAGAATAATTGAATAATTAATTAATTCTGCAGTGAAAAGTGCTGATTACAAGATTACTGCTAAATACAGAATTTCAGATTTTTTTTCTACTTTCGACTGGATGGTATCCAATCGAGACTATAGTGCTTGTGAATTTATTTATATAAGCTCTAGGCAGACTGACAATAGACTTATACACAGCCTTTCAGCAGCTGGATAGTAAATTTTAGAACAGGGTCAATGATGTCTTAGGTAAGATAATAAAAAAAATAAGCAACATCTACTTGCAAGATGTTGAAGTGCTAGACCAAAAAGAACAGTGATGGTAGGGTAGGGGAATGATAGGGAGTGAGTTAGGGTTTGGTGACAGGAAGTAGGATAGGATTAGGATCTCTCTTTTCCACCACATTTGCTCTCTTCCTGCCTGTGTCGCTTTCTCACAGTCTCTGTGACTCACAGCTCTCGCCCACTCCCTGTCTCTCTCCCTCACAGATCTCAGATTTCAAAGTAAAAATATGCATGTACTTTTGCTTTGAAATTTCCCGTCAGTGTAACATACCCACCGACATTTGCACCTGATTTTTCTGCGGGTACTTTTTTCTAGGAACATAACATGTGTAGAGTTGAAAATGTAATTCACATGTATTATTTCTCTCCCCTGAACTAAACATACCTCAAAGATGCCTTTGGACCAGTCAACTCCTAATCTAACTTCTACCCGACCTGCCATTCTGTTACTACATTGCTTCTTATATTTAGCTGAGTTTCTCTTCATGCTCCAGTACTCTGCCTTTTTCTGACTGCCTTGAACAGATCTTAGTGAAAAGGAGTATAAATAATAGAATAAATAATAAAATAAGATCAATTAACCTTCTGATTTGACTTTAATTCTTCAGGCCAGATGTACTAAATATTTTTGCCATAGATACAGAATGGGAAAAACCCTTTAGTAAGCCTGGCCCTAATGCAGACCAAAGCAGATAAGCAGCATTTGTAAGGAACAGTTCCCCTTTTGCTACTTGGAACCAGTGACTCCCTCTCCCTGGCACTACTTCTCATTAATTGATATTTGTTTGATGAATAGGTTAATTTATAAATGTGTTGTAATTATATCTTGATAAACATTGATGATTTCAGATTGATCAGATGAAAATAGATAAAAAGGAATGCTCTCAGGATCCAATTGACATAAATGAGGCTATTCCTTGCTATAGAATGAATTGCTTTAATATAGGTGACAGAATTCTGGAAGAATAACACTGTGTGTGTGTGTGAAAAACAAAATACTGTAGCTGCTTCCAAATATACTTATGAAGAGCTTGAAATCATTCACATTTCCCTCTGGAAATTTCCCTGCAAAATAAAATACATATTAGTTGCAGGGCTCCATTTATGTGGTATGGGTTCACAACCTCTAAGGAAGTTGCTTACCCTTTGTCTTCCCCATTGCAGTAGCAACAACCAGAAATCTGTTAGAAACATGAAATATACCATTTTTATCAGCATTGAAAATGGAATTGAACAATATGTAATTAATAGTTTGCCCACCATTAGCTTGCAAAATGGCTTTCAAATGAGTGGAGTAACAGCTTTTTTTCTGCTTGTTGCTGGAATTTTCAATAATGTTTTGGCTTTCTTGAGAGAATTTTAGCAGTCGACCATCACCAAATTCCATTAAATATTCATTAGCAGTCTGGCCCCATGTCCTCTGAACCCAGCTTTTGCTTTGACCTAATTTTCTGGCAATCCACTTTTTCGTAATAAAGGTTGCTCCAGCATGACATGCCTCATGAAATGTGATACATTTAATTTGGTCAATTTGATGCTGTTTTTCCCTATCATATGTTCTGGCCATAAATAATACATTTAAGTAATGTGTAAGGTACTATTAAATTCTAAATTGAATGGCCTACAAAATGGTACAAAAATTATATTAGTGGGATAATCCAGTAGGGCGCTAGGATGGGAGATAAAGGTTATGCAACACCCGGTTCAGGCAACTAATACATAGATTAGTATTTTCTTCATTCATGTCACACTAAAGGCTAGATATATACAGCTATTGCATGCAATAAGAAGAGGGGCATGTTTTATGGTAATAGCCTATTTATTGCAATGTGCATAGGTATTACTGCTGAGTGCAATAACTTTTTCACACTTTGCAGTAATGCACTATTCCTATGAGGAGAGAGAGCGAGGGAGAGGGAGAGGGAGAGGGAGAGAGAGAGAGACCCCAACTATAAGGCCCTTCTAGTAGTTAGGTATTTATACTTCTATAGGAAGCCCACCTAGTAACTTGAGGTGAGGTTTAGGTAGTAGTGTAGGGGTTAGGGGCCACTTTGACATGCAGAGTGAGACGTGCAAACACAACAGTCACTCTAAGATTCTATTCCCTTCACAATTTGGGTTCTGCAAATTCTTTAGCATTGAAACCTTGCTCATCTCCCTCACTGACACTCTCCTCAAAGGTCTGGACAATGGCCACTCATACATCCTAGCTATGCTCGATATCTCCTCTGCTTTTGACACCATCAGCCACAAAATTCTTTTAAACAGACTCATAGAAATTGGATTAACTGGCACCGCTCTGCTTTGGTTTAAATCTTACCTAGACAATAGACACTACAAAGTCAAAATAGGAAACAGCGAATCCGTTCCCATCAAATTAACCTGTGGTGTATCCCAAGGTTCCTCCCTATCCTCCACTCTCTTCAACATCTACATGTTGCCCCTCTGCCAACTCCTATCTGACCTAGGTCTCACTCATTTCAACTACGTGGATGATGTCCAAATTCTTATCCCCATCACTGAATCTATCCCCAAATCCCTCCAAATCTGGGAAAACTGTCTATCTTCAATTAATCACCTCCTAACGAATCTGGACCTTGCCCTGAATACCTCCAAAACAGAACTCCTTCTCATATCTCATAACCAAACTACTAAACCTCTCACTGACACCAGCTCCAATATTTTACACCAGGTAAGAGACCTTGGTGTCATACTAGACAGCCAACTTAACTTTAAAAAATTCATTAACTCCATTATGAAAGATTGCTACTACAAACTTCATGTTCTCAAAAAACTCAGACCCCTCCTCCATTTTAATGAATACTGTACTGTCCACCAAGCATTAATCTTTTCCAAAATCGATTACTGCAACTCCCTTCTCCTAGGCCTCCCTGCTACTACCCTCAGACCCCTCCAAATGCTACAAAATGCCACTGCCAGAGTCCTCACCAACACTAGCAAAAATGATCATATCACTCCTATCCTAAAAGACCTCCACTGGCTCCCAATCTCTTTCAGAATTCTACACAAGACTCTCACAATAATTCACAAGACTCTTCATAATCAAAATGTACATTGGCTAAACAACTCTCTACACTTCCAAACCACTACTAGACCCACCAGATCTGCCTACACCGGCACCTTACATATCCCCACACCTAAACTCACTCATCTCATCTCCACTAGAGAGAGAGCACTGTCCATTGCTGGCCCCTCTCACTGGAACTCGATGCCCCCTGTCCTATGACTGGAGCCCTGCACTCAGAAATTTAAAAAGAAATTAAAGACATGGCTCTTCAAGCAGGCTTTTACTTAATTCCCCGCCATCTCCCTATGCTAATATACAATCACAATCCTTTTGTACATAGTTCCTTTTATTGTTTTACTGTTTCATGTTTTTTTTGCTTTTTCATTGCTCACCAATCTAAATTCTTACCTAACTAAGGCCTGGATTTTCTAAGTTCGCAGAACTTAGAAAATCCGGTGGTAACGGGGGGCGGGCCTGTGAAAGCCGGCAGTGATCACATCACCATGGTGCTATCACTGCCAGCTTTCGCAAACCAATAGCGCCACCGTGAACGGTGGCGCTACTGACCACGTTACTGACGACGATAAGGCTCCTTACCTTTTCACCATCAGCGATGTCTTTGCCACGTCCACCCTGGTGCCGCCCCGACTCCTCCCCTTCTGGTGTGGATGCCGCCCAGAACCCGCCCCGATCTAGGTATCGCACGCAAAAAGTCCCTTTTCATAACTATTTATATTGTTTCATGTAACTCCTACTCCTTTCTTTCTCCTTTTATTTTCACTATCTGTTAATTGTAAACCGATATGATGTACAAACGAACATCGGTATATAAAAGCTTTAAATAAATAAAATAAATAAATTTGTATAATGTTCTCTCAACCTAGCTTGATGTTACCCAGGTTGAGAGTCCATCAAGCTAGGTTGAGAGATTCTTCACAAGAGTGTACTGTTGTGTTTGTACGTCTCACTCAGCATGTCAAAGTGGCCCCTAATTCCTACGCTACTACCTAAACCTCATCTCGTTACTAGGTGGGCCTCCTATATCAGATAAGTATATTTTAATTCTTTTGAACTACTACTTTACTTGATACAATATTTCAATTCTTAACCTTAAGGACTGATCCTTTGTGTTTCTTGTCTTTCAGACTTAAAGGAGACTTTTCAAAGATTCAAATTGTAACCTTTAAAGCTAAGTATTCCTCTTTATCTTTTCTTCACTTTCTTTTGTGTATTTCTATTCTATGTGTATGTCCTCTTCTATCTGTTTAGTTCTAATTCTGTGTCTGTTACTAATAAACTATTTCGTTTACTTCTTACTATTTTCCAATGTTTCTGTTGGTTTGTGTGCACACTAATCTCTGTGTCCCTTGCTGTAGTGGCTTGTGGGTGGGGCTAGTGAATGCTGATAGTTAGCAATGAGTCTGGATACTCAGGAAATGATGAGAAGCTTTAGATGATTGTGTCTGACACTTGTGATCGCTGTTTGAGAGTGAAGTCTGGGTTTCTAACTCTTGAGTACATAGTCTTATTAGGTTCAGGTACCACATGCTATCCTAACTTTACCAAATCAAAAAGTGATTCTATTTTTATTTCCCTAAAATATCTTCCATCATCTACATGTAACCCTCAGTGTAAGTCTTGAAGGCTTGTTGTGCTAGGATATTAGCTAATGAAATCAATGGATAATTAGAATTACCCTATCTAAAGACACAGTGAGAGACACAATGAAAAAACTGAGACATTTGAGATTTGAAACGAGACTAAGAGACTGGTAACTTAGATGAGACAAATTACTGTGAACTGAGACTATGGAACTTGAGATAACTATTTAAGAAACTTGAGATGGGCATGAATGTGACACCGCCTCAAGGATATTTGCATTCATGCTACATGCATGTACTTGGTTTTTTTTTTTATCTCTTCCTCTCCTCCAACATGATCAACATTTCTTTGCATCAGTAAGGTAGAGGAATAATTAGTTATTTCCTTTAAACTGCTCTTACGTATATGGTATCACTGTACCTCTTTAGTATCAGATACTATTGAAATAGCTGAAACTACTTTTATTCCAAACTTTCTTTTCTGGAATTTAAGAGTATCCCTTACTTAGAGTGTGTTAAATCCCAAGGGCACACAATCTAATATATTTCTTCAGGGCTTCTCTGGCAAGCTGACTTGTCCCCAGTTTATTCTCAATCCCTGGAGGAGGGGGATTCTTTTTATGGGGTGAAAGCTCTTGCTCTTGCTTATGGCTTGGATGATGAAAAGAGGTTGCTAGTGTGTATATAGTATAGTGATGTGTCCCATGAGGTGAGATGCACTAATAATTAGACAGGACCAGGACTGGGGGTAAAATAATAATTTACTGATTCATAAAGTTAAATAAAATCCATTGTCTGAAAATGAGTGTACATCTGGATGTTGGTACAGGAATTTCTTTTAGAAAGGTAGGTGGCCTTGTAACAGACATCTGGGTAGTACCCATGGTGATTTTAAATGTTCATAACTTTCCCAGTGGCTATGTAGGTATCCTAGTGGAGGGACCCCCTTTGCATTGCAAAACTCCTATCTTTATATATCATCTTCCCCTTGGACACCCAGCCTGTCCTGGTCCCTTGATGTGCAGAGATCTAGATGGGGTCTCCTGCTCTTATTCTCTCTTCCTTTGGTTCAGCTGTTCCTTTATCCGTAGTTCTTACTTCTGGTGATTTCTCTTATGGAAAAATCTGTGGGATTAGGCTATTGATCCTGCACTGAAATCCCTGTGGGGAGGGGGGGGGATAAAAAAAAACATCTCCCCACTTAACTCAAAGCCCAAAACCACTTAAGGTTTAACTGGATACTTCTTCCTAAAGTGGAGTTCATACTGTCACAGGTGCTTGCCATATTCAGGGTGTGAATGGGCTCACTGGTCTTCAGCCCCTGTCCCTTGAGTACCGCCAGAGAGGATGAGTTTCCCCAGAGATGCAGGGTGAACTCAGTTCCTTTAAAAAATAGAGCTCTTCTAGCCTTCACAATCTCCTGCAGCAGGATCCATCACTGGTGCTTGGCTACCTAGGGTTTAGAATAGGCTCACAGGTCTTTGGTCCTCTGGTGAGAACCCTTTTGCCCCTAAATGGTATCAGGCTCAAATAAACTATCTCTCTGTAACTTAAAAGTAAAATAACCCTCTGGCAGGGAGTACATGATGAGGAATCTCCTCTGAAAGAAAACTCCTTGTGCAAGGCTGGAAGGCCCTACCAGAGTGTGGGAAAAAATACACCTTTACTCTCTGGCTGATCTCTGAAACTGAACCCGCGGTGTCTTAAAATGGCTGGGCTAAACAGCACTGAGACATCAAATCAGAACCTCTAGGTGGGAGGGATTGAAGGGTATGGATGGTTCCTAAGAAAAAGGTGTTAAGGACAGTGGCATCTAATGGCCAGTCCGGTAGGGGTGCCACATAAGGATTATTTGAAATCAGCTCAGACAAAATTTATCATCCAACTCTATTCCATCTGGTTAATAGTCAGAACTAGTATTATGGCTCAATCTGTTTCTTCCTTTATCACACAGGATGATTTTTATTATAGCCAAGTTTACATAATAGGCCACCCTTTAGACAAGGCTATCATCACAGGGATTATACTTCCTTAGGGCATTTTGGCTTAATTCTTTTTTGTTCCCAACTATGTTCAATGTTAATGTCACTTTAAATTAGTTTATTATACACTTTCAATCAGCTTTTTCTTTCAACTAGCTATATAAGCTGACATAAAAACGTAGATCAGCTGTTCTTTAAAGTTAACTGATTAGTCACCTTCTTCTTAGCATTTTCAGGTTTCTTTGTATCATAAACATTTTCACATACACACACTCGCACACAAAAAAGTGTTCCCTCATGAATTTCATGTGTTTTCACATTTAAATTAGGCCTCAGAGCAAGACATCAGTGAAACACTTCTTCTCTGATCTGTTTCTAGTGCAGCTCCTTACACTTCTAATACTATCAGTGTTACTTAACTCTGTCAAAGAAATTCCTGCTTAAATGAATTGTAAGGATAGTGGAACCTTGTAGGGATGTGCAGCCAAAAAAATTTTGTTGCATTCGTGATACGTATTCGTGGGGGGTCATTTCCATTGCATTCGGACGTATGGAGAATTCCATACGTCGATATGTCAATACGTTTTCCGGTTCCCATTAAAGTCAATGGGGGAAGGATTTCCAACCTATTTTTGGCTGCAGAATTGGGGTTTTATTATCAATTTTCATGAAATTTCTGGGGAGCAATCATCACAACAACAAAAGAGCTCCAAGGTTCTTAGACTGTGGCAAAGTGGCATCAAAGTGGCATGAATAGCCTAAGGCACTGGAAAGGTGCAAAGGGGTACCAGAAGTGGCAAGAGTGCTTTAACAGAGGCACAAAGCAGAGGTGAGAATGTCAAAACCACACCACAGCTTCAAAAGGGAGCACCGATAGCAGATGCATGAACCATCGAAGGCAGCATGACAGGCAAAGCGGCAAGACAAGTGGCATTGACATCCAACAGCACAATGAAGGAGGAACATAGCAAGCAGATAGACTAGCACCAACACACTGAGGAACCATGAGAGTGGCAAGAACACCACAAGGAGTTCAGTGAGTCATCTGTTGTTTGGCAGCAGAGTGGCAGAAAGCTGATAGGGGCAAGACAGGCTGGCAGAGTGGAGATAGTCTGGTCCCTGTGGTTTTGATAGGGGAAAGACAGGCTGGCCCAGGAGACAGTTCCCTTTCCTTTGTGCAGGAAAGGACTCCCTAGAACAGGTTCACCCCTAGAGTGTGGTGTTTCCATTGGCGTCTAGTGAATACCGTTGGCATCTAGTGTATACCGTTGGCGTCTAGTGAATACCGTTGGCGTCTAGTGAATTCCGTTGGCATCTAGTGAATACCGACTGTACTTACGCACTTCAGCTGATGACAAAGGAACTTGAAGAGCTCTCAGAAATAAGAATACTGCTACTCAAGTCCAAATCTGCAATATCAACCTATGTTGACTTTGTACCGTACAGTGGCTCTGTAAACAATGGGAACACAGAGGATGAACTAGAGTACAACTACCACCAGTTTTCTATAGCACTAGAAACATTAATGTAGCAACAAAGAAACAGCTTGGGAAAATGGCCCGTATTATGAAGGTCATGAAAACTATATCCTAGCTCCAAGCTGGACAGACAGGCACAGCGTTAGAGGTCGAGTCCTGGTAGGGACATAAGGCCTAGATGAACAGGCAGAGCAATTGAGGTCAAACACTTGTAGGAACACAAGGCCCGGACTGACAGACAAAGCAGTCGAGGACAGAGGTCAATCCCACCTAGGGACACAAGGCCTGGATGAACAGGCACAGCAATCGAAGTCAAACACTGGTAGGAACACAAGGCCCGGACTGACAGGCAAAGCAGTCGAGGACAGAAGTCAATCCCACCTAGGGACACAAGGCCTGGATGAACAGGCAAAGCAGTCGAGGACAGAAGTCAATCCCACCTAGGGACACAAGGCCTGGATGGACAGGGATAGTAATTTTTTTTTCTTAATTTATTTATATTCTTATTTTCAAACATTTCCAGCACTTCATAGTTGATTACACTCAGGTACTGTAGGTATTTCCCTATCCCCAGAGGGCATACAATCTAAGTGAAACCCTTGTAGGGCAAAAGGCCTGGATGGACAGGCACAGCAGTCGAGGACAGAGGTCAATCCCACCTAGGGACACAAGGCCTGGATGAACAGGCACAGTAGTCAAGGTCAAACACTTGTACGAACACAAGGCCTGGACTGACAGGCAAAGCAGTCGAGGTCAAACACTTGTATGAACACAAGGCCTGGATGAACAGGCACAGCAATCGAGGTCAAACACTTGTAGGAACACAAGGCCCGGACTGACAGGCAAAGCAGTCGAGGACAGAGGTCAATCCCACCTAGGGACACAAGGCCTGGATGAATAGGCAAAGCAGTCGAGGTCAAACACTTGTAGGAACACAAGGCCTGGATGAACAGGCACAGCAATCGAGGTCAAACACTTGTAAGAACACAAGGCCTGGATGAACAGGCACAGCAATCGAGGTCAAACACTTGTACGAACACAAGGCCTGGGCTGACAGGCAAAGCAGTCGAGGTCAAACACTTGTAGGAACACAAGGCCTGGATGAACAGGCACAGCAATCGAGGTCAAACACTTGTAAGAACACAAGGCCTGGATGAACAGGCACAGCAATCGAGGTCAAACACTTGTAGGAACACAAGGCCCGGACTGACAGGCAAAGCAGTCGAGGACAGAGGTCAATCCCACCTAGAGACACAAGGCCTGGATGAACAGGCAAAGCAGTCGAGGTCAAACACTTGTACGAACACAAGGCCTGGACTGACAGGCAAAGCAGTCGAGGTCAAACACTTGTAGGAACACAAGGCCTGGATGAACAGGCACAGCAATCGAGGTCAAACACTTGTAGGAACACAAGGCCTGGATGAACAGGCACAGCAATCGAGGTCAAACACTTGTCTTACGCCCACTTTACCAAATGGACTGTCCCTTCCCATACCCTATTACTTGCAAAAGGGTAACATAGGCAATCACCATACAGGAAAAGTTTTATGATTTTTATTGGTAACATATGAATGGAATCAGGTGTTAAGTGTGGGTGGGGCAGTAATAGACTAGAGCATATGTCAGGAAAATCATGGTAAAAAACAAAACACTGAAACAGAATGTACAAGTTTCACTGCAGGTAATACTCTCTGCCAGTTAGCTCATATGACTAAACAGTATAAACATCCTCTTCAAGATGGCGGCGATTTCCCCTAATGCAGAGAGCTTAACATCAAGCACTCTTGAAACGTTGTTAGGCGTTGTATGACCAGTCTTTTTCAACATTCTTGTCGCAATTTTTAACAATTCATTCGGATTAATAAGATAAGTTAAAAAGATTATTTCCATATGAATGAGACTGTTTCAAAAGTTTTTTTTTATTTGCAAAACAAAAAACCCCCTAAAATTTAAAATTTACACTTTAGGTGATAACAAGTCGTGTGATGATATGGTTTCCCTGCAGCACTTCGGCTGTGGAGGTGCAAGTTTTGGTGTCTCTGTTATCTTTATTATAATTGTGCCTTCTTGTGTGAGAGTTGCTGGTTTTTGTAATTGTAAACATTTAATCAACATCAGATAAATCTTTACCACTGGAGTGTAGTACACTCTTATTCCAGTCACTGTCTGTATGCACACACCAACAACAGAAAAGCCAGTGAGGCCCAGGCTATCTTATATGAAGGCAAATAGCAGGCAAACCTATGAGCACTGTGGGCTTGCAGAATGCCTATTTCCCTGAGGCATACAAAACCTCTCCACTTCTCGTTTTTGCTCCAACCAGCTTACCTCCCAGCAGAAAAAAAACCCAGGTCTAAATCCAGTTCCCTGGTCAAGGGAACCTGCCACTAACAGCCCCAGACTTTCATTGCTGCTGTTAACAGGCTGTAGCAGCAATGGGGTCTGATTTGTTCTTTGAGCTAAGTTTCTCTCTAACAGTCTTATTCACTTATCTCAGTTCCACATAGAGAGAGAGCTCCCGATTTCAGCACCGGCTCCAGCGTCCTAGTCCTGAGACTGCTTACAAGCTGTGACAACACTAGTGATCTCGGTCTCCAGATTCCTTGAGATGGCTTGCACTGTTCAGCCCTGTTTCCAATCAACTCCAGGGAGGATTGTGCTTCTTTTCTCCTGTTGCACAGCTCTGGGACACTCTTGCAAAAAGCCTGGGCAGTCCAGGGGCAAAAATGTTCCTTGTTTTCCTTTTTTTGATTCCTTATAGGTGCAAGAGCTCTTTCCATTCCTTACTGGTTGCTGGCCAGCCTTCATAGGCTCCCAGAGGTCATGTGGCCTCCTTCACTCTGCTCAAGTCACAGCTGCTAGTTCTGCAGAGACATATGTTCCATGCATGTGAAAGTAAATCCTCTTTAACATGCAAACAGCTCCTTTGGCACCTTTCTTCTTGCAGCAGGGAACAGCTAACAGGCTTAGGCATTTTAAAGTCCCATTAGCAGGTTTGAAACACAGTTTAAATAGTTCAGCCTTAAACACTTGCCCAGTGCTTTGTCCCAGGTAGGGACTCAGATTGTGGAACCCTGCCACCATAAATTAAGTAGAAGTTAGTGGCATGTGAACCAGATTTGGAACCTAGGCCACAATTTGTTTATTGAATTGATCATCCTCCCATCCCTTCATAGCTGAAGAAACCTGTTGGTCCTGTGAAGTCTCTGACTAAGGTTTCAAGTATTGAAGGAAATATGCTTCCCTCTGGCTTGCTCCTGCAGTCCCTCACCTGTTTAGCTATAGCAAGATAAACAGATGTTAGAGGACTAGATCTTCACTGCTCTGTGTCTAGGTCTGAGGAGCGTGATGGTGGGAGGAGGAGAAGATTGTGTGCTTCAACTGAGTAACATAGGCACCCATCCTGAAGCAGGATTCTGACAGGTACCTGAAATCCAGGCTGGCCAATATTGGAGACAGAATGCTGGGCTTGATGTACCTTGGATGGACCCAGCATGACACTTCTTATGTTCTTATGGGATAAACAAGAGGAAACATTTTCACTCTGTCTTTTCTCTTCCCCACAGTAATATGGGGAAGACCTCACAGAAAGAAAAGTAACCAAATTATTAAATAGGAGAGATGGAACCCAGCCTAACAAAAGCTGCTCTGTATGGCCATCTTGGATCCCTCCTAGCTACATTATTACTGTTCTTCACGTGCTTCTCTTTCTCTCTGATGCTTTCATAAGAACAAAAGAACATACCATACTGGGTCAGATCAAGTGTCCATCAAGCCCAGCATCCTGTTTCCAACAGTGGCCAATCCAGGCCATAAGAACCTGGCAAGTACCCAAAAACTAAGTCTATTTCATGTTTCCGTTGCTAGTAATAGCAGTGGCTATTTTCTAAGTCAACTTAATTAATAGCAGGTAATGGACTTCTCGTCCAAGAACTTATCCAATCCTTTTTTAAACACAGCTATACTAACTGAACTAACCAAGTCCTCTGGCAACAAATTCCAGAGTTTAATTGTGTGTTAAGTGAAGAAGAACTTTCTCCGATTAGTTTTAAATGTGCCACATGCTAACTTCATGGCGTGCCCCCTAGTCCTTCTATTATCTGAAAGACTAAATAACCGATTCACATCTACCTGTTCTAGACCTCTCATGATTTTAAACACCTCTATCATATCCCCCCTCAGCCATCTCTTCTCCAAGCTGAAAAGTCCTAACCCCTTTAGTCTTTCCTCATAGGGGAGCTGTTCCATTCCCCTTATCATTTTGGTCGCCCTTCTCTGTACCTTCTCCATCGCAATTATATCTTTTTTGAGATGCAGCGACCAGAATTGTACACAGTATTCCTATGACAAGAGAGGAAAAAGGTCTTATCACTAGCATTGATAGCATCTACTTCATCACCCCCTCCTTTTACTGGCTCAGTGTAAATGTAGAGGCAAGTAAATATATTCTCACCAACCAAGGAGCAATAGTATATCTTGCCGTGCTGAGCCATAAAAAGTGACTTAGATAACGTTGTTATCAGGTGAGTGATACTATTCTTTCCTCTTCATTTTCCCAGGAACAACAAATGATTCTATTACATGAAAAGAAAGAGGATAAACAACTTCTCTTATCCACCAATTTGCTGACATAATGCAATTACATGTCTGTATTTCATTCTATTAGCCTGATATAGGATACAGTTTGTGTGGCATCTCTTTTTTTTAGAAGCTTCATGTTAACGACTCTGGAAAACAATGCCTTTTCTATGAGCTCTCTCATCTGCTCTGAATATTTAGAAATTGATTTATGACTCTGCAGAAATGGAGCAATCTAATTGGCTGAGTTTGATCAGTGAGGCCTGTCAGCAGTATCAGTTACTGTAAATGAATGAGTGGATTTTAAAACCTATGCCTTCTCATCTCTTATATTTTAGAATGGTGCATGCTCTAATTATATCAAGGTGAATTTGTAAGGAAAAAATGGAACAGTCACGGTAAATATCATACAATTATGTCTTAGTAATAAATATTTGCTTTTCAATGTTATTATTTTGTTATATTCATTTTTGAACAGTGATTTTATTGAGATTTAGTATTTTTGGATTTGTAGCCCTTTCTAATGAATGTTTCAGGCAGCTTATAACAGGGTTTCCTAAACCTGTCCTGGGACATTGCAGCCAATCAGGTTATTCACAATGAATATGCTCTGATATTCACCATTACTAGTACTCAGGTACAATAAGTCTCTGCTCCAAAGAGTTTATAATCTAATTGGGTACCTGAGACAATGAGACAAAGTGATTTACCCAAGCTCACAAGGTGTGTCAGTGGGAAAAGTGGAATTGGAATTCTGGTTTTCTTGGTTCTCAGGCCATTGCTTTAACCCAAGGCTTCCCAATCCTGTCATGGGAATCCCACAGCCAGTTGGGTTTCCAGGATATTCATAAGGAATATGTATGAGATAAATCTGTATTGTAATGCCCCCTTGACTGCTTACCTTGTGGGGAATTCCTGGGTCCAGGACCAACCTGGCAGAAGCCCCCCCCCCCCCCCAGGGCAGACTCTGTTGGTTTTCATGTGCTTGGTGCCTGGTGCCTCCACCTGGGGAAGATGGTGTTAGTGGGTGGGATTTTCCTCCTTTCACCCCAGGAAAACAAATGGGACTGTGATCAAGGCTGGCAGTATGTACAAATATATACAGGTGTATTAGACTATATAAGTATATACATTTCTACATGATTATGTATATCACTAATAGGATGTCAAACAGCACATTTGTCTAATGGTTAATAGTCTTAGGCCAAACAACTATATACATTTCTATAAGGTAGCAAGAAAATTTAAGATTTGGCAATGTGGGGTTGTTGGCCCCCATAGAATACCATCATATAGAATAGAAGGGACCTTTTGAGTTCCTGCTTAATCAAGTGTTATAATTATCCTCCCTCTTTTTTACCCAAGTCTCATCCATGTGAAAAGATGCAACTGGGCTGGTGGACAGTGTTGGACTCTGGGGTCTGTTGTATCTAAACTGCTAAATAACTACACCAACACTTTTCTACATATGCACATCATTCAAAGACGCCGCTCCCAAAAAGCTTATATGTCTTTATTTTTTTTATTTATTTATTTAACACTTTTCTATACCGACCTTCATGGTTAAAAGACCATATCAGATCGGTTTACATCGAACTGGGGGACTGAACCAAAGACAATAGTTAAAACAGGAAAAACAAAGTTACATTCAACAGGGATAGAAAACTTGGAGGCATAGACTGCTGGAAGAAAAAAGGCCTAGGAACTCATTAAACAAGTCTAAACGATTGGTGAGTCAGACCATCATACTAGGCCTCATCGTTTAAGCTCACGCTGTTTGGACTCAGCCTTATTTATAATCATAGGTCATTTTTAGTTGAACAGTCCCAATAAACTCTAATTTTTTGAGCAAATTTTTTATGCAATTAAAAATCATTTTTAATTGCATAAAATTCCACCTCCTGGAATGTTGCTGGGGTCCACGGCCTCCTTTGATTTAATGTGATATTTCACTGCAAGTTACCAACAGTAATCCAGGGGGCTGTGACATGCAAATCCCCTACCTGAGTCTCTGACTCATCTATTCAATGGTCATTTAAACACCTTCACAGTAAGGAGTCTGGCAATTCTTTTAATCTTATTCTAGGTTTCCTGAGCTGGCAGCTCATGATATATAGCTACATTGTCCTCTTTTTTTCTCTGCTGCAGTTCACTTAAATGGTAGCATGCTCTTTAATCTCCATCTCCCTTGGGAGGCGGGTTTCAGTATATACCGTGTTTCTAATGTATGCAAATTTATTTTATGCATATTCCATGTGGACATCCTGAAAACCTGAGTTGCAGAGGGGTCTTCACGAATCAGGTTTGGCATACCTTCCTCTAACCATAAGCCATATTTCCTATTATACATATATAACTCTTGCCATAGCTTTTTCTGGCATGCAGGGGCTCATGGAGGTGGTCATGGGTCAAAATTGCACCCTTTCTCCCTGGATCTTCCCACGCAAAGGGAAAGAGTAGGTTTTTCATGGCTCTTAGAATTTTTTTGGACCTCCTCTGCTAACAGTCCAGAAAAGAGGAAGACACTTCACACAGAAATTGTCCAAAAATGAAATTCTTTATTGGTCACTTGACTGCAGGAAACAAAAATCCATTGTAAATGCTTTACAGCTTAGTTCCCAATCAGTACAAAAAAATAAAGTCAAAAAAGAAATCACTATCTCAAGCAAAAGCAAATGCTGCACATCCTGTCAGGTAGGCACTCTAGGTCTGGAGCATCTTCCTTCAGTACTTTCCCTGGTTCCTACTCTTCTGGATGGAGCTCTTTTAAATCCAATAGGTAAAAACAGATGAGTCTCTGACTGATGCTTTCTTCAAACTGCAACTCTTGGGACCTTCCCCTCTTAGTTTTCTCTCTCAATTCCCAGAAAGGAAACCCTCTTTCCAACCTCTGCAGAAATATCTCTTAGATAGGCTAGGGAGTATGGAACTTAACTCCTCTCTTCTTAGAGACCTCTTGCTCTTATCTTCAGAATATCTCAGGAATCCCTATTGGACCACAAAATCAGACCTCTCTAATCTTGAAGGCCTGGACGCCCTGAGCTTGGGTCCTAGCTACCTTCCTAGGACAGAAGACAGTACTATAGTACTCTCTTCATGGAGAGCCCCACACCCCAGCTAGAAGAGCACCCTGAACAAAGACCTTTCTCATGGGAGGAGAGACCTGAAGAACCCTGAATCCCGAGAGCACAAGAATTTTGTGAAAACTTATGTCATCTCTGACTAGGTAGCGTCAAATCTTTTCTACCATGCCTGCTGTACTCTGACATCACATCTTATATAGTATCTGTTGAGACACTGATGCTAGCTTAATAAGGGACATATGTAAGATAGCTCCATGTTATAATGGACAGGCTGAGCCAGTCACTCATTTTATCTCATTGTATTTATGGACTTATTGTCAAGGTTACCAGTTTCCTGTGGCAGTTCAAGGGTATATTCTGTAGCAAGGATTTGAAAATTCTATGGATTCATTTTTGAGAATTTGGCATATGGATGTACTTCAATAAGCTCATAAACATTTTTTTCTATTTTTCAAATATGAAAGTTTCTTTGAAATGTAATAAAAATAGTTTTCAATAATTTTTAAAATTGTACATCCCTTTGGAAGTTTAAACTTTTTTAACTGGAAAGCGATTTATAAATATTTTTAAATAAAATTAATTATTTTATCTGAAATTCTTTTTTTTAAAGTTCAATATTTTTATTAAAATAATTCAACAATTTCAAGTTACAAAAAAAGAAAGGTAACAGAAAAACCAGGTTACATGACAGATGATATAACATATGTTTTCTGGCTAGTCAATAGAGAGGCAAAACTTCTTAAAACAGCATGAAGGAACAAACTCAAATTGTTAAAAAGCATGATTTATCAAACCCCCTTATCTGAATTTCTTTTGTTTTTGCTATTTCTCCTCTTTTATATCAGTTTCTTTACTTCTTCTGGTTTCATTTATTTTAAATTTCCATTTCATTCAGCTTGAGCACTAGTTTGGAAAGGCATTCTATAAATGATAGAAATATATTTTCTTATATAGTAACATAGTAATGATGACAGAAAAAGACCAAATGGTCCATCTAGTCTGCTCAGCAAGCTTCTTATGGTAGTAACTGCCGCTCCGTGCAGGTTACCCCCATGCCTTATGTTAAGGGTAGTAATATTTATAAACAAAACCAAGCAACTGTCAAACCTATAGCAAAATTTCTGCTAGCAACATTTTTACGGGGTGAGCAGCCTTCTTGATTAGGGATGTGAATCGTTTTTTGACGATTTAAAACAATCCTAATGTCTCCGTATCAGTACCTGGAACCATAAAAGTCAGGGCCCAGCATTGGCTGTTATCTAAATCCAATTCTCCTTTTCCCCCTACTAAACTGAAGAGTGATGTTGCAGTTGCATCACAAGCATCAAGGCTAATTGGTTAATGATAGTAATCCTTATGCCTTATATTAAGGGTAGTAACTGCAGCTCCATGCAGGTTACCTCCAGGTATCCTTTTCTTCATTTCCAGCCTTTACCCTTTAAGGATCCATTGTGTTTATCCCATACCCTTTTGAATTTGTTTAGTGTTTTTGTCCTCACCATTTCTTCTGGAAGGACATTCCAGGCATCCACCTCCCTCTCTGTGAAGAAATATTTCCTGATGTTGGTTTTGAGTCCCCCCCCCTCCCCTGCCAGAGTTTCATCTTGTGACCCCTAGTTCTACTGTTTCCTTTCCAATGGAAAAGGTTTGAAATTTGTGCATCATTAAAATCTTTCAGATATCTGAGGATCTGTATCATATCTCCCCTTCACCTGCTCTCTTCCAGGGAATACGTATTCAGATCCTTCAGCTTCTTATAAGTCTTCCAATACTGACCCCACACCATTTAGGTCACCCTTCTCTGGACTGCCTCCGTCCTATCTCTATCCTTTTTTAGATATGGGCTTCAGAACTGAACACTGAACACCTTTCTCTCAGTCTCCCTCTCTTTTTCTTTTTTCCCTGTTTTCCCAGTCAGTAGTACCTTCTCATCCTCTCCCCTTCCCTCCCTCCTTCCCCAGTCTTTGATTTCTTTTCATATTTATTTATTTATTTATTTATTTATTTATTTGAAGCGCTTATATACTGTCTGTACCAAGGCCCTAGGCAGTGTACATAAAAGCATGCATAACAGAATAACAATAGATCTATGACACTGATTCCTTCTCTGTTTTTCCTTCCCTCCCCTTTGTTTTCCTGTACTCTGGCACAGAACTGCTGTATCAGTCTCCTTTTTGTAGCACAGGGTTGGCCAACCAGTGTCTTGAGAGCCACATACGTCTCAAGGAAAGTAAAGCCAAAGCTCTGTAAATGTGAGCAGGGTTATGATGTCATTGTCCATCCACACTGGACATTAAAGGGAGGCAGCAGCATTATTGACCCACATGAGCTGAAAACAGGAAGCGTCATCATCATCTGCCCATGTGCGCCTCATCTGCGACTCATGTGAGCCTGATGTGGAAGTCAGCCTCATCCACAGATCGAAAGCAGGAAACAGAGTCATCAATCACTGGGCATCAAAAGCAAGAAACAGAGTCATCAGTGGCCCACGCAGGTGAGAGAGCATCAGCAAGGACATGGACCCAGAAGGAGACCAGAGCTAATGCTTGCTGTTGGTGTGAGTGTGCAACACTACCATGGACTTTAATCTCTACTTGCATTTATAATATCACATATTGTTCCTCTATATGGGCTGGAAAGACAAGGACCTGTGCCTAAAAGGAAAGAGGAGCCTGGCATTAAATTGCACTTAGCTTGCAAGGATGCCTTCAGCTCTGGTCCATGTCTCCATCACCCGGATCCCAAACATCCACTTGTAGTGGAGGTAGATGCCTCAGCAATAGGAGGCGGGGCTGTCCTAAGTCAACACTCGCCCACAGGCAAGTTAATTCCTTGTTCCTTCTATTCACACAAGTTCACCCCCACAGAACAACCCTACACAGTTGGTGATCGTGAACTACTAGCAGTGAAGTTAGCTCTTTAGGAATGGCGCCCCTGGTTGGAATGGGGGCAGTACAAATTCACTATATTCACAGATCACAAGAACTTAGAGCACCTTAAAGAGGCTCAGCTTCTAAATCCCTGTCAGGCCTGCTGGGCCTTGTTTTTTGAGACTTTAATCTCTGTTTCCATCCTGGTTCCAAGAATCAGTGACCTGACGTGCTATCTCGATCCTTTGAGCCTGAGGATCTTCCGGAAGTTCCTAGTTATATCAATATACTACTGTTCCAGTCGGGAAGACTGTCGTCCCTCGCCGACTATGAGAGCGAGTCTTAAGGTGGGCCCATGATTCAAAGCTGGCAGGTCACTCTGGCCGTGCCAGAATGCTGGAGATGCTGCGCTGACACTATTGGTGGCCCACCATGGTACAGGACTCTCTGAGTTATGTGGACTCCTGTCCCACTTGCGCCAACAAAAGCCACCAACAGGAAAGCCTTGCTACAGCCACTCCCAGCACCTACTGAACCTTGGTCCAGTATTTCAACAGATTTCATCACGGATCTTCCCCCATCGCAAGGCAACATGGTGATTTGGGTCGTAATTGACTGCTTCTCGAAGATGGGGGACTTCATCCCGTTGCCGGGTCTTCCTTCAGCCCCGGAATTAGCAAAACTCTTCTTGAGAAACATCTTTCGACTTCACGGACTCCCCAAGGAGATTGTCTCCAATCGGGGACCACAGTTCACCACCAAGTACTGGTGCTCCCTATGTCAGAAATTCAGTATTTCCTTGAATTATACCTCGGCCTACCACCCTCAGGCCAATGGGCAGGCCGAGAGAACTAATTGGACCTTGAGAACATTCCTACGTTCATACATCAATGACCAACAGAATGATTGGTCAGACCTTCTCCCTTGGGCTGAGCTGTCACATAATATTCATCTTGCAGCAGCCACCAACATGCCTCCTTTTTCAGTGATCTTCAGAAGGCAGCCCCGTCTGCCTCTTCCTGTTCCTGTGATGGTTCCATTTCCTGCAGCACAATCCATGGCTCAAACCATCGCCGTGTGGACTCGAGTAAGAGAACGTCTCTCGCAGGCTGCTGATCATGCTAAACGCACCTCGGATCTCCATTGATAACCTGCTCCACTCTTCCAATCTGGCCAGAAGGTCTGGCTGAGTGCCCAACACATCCTTCTCCGACTTCCTTCTCATCGGCTGGCCCCGAAGTATATCGGTCCTTTTCCAGTACTCAGAAGAATGGGAGCCGTTTCCTACCAGCTCCAGCTACCCCGGTCCATGGGCATCCACGACACGTTCCACGTGTCTTTGTTGAAGCCTCTTGTCTTGTCTTGGCCCTCTCATAAAGACCCTTCAGCTCCACGCGTCTTGGCAGAACCTGATACTTCTCTGCAGGTAAAAGAAGTCCTTGATGTCTGATGACGTCGAGGCAAATGAGAGTATCTCCTAGCTTGGGAGAGCTTTGGGGCCGAGAAGAACTCGTGGGAACCCTTTCAGAATATCCCTGACAAGGATCTCTTGAAGACCTTCCATAGAAAGAATCCTGAGAAACCCCAGCCGCGTAGAGGGAGGCCTAGAAGGGGGGGTACTGTTACGCGCCCCACCCGCGGTCATCCCACGCACGGGAACGCTCACCTTTGGGGTTCCACAGTGGGTCCTGGTCCTGTCTCCCTCGCGGCCCTTGCAAGTCCAGCTAGGCCCCGGTGTCCCGCGGCGGTGGTCGCCGGGCCTTTGGCTGCACGCCAGGCCTCATGCCGGGCCTCGGCGTCTCAGCAGCTAGCCACGCCCTACGCATGCGTGCACAGACCAGCCGCCCTAAGCAGGTTCCAGGGTGGGGCCTAGTTCCGTGGCACACCCTGATTGAACTCATGTTAAAAGGAAGTTCGGGTCAGTTTGTTCCTGAGATTGCCCTTGCTTGTGTTCCTGCTTGCTTGTTCCTAGTCTCGTTCCAGGATCCTTCTGTTCCAATTCCATTCCTGCTTCCTAGCCCTGCTTGTTCCAGTATTTGTTGTTCCTCTCCTCGGTCCTATCTCGGACTGTCCTTCTGGTTAAGACTTCAGCTTGTTCCTGACCTGCCTGCCTGCCACCTGCCCAAGCCTCAGCTTGTTCCTGACCTGCCTGCCTATCTGCCCAAGACCTCAGCTTGTTACTGACCTGCCTGCCTGCCTTCTACCTGCCAAAGACCTCAGTTTGCTCTTCGACCTTGCCTGACCTCTGGATTTTGACCCTTCTTCGTTGACCATTCCTCGGACTGACTTCTGTACTTTGACCTTGCTTGCCTGACCTTGCTTGATTCTGGCACTGTCCCTAGCCTTGTTATCACCATCTCTATTCTGGTTCGCTCTCTTCCAACTTGTTTCCAGCCTCGAACCCGATAGTGCTCCTCTAGCATCTGTGGGCACGCCGGACACACTCTCCCAGGAGACCCTGCAGGGCCCACCTAAGTCCAAGCAGCCCGGATTCCTATGGGCTCCTCCTGGGGGGACCTTGGGCTTCCAGTGGTGAAGCTCTACACTGCCTCTGTCTCGTTCCATGCTCCGCCTCCTGTGGACAGTCCCTGTACTACCATAGGACAAGGGTCCACCCCCGAGCGCAACACCACAATTCACTTTGAAGGGGTACCAAGGTTCTCACAGGAAATTCTCAAAAATTGGCTTAAAAGAGCCCAAAAAAATCTTTCAAAGCAGGCAGATGAGTCAACTGTAGGCTGACCCCTAAATGGAACTTCCTTACTCCTTTCCCTTAAATTAGGAGGAAAAATTAGAGACACAGGGCAAGGGCTCAACCTGCGGGGAACGATGGCTGGTGTAGGTAAAGCTCCAGTTAGATCTTCTTTGCCTACACTGCCTCCCAACAATGAGGACTAACAGGGGTCCCTTCCTGGTGGTAGCACCAATCTCGTGTCAGCTCATGGGTCCACATCCTTAACAGGTTACTGAGGCTATGGAGCCGGCAGACCTGAGCGGCCTTCAGGCAATTCCCAGATTGGCTCAGAGGCTCCAGCATCAACAACAGTGCCTAGATGTGCTAGTCACTACCATGGAGCACCTGGTGAATCGCCTGGATGCTACTCTAATGCCCAGTGTTCCTCCACCGATGCCAGTGGCAGCTCCTATTTCTGCAGCAGCCCTTCACCTTCTGGCACCTTCTCACTATGCTGAAGACCTGAGACAGTGCCATGGATTCCTAAACCACTGCTTCATGCACTTTTCTCTACAACCAGCCCAATTTGCCAGTGATCAGATCAAGACCATCTTCATTCTGTTGCTCCTGGATGGCAAAGCCCTGGCCTGGGCCTCCCCCTTGTGGGAGTGCGGCGATCCTCTGCTTC
The DNA here is from genome assembly GCF_901001135.1 of Rhinatrema bivittatum. Taxonomy (NCBI): domain Eukaryota; kingdom Metazoa; phylum Chordata; class Amphibia; order Gymnophiona; family Rhinatrematidae; genus Rhinatrema; species Rhinatrema bivittatum. The sequence continues at coordinate 108,648,174 of NC_042616.1, forward strand.
AGGATCTTCCCACTTCGTGCAGACCTTCAAACAGGTATTCGACGAGCCAAAGCGACAATCCACAGCTGCCTCTGACCTTCTCCATCTCTGCCAAGGCTCACGCCCTCTGGCGGAGTACGCTGTGAAGTTCCGTACTTTAGCCTCTGAACTGGGGTGGCGTGAGGACAGTCTCAGTAGAATTTTCCTGGAGGGCCTCTCCCTGAGGATTAAAGATGAACTGGCTGCTCAGGAGTTACCTGAGGCTCTCATCGACCTCTCTGGAAGTATCGATCACAGTCTCCAACAATGACTGTGAGAGCTGAAACCAGGCCGTAAGCCAGTCCCCCTGGCTCCAACCTTTTCCCAGCCTTTGGCGCCATCCCCACCGAACGAACCAGCCCAGTCTTGAGGAGAGGAGACTATGCAACTCAGTCGGAGCCATCTCACCCCAGAAGAGAAGCTACGGTGGCGGACCTTAGGCTTATGCCTCTACTGTGCCGGCAAGGGGCATACGCTGGCCCAATGTCCCAAAAGGCTGGGAAACTCCAGAGCCTAGGTGTCACTGGGAGTATAATCCAAGGCTATACTAATCCTGCTCCCCAATGCATCGCTGCTGTGACTATTACCCATTCTGAGGGTACCTTCTCCACTCAAGCACTGATCGACTCCGGAGCTGGAGGGAACTTTATCCTATCAGATTTGATCAGACAGCTGGGTCTTTCTGTACTGCCCTGGACACTTCCCCTTGGGATTTCTTCTATCCAAGGGGATCCCCTGCTGGGCCGGATTACTCTTGTGACCACCCCAATGAAGCTACACACTGGTATTCTACATAAGGAGGAGATCTCTTTTTTCATCCTGGAGAAGGCCATACAACCAGTGGCCCTAGGCCTTCCCTGGCTTCATAGACACTCCCCCCATATCGACTGGGAAAACTTGCAGCTGGCCTCATGGGGAACCTATTGCCACACTCCTGTCTCCGTGAAGTGCCTTGCCCAAGGCTTCTTCTAGCCACCATGTCACTGGCTCTGCCTCCGCAGTACTCAGAGTTGGCGGATGTGTTCTCTAAGGAAAAAGCTGAGACACTTTATTTATTTATTTTATTTAAGGTTTTTATATACCGGCATTCATGATAAAATCACATCATGCTGGTTTACATTAAAACAGTGGTGCATAGAAAGAAAAAACAAACTGGAACTGTAGTGCGGAAGAAAGCAGTTACAAAAAACAGGGATGCTTAAACTGGGAGAGGAAGGAAAAAGAAAAGGTTAATAGCATTTTAAATATTTACAACGAACAGTTAAATGAGCTGGTTGTGTTATAGAACTTGAAGTTGAAGGACATCGTCTGTTTGACTGCGCCATAGACCTCCTTCTGGACTCCACGCCTCCATGGGGATGAGTATACCCCCTATTGCTCCCAGAAACTCAAGCCATGTCCTGGTATATCCAGGAAAATCTTGATAGGGGGTTCATCCACCCATCCATCTCGCCCGCTGGAACTGGCTTTTTCTTTGTGGCGAAGAAGGATGGTACTCTGAGACCCTGTATCGACTACTGCAGATTAAATGTCATCACCCGCAGGGACAGGTACCCGCTTCCGCTCATCCCAGAATTGCTAGACATGTAAAGGGGGCTGAAGTGTTCACTAAGTTGGACCTCCGAGGGGCCTACAACCTCGTACGTATCAAGCCTGGCGATAAGTGGAAAACTGCCTTCAACACCCGAGATGGCCACTATGAGTACTTGGTGATGCCTTTTGGCCTATGCAATGCCCCATTGATTTTCCAAAACCTCATGAATGAGGTCTTTTGAGACATGCTTCACTCTAGCGTCATTGTCTACTTGGATGACGTGCTGATATACTCCAAGGACCTACCGTCCCATCGCCTGGAGGTCAGGTGCATCCTGCAATGCCTGCGCAAGCACAAGCTGTTCACTAAATTGGAGAAGTGCCTGTTTGAACAGGAGTCCCTTCCCTTTTTGGGGTTTATCGTCTCTACCATGGGCTTGCACATGGACCCGGAAAAAATCGCCAATATCCGGGATTGGCCCTGACCTTCTGGGCTCCGCACACTACAATGCTTCCTGGGCTTCACCAATTTCTACAGGCACTTTATTCCCCCAGTATTTCTGCCTGGTGGTGCCCCTCACTGCTCTTACCAGGAAAGGGGCTGATTCCAAACAATGGCCGCCTGAGGCAATTGCGGCCTTCAATAGTTTGAAGAATGCCTTCCTCCAAGGTATTTGCCTCACGCCTATTCGTGGTAGAAGTAGATGCCTCCGACATGACAGTAGGAGCCGTCCTCAGCCAGCACTCAAAAAGGGCACCTTGCTGCCCTGCTTGTACTTTTCACGAAAATTCACTCCGGCCGAACAGAACTACAGTATCGGGGACAAGGAGCTACTTGCCATGAAAATGGCATTTGAGGAATGATGACAATATCTTGAGGGAGCACAGCACCCCATCATGGTCCTCACAGACCACAAGCACCTCGAATATCTCAGCTGAGCCCAGCGGTTGAACCCTTGCCAAGCCTGCTGGTTGCTATTTTTTAGCTGGTTTAACTTTACACTCTGCTATACCTTATCCAGAGTCTTTGAGTTGGACGACAATACATCATTGACCCAGCAAAGGTCCTCTGGCCACCACCCAGAAGGTTCCACTGGGGAAGACGGTAGTACCCCTCTGTCTTCGACAGAAAGTCCTGGCATGAGCTCACGACTCCCTCACTGCCGGGCACACCAGAAGCGTGTGTACGCTGGAGTTACTACGGCGGTACTACTGGTGGCCGCAGATGGAACAAGATGCCAGGGCCTACGTTGACTCCTGCTGGACATACACCCATCAGAAACCGTTGCCCTGGCATCCATGGGGCCTCCTCTAACCCTTCCCGTGCCCAAGGACGGACTTTGTCATGGAACTACCCCCGTCAAGCAGTAAGCACGTCATCTGGGTAGTCGTCGACAGATTTTCTAAAATGGCCCACTTCATCGCTCTCCTCAAACTCCCTTCAGCCCCAGAACTGGCCCAACTTTTTAGCAGCATATCTTTCACCTTCATGGACTGCCACAGCTCATAGCCTCTGATCGAGGAGCCCAGTTCACATTGAATTACTGGCAATCTCTGTGTAAGAAATTTGGGGTGCAGCTTAACTTCTGCATACCATCCACAGGGGAATGGACAAGCTGAGTGCACCAATTGAACCATAAAGACCTTCCTTCGCTTCTTTGTCATTAGCAGACAAGACAACTGGGCATCCCTGCTGTCTTGGACAGAGTTTTCGCACAACTCCCATACCCACTCTGCAACTGGCTCTTCGCCTTTCCAGGTGGTCTATGATCAGCAACCAGCTCCAACGCTACCCTCTCCTCTCTCGGTGCCCTCTCCTGTGGCTCAACTCACTGCACAACAACTACATTCCCTCTGGACCAGCACCCAGAACAATCTTCCATGGGCAGCCGAAGCAGCTAAGAATGGGGCCAATAGACACCTCCGGCCTGCTCCCCTCTTCAAGATAGGAGACCAAGTATGGCTGAATACCCACCACATCCACCTCCGGGTACCCTCAATGAGGTTGGCTCCCAGATACATTGGTCCCTTTTCCATCACCGAACATCGGCCTCACTGCTCTATCCCTTGTCCTACTTAATGTCCAATCTCTAAACAAAAAGATACCTCTCCTCTGCAACCTTCTCACCGACCAAGACCCAGACATCTGTGCTATAACAGAGACCTGGCTAAAGGAATCTGACTCTGTTCTCTTAAACCAATTTCCTTCCGAAACTTACGACATTTTCTCCATCCCTAGGCCGAAAAGGAAAGGAGGTGGTTTACTTTTAATCATAAAGAAAAAATTTAACATGATTCTCCACACTATCCCGCCCCCGCCAAAAATTGAAATAGGCCTATTCAAATCCCCTTTTTTACAATTATGCCTTATTTATGCCCCTCCAGGTATCCTACATAACAACCCTTCAACCCTCATTGAATACATTGCAACAAACATCTCCATCAACACTCCAGCAATCATACTTGGTGATTTTAACCTGCATGTAGACAGCACCCCCCGCACCCCTTCATGTGATGCCATTCTTGATTCATTAAATGCTTTAGGCTACAAGCAATCCATCCATTTACCTACTCACAAGGCGGGTCATACCCTTGACCTCCTCTTTACAAATGCCCTCATACAAACTGACTCACCCTCTCATACTCCTATCCCCTGGTCTGATCATCACCTCATCAATACCACTCTCTCCATCAAGACACCTACCATCCATGACAACACAAATAAAACCATACACTTTAGAAAAAACTGTACCAGAGATGACCTCATCTCGGCTGTCGCTAATAACCTTGAACACCTTGAACTCACCAATGCAGACACTGCACTTGCCTCCTGGTACGACATCACCAATAATATAGCCAATACTACCTGTCCCCTACAAACTAAACTTATCTGTCCACAAAGCAATAAGAGTAAGAAACCTTGGTACTCCCAAGAGTTAAAAAACCTCAAACACCACCTTCGGAAATCTGAAAAGATATGGCGCAAGGACCCTTCACACACACATCTGGCACAATTTAAATCCTCCCTACACCTATACAGTGACAAACTTAACACGACAAAACGAGACTTCTACGCCATCAAAATACACCAATTCCAATACAACCCCAAAGTTCTTTATGACTACGTTAACTCACTTACCAAGACGGCTACTCCTGACATCCCTGATGAACTAGCTAAATCCAAATGCAAAGAATTAGCCACTTTTTTCCAAACCAAAATAGATAAGTTAATATCAAAGTTCCCCTCTTCTGCTATTCCCATCAACCTCGTCGAACCTGATCTCATCCATACAATGACTAGCAAAAATACCACAGTGCTATCCTCTCTAGACTGCACCTCAACATTAGAAATTGAAACCTTTATCAAAAAAGCCAAACCTTCCACGCACCCATCTGACACCATACCCACAAAACATCTCCTCACAATACCCAATATTATTGCTAAACCTTTAACAAACATTATCAACCTATCCATTAACTCTGGACAGGTACCACTCCCCCTGAAACAGGCTATTGTCAAACCGATCCTCAAGAAACCCAAACTAGACCCTTCTGATCTAGCCAATTATCGCCCTATTTCTAACCTTCCATTCATCGCTAAACTCCTTGAAAAAACTGTCAACAAGCAACTGACAGAATACCTTGAAGACAATCACATTCTTGCCCCCGCACAATTTGGCTTTCGTAAATCTCATAGCACGGAGACTCTATTACTTTCACTGACTGACCACATTCTTAAAGGATTTGAGAAAGGACAATCATACATACTTGCCTTCCTTGACATCTCATCCGCATTTGACACCATCAGCCATCCCATTCTTCTACAGCGCCTAACTGAAATAGGCATTACAGGTGTTGCCCACAACTGGTTCACATCCTACCTCAGCAACAGAGACTACAAAATTCAGCTAGGCAATCACGTATCCAATGCCATCCCCCTTAATCAAGGTGTCCCTCAGGGATCATCCCTCTCCTCTACCCTCTTCAATATTTACATCCTTCCCCTCTGCTACTTCCTTTCTAGCCTAAATCTCCCCCATTACATATACGCTGATGATGTTCAGCTGCTCATACCCATCACTGACTCCCTTTCGAAAACCATGGATTTCTGGAATGATACCCTCCAATCCATAAACAATCTCCTCTCTTCCATCCACCTAGCCCTTAACACAACTAAAACTGAAATCATGCTCATCTCACCCCCCAACCACTCGATCCTCCCCCCTCTATCACAGTTCAAATTTGCCCAACAAGTCCGTGATCTGGGAATCATCCTCGACGGGCACTTTACCCTGAAGAAATTTATCAACAATATACTTAAAGATGGTTTCTTTAAACTCCATACACTGAAAAAACTTAAACCCTTACTGCATGCCCCTGATTTCCGGACAGTGCTTCAAACCACTATCTTTGCCAAAACAGACTACTGCAACTCCCTGCTCCTCGGCCTTCCTAACAACGCCATTCATCCCATTCAAATTCTGCAAAACACAACAGCCCGAATCCTGACCAACCTACGCAAACATGACCATATTACACCTGTTCTAAAAGATCTACATTGGCTCCCAATAGCATCCCGTATACAATATAAGGCACTCTCTCTCATCCACAAGGCTTTATACAATCCTGAAATGAACTGGTTCAATGAATCCTTCCGCTTACACCAGTCCAATAAACCTACCAGACATGCACATCTCGCAACCATGCCTATCCCCTCTCCCAAACTCCACAAACTAACCTCCACAAGAGCCCGTGCACTATCCATCGCCGGGCCGACCCTTTGGAACACAATGCCAGTTGAACTACGGCAAGAGGAATGCCTGAAATCCTTCAAGCGGAAGCTTAAGACCTGGCTATTTGCCAAAGCATACACCTAATCTCCACTCTGCCTTTCCACGGCCCCCCCTTTCGGTACCCCGCTTTTGCCCCATCCTTCTTCTTTCCGCCCCCTTCTCCCCTCTTCTCCCCCCTCTGCTCTCCACTCCCCCCTCCCCCCCTAATATTCCCAAATCCCTTTTCTCTCAGTTCTCTCAACATTGTACATATGTATATAATTGCAATTCTTGTTTAATATTTAATGCAATTTATCCCATGTTCTCCTATCCCGTTATTCCCTTGTTAACATGTTTTATCTGTTCCATGTAAAGCGCCATGCATGGCGTATATTTGCGTTACACTGTGAACCGATGTGATATCCTGGATGAATGTCGGTATATAAAAAATTTTAAATAAATAAATAAATAAATGTGGGACCAGTCACTTGCCACCTAAGACTACCTTCTTCACTGAAAAGTCACAACACATTACACGTCTCCCTCTTGAAACCGCTAGTCTTGTCCTGGCCTCAACGTGAGTTATCCGAACCACAAGATGTGGTGGTCGAAGAAAAATAGATATACCAAGTGAAGGAGGTCCTGGACGTAAGATGCCACCATACGCGCTGGGAGTACTTGATCGCCTAGGGAGGGCTCGACCCCGAGGAGAATACCTGGGAGCCTGCTTCTAACATACTTGACAAGATGCTCCTCCAGCAATTCCACTTGACCCATCCCTGTAAGCCTGGTCCTTCCAAGAGGGGGCGTAAAGGAGGGGGTACTGTTAGGATCCCTGGCCATGGCCGTCCATGGCCGGATTCCCTTACCTCCGCCGGGAGGCTTCCAGTCCCAGCTATTCCCCATCGCTGCTCACTGCGGCCAACACCAACTGCCGCCATTACGGCCTGCCCTCGCAGATCGGCATGCCGCCGTCCCAGCCTCTGTGCCCACCTCTCTAGGTGCGCGCGCACCGTTGCTCATAATTTAAAGGGCCCGCGGTGGGAAAGTTCCCCGCGGCCCACATAGATGATGTCATGTTGGGTGGGTATATATTCCTGGCCCTGACTCCAGCATTTCGCCTCAGTAAAGGGTCCTGCTGCGTTGTCTCCTGATCCTGCGTTCCAGCCTTGATTCCTGATCCTGCGTTCCTGCCTTGCTCCTTTACTCCTGTTTTGTGCCCTCCTGCTCCTCATCCCTCCGGACTAACCTCCTGGTTTTGAACTCACCTAGTAACCCGACTCAGCCTGATCTCCGCCTGATAATCCAAATTTCCTTGACCTCCGCCTGCCCTGACCTCCAGCCTGTTTCTCCATCTTTGCTTGTTTGCTGCCCGTCCTGACCTCTGGCCTGTTCCTGGATCCATCTGTCTGCCACCTGCCTCGACTTCTGCCTGCTCGACACTGCTTCAGCCTCCTCCTCTGGTTCCACGCTTGAGAGACCCTGGCCTAAGTCCTGCCAGCCCCGGCACCCAAGGGCTCAACCTGCGGGGAATGAGGGCTGGTATAGGTGAAGCTGCCTTCATGCCTTCCGATGATGAGGACCAACAGGGGTCCCCTCCTGGTGGTAGCACCAACCTCGCCTCAACTCAAAGGTCCACAACCTTAACAATGTATATATTTATTTATTTATTTAAAATGGTTTTATATACTGCATATACAAATGAGAGCCAGGCGGTTTATGTAATAAAAATGTACATAATAAAACAATAAAAATAATTAATCGAACTAAAAGAGAAACTGCAGTTACAGCATGATAGAGGTATATACTTAGGAAGGTTGACAAATAGCAAATGAGAGCAGTGTTCGTTAGAGTGTGATTTGTTTTATGCGATTGAGCATAGGTAGGTTTTAAGTTTTTTCCTGAATTCTTTGGGGTTGGTTAGAAGCCTAAGTGTTGCTGGAATTGAATTCCAGAGGGAAGCACCCATCACTGAAAATGCATATTTTCTTGTTATTTCAAGCCTGGCTATTTTAATTGTTGGAACCTGGAAGAGATTTTTAGCTACTGAGCGTAGATGACGTGGGGATTGTTATAGATGTAAAGAAGTGCATAGTCAGAAAGCAGAAGGATTGTGAATTAAATTGAAAATTAGCATTAAGATTTTATAATGAATGTGTTGCTGGATTTGGCAGCCAGTGGAAATAAAGGAGAATTGGGGTAATATGATCTCTGATTTTGGTATTTATGAGAAGGCAAGCTGCAGCATTTTGAATTAATTGTAATGGACGAATTGTTGAGTTAGGGAGACCTATATATATAGGGCACTACACTAATCTAACCCTGATAGTATAAGAGCTTGAAGGACAGTTCTGAAATCAGTGGGATATAACAAAGGATTTAGTTTTTTAGAAGATTGAGTTTATAAAAAGATGCTTTTTCAACTTTGGAAATATTAGCAGACATAGATTGGAGTTGAGATTGAGCTTGATTGGTGATGGGAATTGTATGTTTGTCAAATGTGAGGTGTGGAGGTGGACAACAAGTAGAATGGGGTATGATGGATAAGTGTACGATTTCAGTTTTTGCTGCATTTAATTTCAGACGGTTGTGTGATAACCAAGTTTTGATTGTCTCAAGGTAGAGCACAGTTAATGAAAGTGTATGAGAGTGAGGCAGTATTTAAAACATATAAAATGTGAATCGTTTTTTGACGATTTAAAATATCGTCCGATATATTTTAAATCGTCAAAAATCCAATTCCCCCGATTTATCCCCCGATTTATCCCCCGATTTATCATCAAAAAATCGTAAATCGGGGGAAGGGGGAGGGCAGGAAAACCGGCACACTAAAACCCCCTAAAACCCACCCCCGACCCTTTAAATTAAATCCCCCACCCTCCCGAACCCCCCCAAATGCCTTAAATTACCTGGGGGTCCAGCGGCGGTCCGGAACGGTCTCCTGCAATTGAATCGTGTTGTCTTCAGCCGGCGCCATTCTGCGCCACCATTTTGCAAAATGGCGGTGCAAAATGGCGGCGGCCATAGACCAATACGATTCGACTGCAGGAGGTCGTTCCGGACCCCCGCTGGACTTTTGGCAAGTCTTGTGGGGGTCAGGAGGTCCCCCCAAGCTGGCCAAAAGTCCCTGGGGGTCCAGCGGGGGTCCGGGAGCGATTTCCTGCCGCGAATCGTTTTCCGTATGGAAAATGGCGCCGGCAGGAGATCGACTGCAGGAGGTCGTTCAGCGGGGGTTCCGGCTGAAGACAACACGATTCAATTGCAGGAGACCGTTCCGGACCGCCGCTGGACCCCCAGGTAATTTAAGGCATTTGGGGGGGGGGTTCGGGAGGGTGGGGGATTTAATTTAAAGGGTCGGGGGTGGGTTTTAGGGTGTTTTAGTGTGCCGGTTTTCCTGCCCTCCCCCTTCCCCCGATTTAGCTACGGACCGCCGCTGGACCCTCAGGTAATTTAAGGCATTTGGGGGGGGTTCGGGAGGGTGGGGGATTTAATTTAAAGGGTCGGGGTGGGTTTTAGGGGGTTTTAGTGTGCCGGTTCACGATTTTAACGATTTTCACGATACTCTAAACACCCAAACGGCGACGATACGATTCCCTCCCCCTCCCAGCCGAAATCGATCGTTAAGACGATCGAGGACACGATTCACATCTCTATAAAACACATTCTGGACGTGGTAGAAAATGACGGCATGTCTTAGCAGCTGAGGAGTGAAAATCAAAGCCCTTCTCTTTGTTTTATTTTTTTCCCGCACAGAGGCGGTGAGAGCTCCGGCGTGACCCAGTTGTAGCAACATCAGCACCGCGATCAGTACTACATGGACCCTTCCGCTACCTCTGAGCATGTGGCAAGACTAGAGGACAATTGCACTTTAGCTTCAGTCCTACCGCATGCTTAGTGAAGCTGTGTAGTATGAGGCAGAACAAAATAGTGAGCCTGTGCACCGCCATGATATGGGACGCTCATGCTGCTCTAGTTTCGTGAGGCATTGAGATGAGGCAGACGCTGCTGGGGCATTTTTTGGGGGAGCCATTTTTTGCTGCCACAAAATTCTGCCGCCTGAAGCAGCGGCCTCACCCTACCTCATTATAGAAACCCCCTCCCCCCCTGCTCTGAGTGCCCCTGAACAGCTTGGCTAGCTGTATCATTGGAGTGGAGGCCCCCACTTCTGCTTGCATAGGGCACTGTGACTGCTTTATCTAGTAATTATCCTGGCTCTCAAACTGTTTTTATTTATTTATTTTGCCAAAGTGGCCCCCACTTGAATTTGTGCCAAGCCACACATTTTACTCTCAGAAATTAACTCCTGCCAAAGGCAGGCATTAATTTCGGCCGGCACCGGGGAAGTGTACAGAAAAGCAGAAAAAACTGCTTTTCTGTACACCCTCCGACTTAATATCATAGCGATATTAATCAGGAGGCCCCAAAAATATATAAAAAAAAAAAAGTAAAATCTGCCCAAGGCCTGCAGGTTGGAAGACGGACGCTCAATTATCCTGGCGTCCATTTTCCAAACCTGTGGCTGTCAGCAGGTTTGAGAACTGACGCCGGTAAAATTGAGTGTCGGCTGTCAAACTTGCTGACAGCCGCCGCTTCTGTCAAAAAGGAGGCGCTGCGCCTCCTTTTACCGCGGACCCTCATTTGCATTATTTGCTTTTCTGAATCGTGCGCCCAGTAGAGCGGTCGCATGCCCACTCTCCCGCAGGTTTTTCTATATCGGCCCGATTGTAATTAGAAATGGAATTTGAGAACAGCAGTGCATAATAGTAGGTGAAACAAAAGCGATTAGATAGTAGTAAAAAAATGAAATGAAAAATGGATTCTTCACCACAAGTTAATATGGGACAATATTGAAAGCATGGATAGGGGATTTCTAAATTAATTAATTAATGTAAGATTTCAATGTTTTAGGCACACAGCCTAGGTTAAATGCTTGTGTTGTATATTCACACATAGTAAAAACAGTGTCAAAACAATGATGACCATGATGGAGGTCAAGCCCCTTCTCAGTGCATTTCTCTCTCTTGAATGTTGTTATGGGAGCTTTAGGGAGAGCTGGTTACAAAAGTAGGTTGAAATATTTCCCCAAGAGTGCATAATGCTTAAGGATAGGATAAATTAACTTGCTATTTGCAAGACATTTTCTCCATTACTTAGGATTTTGTGTGCTAGAAAACTAACTGGTCCCCCTCTGGCAGTTTTCCAACTTTGTGCTGAGCATGTTCCTTGAGAGGCTAAGCAGGCAATTACGGGAGAGACAGCTACATGATGCCTAGAAGAAAGACCTGCAATTAAGGGAAAAACTTTTCCGACAAGTGTGTGTTTTTAGCAATGTTACAGCTGCAGGGAGCATCTCAACTTAGTCAAACCTTTGATTGAGCTCTGCAAAATATTAGCTGGAAAATATTCATCCAGGGTTTGATATTATATCTATTTGTACAGCTCTGGTAGGCAGCAATGAGGAAAATAAATCCTTGATTTGCACTGTATCTTCTTTTTTTCCCCTCTTAATTGGGCAAGCGCATATCCAAATAACGTCATATGCTCATGCAAGTCAATGGATACATACAGGAGTCATTTAGGAGATGCTGCAAATATTTTACATTTAATAACATAAAAATAAACATGGCATATACTATATATATGAAAAGTGAGTCAAGAGCAATAAACATGTTTTGGGGCAATTTTCAAAATCCCCATGGACCTTGCAGATACCCTGTGAGCCTGCAAGCTTATTTTCAATGGGGCATTCCCCACTGAGTTCCCCTTTGAAAATCAGACTTGCATGGTCTGCAGGTACAAAAATACCCATGGACTTTGCACCTGCTTTTGTACTAGGCAGGTCAGATTTGCAGGGAAAAATATGCACAGAGATTTCAAAATAAAATTTCTGTGTGTGAATTAATTCCACCCCTTCACTGCCTGAAAATGCCTCCTTCCTTGTGAGTAACAATAAGGCTGGGCAGTTTTCATAAATCCATTTTATGTGGATAAAAACCATTTCATGGGGGTAGTTGGGTTCTCTTAAATGCATTTCTCTTCTAGCAAGTGAAGATAGCAGCAAATACTAAAAAATGTAAATTGTATTTATTCACCCAGCTAACATTTTGAATTCTGTTACAAACCAAAATATTGAATGGATTACTAAATAATACCTGTTATTAACGTTTTGAGTGCCTGGTCCTATCTTTATTCAGATTTTTGATTATATGCCTTTGGAAGCCTTGGCAATTTTGACTACATGCACCTATTTTCTGAATTTCTATTCCCTAAATTGTTTTCAATAAGTATAGCAACCTCCCTTTTGTATTTTTTGCCTCACTTACAGTCCCTGAAATGTTTGCTATTGTTTACCAATACCAGGCACTTAGATTTCAAATAGTAATAGACAGCATTAAAATGATCATGTGTGCTTCTGCTTTTCCCTTGGCGATCTCAGTCACTGCTCCTTATCTACAACTAATTGGGACCTGTCTCAGCCTTGTTCAACTGCGTAAATTTCAAATAAGGTCTAGGAAGGTAGAATGATCTCAGTGCAGCAGACATCCAGATACCCAAAGGACAACTTGAAAGATTAAAGGCTCAATTTGCTCAAATACTTGTTCCCCTCTGGAGAGTGAAATATAGACACATAGAAATGACAGCAGAAAAGAACCAATGGTCCATCAACCTCCATGGAAGTATTTGCCATGCCTTTCAGGTTACCCCAATGTATCCATCAGTGCTGCTTGATGTGCTTTGCTTATGGACTTGCCTGTAGACGTAGTTCAGTGTTTTTTCCTTCATGTCTGGGCATCAGTACTCCAGGCTGTAAAAAAGTCATGGCTCATGTTGGTTGTCTCTGAATCCAAATTCCTCTTTCCCTCCACCCTCACAACCCTCCTTCGAAGCAGAGAGCGATGTTGCAGTTACATTAAAAGCATCAAGGCATATTGGTTAAGGGTAATAATCCCATGCTGTTTGTTAAGGGTAGTAACTGCTGCTCTGTGCAGGTTACCCCCGTGCTTATCAGTTCCCCAGACTGTAAAAGTCAGGGCCTTCGTTGGTTGCTGTCTGAATCCAATTCCCCTTTTCCTCTGCTGTTGAAGCAGAGAGCAATGTTGGAGTTGCATTAAAGTATCACAGTTTATTAAGAGTAGTAACTGCTGCTCTGTGCAGGTTACCCCCGTGCTTATCAGTTCCCCAGATCATAAAAGTCAGGGCCTTCGTTGGTTGCTGTCTGAATCCAATTCCCCTTTTCCCCTGTTGCTGAAGCAGAGAGCAATGTTGGAGTTGCATTAAAGTATCACAGTTTATTAAGAGTAGTAACTGCTGCACCAGCAACTTTCCCCTATGCACGCTTTCTTCGTTTCCTTTAGGACTTGGCTGTAGAAGCAGTGCTGTGCTTTCCCCCTTATGTCTGCGTATTAGTATCCCAGACCATGGAAGTCGGGGCCCTTGGTTGTCATCTGAATCCAATTCCTCTTTTCCCTCTGCCATCTAAGCGGGGAGCAATGTTGCAGTTGCATTAAAAGCATATTGGTTAAGGGTAGTAATCTTCTCCATGCTTTCCGCTAAAGGTAGTAACTGTTGCACATTTACCTCATTGGAAAATGTTCATGTTTGTGCAAATTAGCAACTATTTTAAAAAGAAATACTCTTTAAATATTTGGCCAAAAAGGAAAAAAAATTTGTAAATGCTTAAGAAAAAGGTATTTGAGCCTCATAGAAAGAGAAAGAAGAATCGCTATAGAGGCTCCATCCAATAATGCCTTATGCTCTAGGCACATTACCAGTCTACATGTGCAAACCTCTTTAAGAGTGTTCCATGGGGCCAGCCTGGGGGCTCCTTGGCAGTGCTGCCTATTGCTATGTAGAAGATCTGGGTTTGATTCCCGGGACAGGGTTCTTTCTGGTCCCTAGGTAGTACCTGCTGTTAAAGGGGAAGAGAGCCCCAGTCATAATGCAATAGCTACACCAGGGGGCCAGACTTGGGGTAGAATAAAAGCTCAAGTCACTTTCTTCTTTAGAGGATTTCTGTTTAACTAAACTGACATTATTAGCAAATCACTGGGTAGACAAAGTAAAAGTCACTTTACTGCTGAGACAAAATCAGAGAAATAAAATAAAATCATAGTTATTTTCCAGCATATCATTGTGGTGGTCAAAAAAGCACACAGTATGTTAGAAATTATAAGGAAAGGCATGGAGGATACAAACAGAGAATATAACAATACCGCTGTATTGCTCCATGGCGTGTACTGTGTGTGATTCTGGTAACCTCATCTCAAAACATTTATAGCGCAACTAGAAAAGGTACAGAGAAGGGCAACCAGAATGATAAAGGGGATGGACTGGAAAGGCCATGGACTTTTTGTCATCATGGCCTGCAACATTTGAATCGATATCCATTTTCTTATCTGCAATATGAAGACTGCTGACTGAATCATTTATCCATTAATGTTAAAAAAAACAACAAAAAAACAGAACTGATGATTCTGCCTAAGTCATGATGGACCAGGGCTCCTCTCCCTCCGTTCTTTCAGTTTGATGGGATAGAGATACTGTAGTGACTGGCACCTAGGCTTTTAGCCTCATTCTTGATGCTGAAGTAGAAATGATTCCTCTCTGATTAGGTTGGTGATTACAGCAGGTTACTTTAAGCCTCACTTATTTCAACCATTGAAGAATTTACTGGCAGCGACAATTTCCTTTCATTAGTGCGGGCAGTTATTCTGCCATCTCTTGACTACTGTAACTCACTGTATGTAAATTTTACCATTTTCTGTTCTGCGAGCTTTACAACTGCTTCAGAATTCAGCAGTGTGAATGATTGCTGGTGTCAGTAAGAGGATACATATTATACCAGTATTGAAAGATTTACACTGGTTGCTGGTTTTCTGGAGGATTCAGTTTAAGATCCTTTTCTACAGCCTTTTCTACGCGCCTTTTCTACAGCCGGGCCCACCCTTTGGAACTCGCTTCCTCCGGAGCTGAGACAAGAACCGTGTCTTCAAACATTCAAGAAACACCTCAAAACTTGGCTCTTCAGACAAGCCTTTCCGGAGGCTCGAGATCATTCGGACACTGGTCAAAGGACATAACAGGACATTAGGGAGACACTGGTCAATGGACTAAACTGAACCGTAGAGAGACTCAACCTCTCTAGCATATCCCTCGATCCATAGAGAGACTCAACCTCTCTAGCATATTCCCCGATCCTGATTTAATGCCATTCATCCCACCCCCTCCTCGCTCTTCCTCTCCACCATCCTTCAACGAGATCTTCTCAATCCATCTTTCAGCCTGAGCTTCTCAACCCTCTCCTTCCTCATGGCCACCCGATTCCTCTGGGCCCCACCATGCCCTTTCTATTCCGCTTACCCATAGCAATATTTATTTATTAGATGCCTTACTTTATCTATCGCTTTTCCACTGTTTATGCCGCCCCATTATATTTGTCATTCGTTTTTTGACGACCTGTTTATTTATATTCAACTGTTATCTATAATGGTTTTATTTATAAATGCTTATTTATAATTATTATTTTTTCTATATTCACCTGTTATTTAATGATTTGATGACTTGTTTCAATGTAACGCCACAGCTGCGACTGTTCTGTTTCAATGGAAACCGGTTTGATTTGATATTTTTATCAAGAATGTCGGTATATAAAAATTATAAATAAATAAATAAATAAATAAATAAAGATCCTATCGCTGGTCCATAGGATGGTTAATTCAGAAGCATTGCCTTGGCTGAATGCAGTGTTACATGTGTATAATCCTACTTGAGCTTTCAGATCATCTCAAAGAGGGCTTCTTGATGTTCCAGATGTCTGGTATGCAGGACAGTGTGATACACAAGAGCAAACTTTTTCTGTAGCAACCCCTACTCTCTGGAACAAGCTACCTGTGGATCTGCAGCTCATGACTTGTCCAAAGTTGTTAAAAAAAAATGTTGAAGACATATTTGTTTCAACTGGGTCAGGAGGCCCCCCCAAGCTGGCCAAAAGTTCCGGTTGTGTCCCACGAGGGTCCCGGAGCGAACGCGCGGGGAATCACGTGACGTCTGCGTCACTCCGACGTGACGCCGACGTCACGTGCTCCTCGCAAAGGAATTCAGAATACAGAAATGGCGTCCTGACTCCCCGCTCGACCACCAGGGAGTTTTGGTAAGTCTTGGGGGGATTAAGGAGGGTGAGGGGTTTAAATTTTTATTTAGGATCAACAATCGCGATTTCCAACGTATTCATCTGATCATTTTCACCTCATCACTTTTTTAAGTTAAAAAAAAAATTACGTTGCATTTTACATATGCGTTCAAAACGAATGCACACCCCTAATAATCAATATGTGGCAAAGGAAAGCAGAAAAATGTATATGTAAGCCTGGTAAGAATGTGACGTAAGGAAGGACAAGCATTTTGCTGAGCCTGAGCTTTTCCTTCCCACACATATATTGTTATTGGCAATCATTTATTTATCATAATAAACATTTTACTAAATTTCTAAAATTTCTCTCTCGTGTCTGGTATATTGGGGCTAAAACCATACATTTTGGTAAGCCCGATGTGATTTACAGGCATTACCTGGAGGGCTGCAAAAGCTGTTTTTCTCCGCAGAATGGAAAGACCTTGGAATAACCCAACTGAGATGAAGGGGAAGTGCAGTTGAAAGTAAGGGCAGGAATACAATTCGATGACAACTCCATAGGATCGGCAAATTTAAGTATAATCTTTTTTTCTACTTCTGTATGAGTATATGTTTTTGTTTAGTTACTTGTAGATAAAGGGGTGCTATTGATTTATTCTGTTGTGGGGATGCCCACTAGTGTTTTAGTTATCTTTTGTGCATATACTGAAAGTTGATTATATCTGACACTAATGCTAAGCTACCTGTAGATTTAGTATGTGCTGCGTTTCCTCTGAATAAGAAACTTATTCAGGAACTTAATAAAAATTGTTTAAAGCCACCAAGTCCAGTCCCTATGTAAGTTGGCCAGAAGAGGGTTCCCTTGCTGGATCTGTTGTTGCTGGGTTGTGGAACTTTCTCAATGAACATAAACAGGATAAATCTCTTGATGAGCATCTGTAAATTTTAGGGTTATGGGATCTGGTACAGAGTGAGGTTAGGTTGCTTATCCCCCCATTAGTATAGAATGGAGCCAAGTTATTGAAGCAGGGGCTCAGGATGCTTAGTCCCCTACTTTAGGATCTACCTTATACTCTATTGGGAACAGTCCCTCAGCCCCTGTAGCCACCTCATTATACCATAATTTGTCCTTGGATTATAGGTATACCCCATTGCCTGATATGTCTGTTCCATCCGTCGGTCTCAGACGGCTTTGCCCGACATGCCTCACCTCTATTTCAGCCTTCTCCACCAGCCTCGGGAGAATGGTGTCCGTAGCGTCTCCTTGCCACACCCTCCGGCGTCCCCAGAGTGGCTCTGGTGCGGCGTCCCGCCATGTTGACCTGAGGCCTCCTAGGGCGCGCAGTGTTGGCGTGAACCTCGGGGGCGTCCCCCTCGAGTGACGTTACTGCTTCCATTTTCAAAAGGTTGCCCATTTGCTGACTCTTGCCAAGTTAGCATCAGATTGGATTCATTCCGGTCTGAAGTTGCTCTGCCGCTTCTACTCTGCTGGAAGCCACTTTCACTCTCCGGGGTTCTGTTAACCTGGGTACCTGCTCCTCGGGGGCCCTTTGCTTATTTCCAGGTGCCTATCCTAAATACAAGTACTCGCTCCTCGAGGGCCTGTGTGTCTATCTTGGTGCCTGCTACCAATTCTTCAACCTGCTGGAACACTACCTATCAGCTACAGAGTGTGAGTACAACTTCTGTCCATCTACAGTTCCTCGCTGCCTATCTGCATCGGGCCGTACACCACCATTGTGGAACGGGTCTCCTCTGCCGAGGATTACAGATTGTTAATACCTATCCTCTCTCTACTGCTCATTGGGAACTCTATCTACTCAGCTACTAGAAAGTGTGTTATAACATCTGCCAGTCTGTTTCTCCTTCATTGCTTTATTGGACATCTGCATCGGGGCCTTACACCACCATTGTGGGACGGGTCTCCTATGCCAAGGATCACAGACTACTGCTGCTCTCTACTGCCACCTCTGGTGGACCACACTAGCTGTATAATAAAAGATATATTCTCTGTGTTTGTGCATCTGAGTCTAGCTTGGTGCTTCAGTTCCCTACGGGGCTCCTCCCCATAGGAAATACCATCACTGTTACCCCTGAGAATCCACCAAACAGCTCAATATCATAGCAACATCACAGTCCTTTCCAGAAAATAAAGTCCCTACTCAAATTCAGAAGGCTTATTTTCTGACTCTGAGCCCCAAGTAAGTGGTCATTTATCAGGGGAGGGTCCTGAAAATCGAGGCTTGCTAAAGGTGGATGGCTATGTACAAGTGTCCCCAGTTCAGGGCTCAGATTCCCAAACTGTAATAGGCTTGTTACAGAAATATCTGAAATGGGGGAAAGCTGCAGGATGAAGAGAAAGATGATAAAAGGGGCAATGATGAGGAGGATGAACGAGATGAGACAGGGTCCCAAAAATCTGAAAATGACGAGATATAGTCTCAAATGTCTGAGAGAGCTAAGGTAAGGTCCCTAAAGTCTGAAATCCCGGAGTCTGATCCAGGGTCCCATACTTGTCAAAGGATGCCCGAGAGGGTCCCCAAACTCACTCCAAGTTTAAAGTGCAGAAAAGACTGGTGAATGAAGATTTGAGTTGTTGTTCCTGTGCAGATGTGGAGGACTTGGATACCCAATTTCCTGTTTCTTTCCCCAAGCCAGAAAATACCTTGACTCCCAATGAAAGAGTGGCTTGGAGTGAGGGTAATAATTGTCAACCCCTGGGAGGATAATCTGGCCGGCTGAACTGAGGAATTGACCCCCTCAAATTACCCCTTTTCCCCAGGAAGATTCCTTTTCCCATTTTCCACTGGTTGGCTCTGACTTTTTACAATTTTTTTTTTAATGAAATGGCACAACAAAACAACGATCTGGGGTGGACCCAAAAAGGCTCCCACCCCTACAAACTAATGATTAGTCCTATGCTTTGCATTTTTATACTGTATTTCAATATTCCAACTGAGTAATACATTTTCATATTGGAATTAGCCCCTAAATAAAGCCAAATTAGATATAATTGGTGAGCTTAGGGGTAGATTTTAAAAGGCCTGCTCGTGGTTCCCGGCGCGTGCACATGGACGCGGTTATTTTATAACATTTGCGCATGTCGGCACGCAAATGTTATAAAATGCAATTCACACACACACATGTGCGCCAGATTTTAATGTCCGTGCCTGCCTGTGCGGGCGGATGGCCTCCTCTGCGCGAGGAGGGGAGGGGGATTTTAAAAGAATCGCATGGCCTTTCCCCAGTTCCCTAACCCTATCCTTTCTCCCTCTTCCCTTCTCCTCACCATCCCCTAAACCTACCCTAGCTATCCTCAATTTTTTTGTTTTTATACTTTCTGCTCCTCTGGAGCAGAAGTAAACTCTGCGTGCCGGCCAGCTGCAGGCGCACGCTTCCCTGGGAAAGCAGGTAATAGCGCTGTCCTGGCCCGTCCCGCCCAGACCCCATCCCACCCCTTTCTTCTGGCTCGGCACTTCTGCGCATATCTGGAGTTACGTGTATAGCTGGGCTCTTTCTAAAATGCGCTCGGCATGCGCAGGGCCCAGCCACGCACGTAACCCCTGGTATTTGCACGCGCGGGCCTTTTAAAATCGACTTGAGAGAATGAAAGCCCTACTTACCTTTCTACGGGGATGATGTAATAACAACCGAAGTGAAATTGGCGCTTGCTGTCTGTGTGTATTTTTTTTTTTTTTGCGTGCGTGCGTGAAAAAAGCAGGCTACTCTGCGGGATGGAATAAGGGGACGGCATGCAAATGAGATACACACAGACAATCCATGTAAAACTAATATCCTCCCATATATGCATGCTAAAACACGCACTGAAGGACCTCTGTAATAAACTGTGCTTCTGTCACTTAATTTTTCAACTTCCAGACAGGCGCTTACACTTAAGTCCTGCCCTGACCCAGGCGCTAAAAACCTGGCATAAAAAAACCCCACACCAATGCTCTCTGCATTGCCCATGAATAGTTAATTCCCTCCTTTGCATGGCATTAGCATGGACTCGCTCTAAACCAGCTGTGGCTTTTTGAGATGATATCTGCATGTGTTTTTTCCATCCTAATCTAGTTATTATTATGTACACATGTAAGATTAGCGTGGAAAAATGTGCGCAATACCACGCGCAAAAACCCACAGCAGATCTACCACAGCTGATTACACTGGCCCCTTCATTTCCAAGAGTATGAGCTTCTCATGCAGGAAGCTTCCATGCCAAGGAGCAAAATGTCTTCCTCGTAGACTTTTAAGAATGCCCCTCTTCCTTTTCTTCCAGTTGAAGTTTCTTCTGTTCACTCTCTGGGACACAGAAACCTAGATTTAACTTCTGTTGTCCTGTATAACATCCAATCAGTTAATTACATCTTCCAATCAGGATTGCATTTCACACTCTTGTTATTCCAGCTGCAACTGAACTCTGTGGAAAGGGATGAAGAATATAGGCAGAGTGTAGATACAGTGGGAGCCTGCTAGCTCTGCCTGTGAAAGGGTTTCTCTCTCTCTCTGTATATCTTTTATTTTCCTATAATAAACCATTTATCTATTTTACACACTTGTGTTGTCCTTTTTCATCGTTATCCTGTGCTACCAATTTTATTCCCAGGTGGGCTTCGGGTACACATAACCCTCTGTGATGGAGACATTGCCAGTTTTCATATTCTTCAATCAAGTACAATTTGAGAAGGAGAACCATGGCACCTGTTTAAAAGAGAAGGAATCTGTCCTTGCCTACCTGGAAAACCAAGAGGGAATAACGTTTACAGAAAATAAAGAGAATGCAAGTCAGGATGCCTTTTACAAGCGGACTCTGGCTGTGAGCCAGTAGAAGGATCCAAGGTGGAAATACTTGGATAAGGGGCATCTGCAGGCTCAATGCACCTTAGTTCAGACAGGCAGGGGCCATCATGGTTGGAAACCAAAAAAGGAGAAATTGGAAGCCGCTGGACTATTAAAAAAAAAAAAAAACAAAAACATTTTTTTTTAGAGTGGAAATATTTTTCTAATCACATTCAATTTTTTTTTAAATTTAGCCATCCTGATTCTGCTGAGGAAGAACTAACAGCAGAGAGTAAAGAAACGATTTTTACATGGTAGTTTTATTCACTTAACAGAAACATTCACTTATCAGGTATCACTAAGTGCAATTTACAGAATTTAGCAGCAAATTAACATATGTAAATTCATATTTGTTTATTTTTACAAATATTACAAATGTACAGCCATTGGTACAGTATTGCCATTCAGTCATGCTTCATATATACATACTGTTACTTACTGTAAGAAATAACATTGAACAAATTCCCCTTGCCTCAGGAAATATTTAATGACTGCTACTGCTGGGATGTGCTCCCTTCCTGTTCTAGTGACGCATAAACCAGGACTTCCCCGACCTCTCCTGAGACCCCGCAGTCGGTCGAGTTTTCAGGATATCCTCGGTGGCTATGCATGTGTACTATCTGCACGCATGGCAGGCCCTTATATATGAACTGATTTCAGGCATATTCCTTGTGGACATCCTGAAAACTCAACCATCTGTGGCGTCCCCAGCATAGGTTTGGGAAGCAGGGGGCATAAACGAACGTACAAACTACACCTGGCAAATAGGCCCAAGAATTCCTTGCATTGTTTATTTTATTTTATTTTTTTTCTTTACATATCATAGTCCAGTGAAGGGCACCATTTGTTCTAACCATTAGACGACTTAGGCGCTGGCATTTCTCTTTTTCTCTCTTTTGACCCATTTACGACCTCAATCTTTGTTCCCGCTCTGGGTGCCTCGGGGGACACTTGCTGGCCTGAGGGTTGCATGGGTGACTGTTTTTCTATCAAAGTGCCCCCTCCTCCCCCGAGCAGCACTCGCTGGCCAGCAGAGAAAGTCTCAATAGCAGCAGCAGTAGTTGCCTTTCTTACCCCTCAAACCCTAGGCCTGAGTACCACCATCTCCACAGTGTGCCAGCGGATTAGGGATATGAACTTGCATACCCCGTGCTGCAGGGCTCAGTGCTACGGCCTGAGCCACGGGTCTGGTCCACTGCATTTCTTTTCATTGAGAAACCCCACACCGGTTCTTCAGTATTATATGGACAGGAAGATATTCTTTCTATGTGTGGTAGTTTTGAATGTTGTCTCTTGTATATCCATGAATAAAACTCTTTTTTTTAAATTAGGTCTCTCAGAAGGGGAGGATATAGACAAGTAAAATGGTGTGTAAAGCTTGCAGAAATAGCTTTGTCTTTATGCAGGTATGACTATTGACTATATGACTGAGCGACGGTTCCTTGTTGGCTGAGGTTAGAACCTGTACAATTTGGAAGGGTTATCATCCTGCCACTTGACCGCAATAGGAACACAATTCTTGCAACTGTGCCAAAGTATGAGGATTAAACCTCCTGTTAAAAAGTAAAAAAAAACCCCAAAACAAAAACAAACAAACAAACAAACAAACAAACAAACCAAGTCTCCTGAAAGTATACAAAGGGGTAATTCTGAAAGAGCCCACATACATTTTAAATCAAATACATGCATGAGCTCTACCAGTTTTCAAAGAGAAAGTCCAGGCATGCTTTCACTTTGAAAATTACCCACACAGATCTTCTGAAATAATTATTCTTAGTTCTCTTTCTTGTTTAACAGTTTCCAGATCTTGTTCTTCTAAGAGACCTATTCATAGCTGCACATATCAAATACAATTAGTTCTAATGCAACAATTAAATTGGGTATATTTAGGGGTAGATTCGCAATAAGGTGCTTAATTGGTAATATATACACATACTTTTCAGCTCAGACAAACCAAGCTGCTATATTCAGACACAAAGCACCTGCATGGTTTGTGTGTGAAAAGCGGGTTGCTACGCAGATATAATCTATGTGCGTACTTTAGTTACGCACGTGCATTTTTGAAAATTAAACGTATGCGTGGGGTTTTCAATCATATTTTTGAAATGCCTCACCCGCCCCTCCTCCATAAAGCCCCTTTTTAATGCAGTTAAAAGCACATCCATTGTACCGTCACAGGAGTACTTTAAGGCAGCCAAAAATCCACGTAAAGTGGAGTCAGCCATTTTCCTCACATTCCTTTTTTTTTTTTTTAAACCAGCATAGATTGGACTAAGCTTTGAAAATATACCTTTAAATTTTTGTTCATATGTCAGTCCTATTGATTTTTCGAAATTAATTTGAATAAGCAAATTAGTGGCTCTGTGCTTTATCATGCATAGTTATTCAATCTCGACACCTACAGCCATGTCTATTCTGCTCCTGATTTCAAAGTACCTGCCACTCAGAGTAAGAGAACCTGTTCCTTTCATACAATTTTTTTTTTTGTTTGGTTGTCTTCTTTCCTGTTCTCTCTTTTCTCATCACAAAATTGGATAGTTGACCTTTCTGAAACAAAACAAAGGCTTATTCCTGGTTCCTTTGGAGAATTATCTTGTCAGCTCACTATTTGACAGCTAGCACATCAGGTTCTGGGCAGCTTGTCCTTCCTAACCCAAAATGGATAATCAGGGAAACTGTAATAGTAATAATCTTGCTCCATCAGCACACAGTTCTCGAAGAATTTGGCCAGAAATAAACCTAAATAGCAGTAATTTTTCTTCAGGTTCCCATTTGCATTGTGACGCATTCTAGTGCAGCTAGGATGATGGTAGTAGCCCTTGCACAGGGAGTATGCTTAGGTTTGTCCTTTCTGCCTTCTGCGTTATTTTTCAATCCGACCCAACAGGACCTATTTAGATATGGATAAGCTGAGCATTTTGCAACACCTGACCTAGTCACATGACAGAGGAACACAAATTAGTAAACTGCGCACAATAACCTTCAGAATATTTATTAATTCTATTTTTAAAAATTTTTTTTGAAATTCATATACAATATAGTACTTTGCTTGAAAGGTTTCCATTGGGGACTTCTTTCTGTAAATGGACAATAAAAAGTGGAAGCAAAATATAAATGCTTGCAAATTTTCTCCCCCTTCCTCTATTTCTCCTCCAAGATTATAGATAGATGATATATAACTGTCTTATGAGAGTCTGAAAGTCATCAGAAGGTCACAGTTGTGATGAAATCTAAGACTAGTGTCACAACCCAATGGCAACAGCTTGTATGTGGATCAAGGAGTATAATTTTAAAAACTATGTATTTGTTAGTTTAACATGACTGATATACAACAATACTGTCGGTAACTGGATTATCATAGTCTGAATATGTCATGCCATGTGTCATGTTTAGTATAAAGAAACAGTTCACGCATCAAATAATAAAAACTTATTTTAAACTACATTGAAATTTGTAGACAGGATTTGATATCTTATGATTAGAAAATTTGAGGCAATTATAGTTATTTCTAACTCTTCATGGGCTATAGCTAACCATCAGGCCTATTACTAAACTGTGCAAAACCTGCATGTTAACAAGCTTTTTTTAATGTGCATACTTTAGCATGGTATTCACTAAACTGCAGTAGGTTTAGTGAATACCTCAATAAAGTACATATGTTAAAATGAAAATGAACACATGCATTAAAGAAAACATTTTAATTACACCTATGGAGGTGCAGTTAAAAATCTAAGCATATGGCTCTAGTAATGCAAATTTACAAATTCAAATTATTTGCATTATTTTGAAATCAGCAGATTTGCTTGATTGTGCATATTTATGAGCCAATTAAAATGCTAATGCTGAAATCTGTGCTGTTTGCACAGATTTGTTACCATTTAGCATGAATTCATTTACATGCGTTAATGCTAATGTTAGTAAATAGTCTCAAAAGTGCTGTTAATTCATTATTTTAACATTAGCAAGATGTCACACAAATTAACCTACGGCATCTTTAAATGTTTTGGAGGTCTTTGGAACTGACCTTAAACTCTAAATGGACAATTAGATTACGTGGAAAAATGTCCATTTTCTGATTTGACTGAACTAGATTATGTAAATTCATTAAAATAAAGGAGCACTATTGCAACTGTATATGCCCAAATCTGGTACATTTCACAGTTGTGTGAAAAGGACTCTTAAGAAACTTGTGAGAGCTTTAAAGATTGTGTTTCTTCTTTAAACAGATCTTGCTTGACTGGGAAATTAAATGGCACATGATAGTACTTAGGAGGGCTACCTCCAGGGCCAGAGCGGAAGTATTTGGCGCCCCCTTCAGTCATGCAGCTCGCTCTCCCAACTTACCCAGTAACCATGGCTCTTGCACATTGCCTCCTAGTGGCAGCGATGACTCCAGTACGCTCTTTCTTTGTCAGTTTTGGCTCTGGCACGGCATCCATGTAGGCCTCTCTCTGACGGGGTTTTGCTACCCCCTAAATTTTGACGCTCTAGGCGACCGCCTAATTTTCCTGATGGAAGCACCGGCCCTGGCTAGCTCAGACGTAGCAAGCAAGAAATTAATTTAGAGCACAGGAGGACTAAACATTCCTCAGGATCAGCTTTCTGTAGCTACCTCTCTGGTGATCCTTTAGTGACAGTCAGAGAGAAGCCAGACAGAATCACTCTTTGGAATTATCACAACAGGCTTTGGTTCCCAGGGGGAAAAGTTGTTTTCTAGTCTCAAAATGGTGTCCCCTTTGATCTAAGCAAATTATTCCTTATGTCTTCCACGCATTCATCTAGTCTTCTACACAGATCTATAGATAGCAATGACAAATTGCTTCTGAAATCATATTCCTCAGCTTTAGCACTTTTATGTGCTGAAATAGACGACTCCTTCAGCACTTTAGGCTCAGAATATCCACCTCCTATGCTGGTTGCCCGGGGGGCTAAATGGTTCCTTTGCAATGTCTGTGTATAACAATTTATTTGGAACAGAACCATATTTAATAAGAATAGAAACTGGTAATTAGGGGGCAAAATAAAGCTTCAGCAGACAAACCTTGTTACACGCTTATAGGGAGAGAGAGGGGGGATAGGAATAGCAAACAAATATGCCATCCTTCCACAGTATAATGTCTTGTCTTGTTGTGCAGGGTTCAGTTTTGAGCACCATTGCCAAATGTCAGAAAAAATACAAATGGGCCAATCACGTAATGAAGGGATATAAGTCTTACGTATGCTGAAAGACTGGCCAAACTTGAGCCATTTACCGCAGTTTAATTACATTATGCAAATAGATGCATTAGCTAAACTCTATGCGTACTTTTTACCTGTGGACTTTAGGTAGAATTGACACAGTGCATTTATGAGCATAAATCTGCTTTGAAATTTTGCAGGTGTGCATGTAAGCAGCACCAACATGCACATACAAAGCTGAACCTACTTAGCAGTATATGGGCTAGATTCATCAAATGCGATAGGAAGAGGGGCGTGTTTTATGGTAATAGTGCACATTGTGATAGATAGGCTATCTTAGCGCTTCACATAGATATTACTGCAGAGTTTAATAATTTTTTCACACTTTGCAGTAATACCACAATTGTTGCAATGAGAAAGAGAGGTGAGGTTTAGGTAGTAGAGTAGGGGTTAGGGGCCACTTTGCCGTTCAGAGTGAGATGTACGAACAGAACAGTACACTCTTGTGAAGAATTGTTGACCTTCGGAGTGAGGAAATACACAAAGATGAGATTTGTACAATGTTCTCTCAACCTAGCTTGATGGACTCTCAACCTGGGTAACCCCTACACTACTACCTAAACCTCACCTCGAGTTACTAGGTGGGCCTCCTATAGAGGTATAAGTACCTAACTACTAGAAGGGCCTTCTCTCTCTCTCTCTCTCTCGATCACAAAGTGCAATATAGCCATATCACACAGCTTAATGCCCATAATAAAGGTGCAGTTAAAACTGTGTGATATTTGTACCATGCATTATGGTGTTTTTCATGTGCGAAAAGGCCATAATACAAGTTGGAAAATAACCCCCTTTATTTGAAGAATGCATGTAAGTTTTGTCCCTATCCCCTGGAATTCTTCTGTGCAAAACAACCTTTGTACATATTTTTATGCACACAATCCTCTGAGCAATTTTTCAAAAGGCCATTTACAAGCATAAAACTGGGAGTTCATGCACCATGTCAGTCCTTTTGAAAATTATGCCATAAAGGACCCTTTTTCTTCCAGGAGCACAAAAAAATTAAGATTAAGGAGTATTAGATTTATCACCTTCAGATCTAGGGATTCTTTATGCAAAGAAATTATGGAACATTTTTTCTATCGAGGTAGTTATAAACTACATCACTAAATAACTTCAAAAGTAAGCTTGACAGATTGTGAGAAGAAACAGATATTGCTGGTTATAATGATGTGTTCTAGGGAAAAATTTAGAGAATTTAACTGTGCCTTACCACTGGGATTGGGATAGGATTCTTTTCACTGTGCTGTTGAATCAACTACAGATAGGACACCATTGTTTTGCTTCCCTGTGGATTGCCCTAAAGAGATAACTGTTCGACAATTTGAAGCAGGTTGTCCTGACTTTATAATCTTTTTAACTTAATCAACTATGTGTGCATATACAAACTTTTAGAGAGCAATTCTGAATTACTTGCATTGGGACGGGGAGGGTGTCACTCTATGCGCTGGAGGAATGCATCTATATACAGTGGAGGGATGCCTTGTGGGAGGGGGCCGGTGGAAGCGATGACTCTGTGCACCATGGGGGCTGCCTCTATGCGCTGGGTGGAACTGCTGGCAGGTTCCTGCTGTGCCAGGGGGAATGGTGCTAGGAGTTTTATTTTCCATCAGGCTTTGAGTGAAATGAGTTCGCCCATGCTAAGTGGCCTTTTCACTTTGGGCCAGATAGCACTGGGGATTTTGGACCCAGCTAATATAGCTCTTTCATTTTAGGTCAGTAAGCATGGGGAATTTTAGGCCACAGCATTATGTGGAAAAATATTGACAACTAGTTTGTGACAGATCTTACATTTTTGCTTTTATTGGGCACAGGAGAAATAGCAGGACGAGGCTGCATACTAAGCTATTTCCCATGGACCTGCTAAAGCATTATTTGCATATGATGTTTCCTTATTTACATGTGGGTAAGCAATAATTTAGCAATTACTGCTCAACATCCTTTTTTTTTAGCTCATTCAAAAAAGGGCCTTAATGTGCAAACTAAATTTTATTGCATAGGTACCATGTTTGCTGTGGAGAATGATAGAAATCTATTCGCATATTTTGAATTTCATTACTTGCGTTTTCCAAATCCAAGCTCAAGGCAAGTGGACCCTCTGATTTGTACCTATGGTACTGATGGGTGAAGTGACTTGTCTAAAGTTGCAAAGGCATTTGTGGGAGACGTAGGATTCAAACCCTGGTTTCTCTGCTTCTTAGTCTCTAACCACCAGTCTGCCCATCTACATCCCCTGTTCTACTTTACAATCCATTCCTCTCCCTCAGAGATGCTTTGTGCTTGTCCCATGTTTTCTGGAATACTGTCATTGTTTCTAGGCTTTTCCATGAGTCCACCGCCCTTTCAGTAAACAAACATTTCCTTAGAGTAATCCTGAGTCTACCTCCATAACCCTTTGTTCTAGCATCTTCTTTCCATTGAAAGAGGTTTGTTTCCAGTGAATATATTAAGAACATAAGAACATAAGAACATGCCATAGTGGGTCAGACCAAGCGTCCATCAAGCCCAGCATCCTGTTTCCAACTGTGGCCAATCCAGGCCATAAGAACCTGGCAAGTACCCCAAAACCAAGTCTATTCCATGTTACCATTGCTAGTAATAGCAGTGGCTATTTTCTAAGTCAACTCAATTAATAGCAGGTAATGGACTTCTCCTCCAAGATCTTATCCAATCCTTTTTTAAACACAGCTATACTAACTGCACTAACCACATCCTCTGGCAACAAATTCCAGAGTTTAATTGTGCGTTGAGTAAAAAAGAACTTTCTCCGATTAATTTTAAATGTGCCCCATGCTAACTTCATGGAGTGCCCCCTAGTCTTTCTATTATCTGAAAGAGTAAATAACCGATTCACACCCGTTCTAGACCTCTCATGATTTTAAACATCTCTATCATATCCCCCCTCAGCCGTCTCTTCTCCAAGCTGAAAAGTCCTAACCTCTTTAGTCTTTCCTCATAGGGGAGCTGTTCCATTCCCCTTATCATTATGGTAGCCCTTCTCTGTACCTTCTCCATTGCAATTATATCTTTTTTGAGATGCGGCGACCAGAATTGTACACAGTATTCAAGGTGCGGTCTCACCATGGAGCGATACAGAGGCATTATGACATTTTCCGTTTTATTCACCATTCCCTTTCTAATAATTCCCAACATTCTGTTTGCTTTTTTGACTGCTGCAGCACAATGAACCGACGATTTCAATGTGTTATCCACTATGACGCCTAGATCTCTTTCTTGGGTTGTAGCACCTAATATGGAACCCAAAATTGTGTAATTATAGCATGGGTTATTTTTCCCTATATGCATCACCTTGCACTTATCCACATTAAATTTCATCTGCCATTTGGATGCCCAATTTTCCAGTCTCTTCTTGGAGGTTTTTTATTGTCTATCATATTCCTCCTTTTCTTCTGGGTATATATGTTTATATCTTTATGTCGTCCCCATGTGTATTACGATGAAGGCTGTTAACCATTTTAGTACCTGGCTCCAGATTGACTCCCACTGATTTATACCCTTATAAAGCTGTGTTCTCCAAATTTGTACAAGGTACCCTAAATGAGGTCTCACCAGAGACATATACAAAGGCAACATCATTTTTCTGCTGGCTATTCCTCTCCCTATACACACAAGCATCCTTCTGACTTTTGCTCTTGCCGTAGCTACCTCTTTGGCTGGCTTAAGATCATCAGATAAAATGAACCCCAGATGTAGCTTTTGTCACCCCTCTTTACTATATTTCTCCCTTAGATTTTTGCAATCCAAATGCATGATCCAGCATTTTTTTCGCATTAAATCTTAGCTTGCCAGACTCTAGACTATTGTTCAAGATTTATCTTCTGTAAAAAGGCAAATCTTCTTCGACGGCCCTTCTACATTCTGGGATGTGGGCATCGGGCATGATTCATATATTCTAGTTGAATTGAATGAATGGGATTACAGTGAAAAGGTGGTTGATTACAGGGGAGAGAAGAAAAATGCAGAAATATATTTGGAGAAAGTGAGATGGTGAGACTGAAAAGTGAATAAGTTGGAGAGAAAAGGGAGGAGATTAGTTTTCTTAAGGACTTTTTCCAATATACAGGGTCACATGTACTAACATTTTCCCACAGACACAGAATAGGAAAATCTATTTAGTACAACTGGCTCAATATTAGATCACTGCTTTTAGACTTATTGGGAAGATATAAGGACTTTCATAGAAATGCAGGGTGTGGGAAGAAAAGATTCAACAGCTGATTCCTCTTACAGTTTGTGGAGCCAAATATTTGTTCTAGGGTAATTTTACAGGTCAGAGTTGGTTTTGGGAAAATTCAATTTGAGAGATCAGTGAAGGTTTGGTGGATGTAGATTGCTGATTAAAAAAATGATGTTCTATAGATAAAATGTTGTACAATATGGTGGTAGTAACGTCTTAGATGAGTTAATGTTATGTTAACGCTGTATAAAAAGTTCTTGTGAATTCAGTAAAAATTTATGAACACCAAAAAATATAAAAAAACCCTGCCCATCTGATCTTGAATGTTCATACTTAGGGGTCCATGTTCTGGTATTGTGTTATTTGTTATATTTTTTATTTTTTGTACTGAAATTTTTAAATTTATTTGTAAAATGGCTTTAATTGAACTTCAGTAATTCAAATATAATAAGCCACATTAAAATTGGTTGTTAATGTATGTTCTAGATTCAGATCCTTACTATGCTGCTGCATCTACTTTAAAGGACCAGTGGTATTCACTGGGGCCACAAACAGGTAGGGGTTTTCCAGGATATCCTTAATGAATATCCTGAAATTGAAGCAATGTTCATGTAAATTCATCTCATGCATATTCATTAGAAATATTCTGAAAGCTCAATCCAATTGTGGCCCTTGAAGGCTGGAAGTGAATATTACTGTAGGGCCATCCGGTCATTAGTACATTTGCATGCTGCTACTCCCACTGTTTCCTTCAGAGAATTTCCTGTTCAAGAAAGTAGGTAATAAATCCCAATAATAATAATGATAAATGTACATTAATACATTTTAATGCTCGATGCAATGAAGGGCATAAAGTCTATAGTACATCAAAGTGATGCATCTCACCCAAAAGGGAAAACCCCTCAAGACTGGGAGGTACATCAGGAAAAAGTGTGTTTGTGTATAAGTGTGAATGTGAGAAAAGGGAAAATACCTAACATCACAAGAGACTAGTATCCCCCAGTAACACTTCTGGCGAGATCCGTCAGTTCAAAACATACAAAAAAAGTTATCTCCCATGCTCTTCCTTTCCTGACAGGATCCACCACTAATGGAAACACAAAGCCATACTCACACTGTAATTATACTGGGATCTACACTCCTGCTTACTCAATGACTCAATGTGTGAGAAAGTATGATGATGGCTTTGTGTTTCCTTAAGTGGTGGATCCAGTCAGGAGAGGAAGCATGAGGAATACCATTTTGTTTGTATTTTGAACTGACAGATCTTGCCAGAGATGTTATCTGAGGGATACCAGCCTTTGTGTCTTTGTTTTTTCACTTCATCAAACTCACTCGCAGAGTAAACCTGCAACACCTAACTAAAACCCCTCATACCCCTGGTGAAGATCTCCCACCACTGGTGGAAAACCCATCTCCTGATAAGAACCCCCTTGGAACTCCTCACCCTCATGAAAGCACCTTCCAAGATTTTCCTTGGAAAAGGAATGACACAGGAGAGAGCTCTACTCCTTTCTGCTGCACATTGTTGCCATATTTAAAATAGAGCCAGCTGACCTTATCATATACTATTTCCCGCATGTTGTGCTTAAATGCTTTTTAGTACATAGGCTCCCTTAGTTTGATGTTTGCTATAATTCCTAAATCTAATTACTGAATAGTAGCAAAAAGGTATTCAGTTTGTATGCTCATTCTTGTGGCATTTATGTATTATTTCCCATCAAGCTGCCTACTCACCAAGGACGTCTAGATCATTTTGTAAAAAGTTGCACTTGAGCAGTGTTTACAACCTGACATACTATTAGTGAACATGGCTAGAGTGTAGTGGTTCCCGCTTCTGAACCATTTACATAAAGGTTAACCCATGGGTGTCAAACTCATTTCAATGTCGAGCTGCACTGGAAAAAAAATGAATGCTTTAAGTAGGCTAACCGTGGGCATACTTCCATAATAAATTACATGAGTTTTATTTTAATTTATTAAAATAGAAATGATCTCTAATCTTTATTGGTGGCCAGTTCATTTATTTGTTCCCTTTTTTGGAGGGAACAGGAGCTTAGTGATCAGTGCTAGGAAGAGAGGAAGATGATAGAGATTAGGGAAAGGGGATCTCAGAGGAGGGCAATGGAGAAGGGGCCTCAGGCAAGAGAGACAGAGGGAGGGGAGGGAATCAGAGGAAGGATAGGGAAAGGGAATGAGTGGATGGGAGAGATAGAATCCTGGATTGGAAAAGGAGATTTGAAATCAGAAAAGGGTGGGCCATCCACTGAATCCCAACTCAAATCTGATCCCCTCATGCCTACTCCACATAATCTCTAATCCACTCAGCCACTCTCTCCTCACCCTGCCACACCCCTTCTGATCCTCTCACTCTCTCCCCACATCTCCCTCTATCCCCTCACTCTCACCCTGAAGCACCTACAATCTCCTCAGTTACTCTTGCCCCCCACATACCTTCACTTATTCTCTTGGCTCTACCCCCACCCACTCCATCCCGTCATGCCTTCCCTTGCCCCTTTCCCCTCTCTAATTCTCATTTCGTTTCCCTCTGTTCCCCTCACTCATGTTCCTATTCCTGTTGTTAGGAGCATGAGAATGATAGCAGCAATGCAGCATCTTGGGTCACATCCTTTGCTGCTGGGGCCGATGTCATTCTCTGAATAGCATGGGACACTCTCCGGGCCAGGCAGCAGAGGAGGAGAAAGCTGCACAAAGCACCACATTGCCACTGTCTTCTTCCTAACATGTGCGATCGGCATGGGGAGGAGAGGTTGGAGAGATAGGAAAGATTACCATTGCCGACACTTTGGGCTTGGCAACCAAGAAAGAGGGCGTGGCTTAAGTTGCTGCACTGTCGCTGTCCTCCGCTTCCTAAGAAGCCAGGGTCATACAGAGTGGGGAGTGGGAGGAGAAATGCAACAGCTGCTGATGCTTCTGTTGCCACTGCTGGCCTTTTGGCCCCCAATCTTTGATATGCTGTTCCAGCAATAAGCCAACAATCTTCACTGGGGTCAGAGTTGAAGGGGTTTGGCAGGCTGTATGGCTGAAATTCGAAGATTCAAACCTTTTTGTCTTGTATGTTATTTCACCCATGAAGGACCATTATACACCAGATAAAAGTCAATTTGGACTTTGGGCATACAGATCTACATAAAAGATAAATGGGGCTAAAAGGTTTGGATTGGTCCTATGTTTTGCTAGCTATTTTGCAGCTCACTGATTATTGTAATTCAAGGGAAGCTTTGACTCTCTCATGAAGATTCTCTCAAGTCAATAAATCTGAGTGTTGACTCAATGGAAACAAATATAAGTTGTGAAATCATCATTTCAGCAGTGATGAATATGGGAGTCTTTTTTGGGTCAATGTTAGGACAGGTACAAGCGGTTGGAAGAGTTGGGAATAAACTCCGTGGATCTCTCCAGTCTGAAATAACCTGCTAACTACAGTATATATCTACCTATCTTACTGTGAAACTACTAATTAATTATTACCGCTCATCTAATTTAAATAAGAATTTCAGGAATTAGTACAGAGCTGATGCTAGACATCCCCTAGATGCTTACAAATCCTAGGCTTGGCTGAACAAGTCTGCATGGGAGGGACAGAGCACACTTGTACTGGGGTGAAGATGACCCATTGGTCTCCCCTCATTTGGTGTGCTCAGGTAAGACAGTATCTGGCTTCACCACCCAGTGTGACCCTGCTGCATCATGAAGCATTCATACCTGGTTCATTCATAGCTGTTGGAAAGCCTGGATTAATTAAAATTGCAATAAACTAGTGACGGATGCATAAATGTGTGGTGACGGATGCACCCTCTGATTAAACACTGCCTGGATTAACCAGGTCCTGCTTTAAGTGGAATCGGTTCCATGGCTTCAGAGTGTTCCTTTAGATTAATAACAGTGAATATGTGGTACAATAAAATAATGCTAATAGCAACATGTTTCTAGTGATCGTATTGTAGCTGAACCACACATAACCTATATAGGAGAGGATAGAATGGGTATTTAAAAATCAGTTTCCTAAAGTCATGGTTTGTGCCTTAACTTCATAAGAACACATTATTCCCTTTATGTATTTTCATTGCCAAATTACAAAACTACTCTAATGAAGTTTATGCTTTATTTTTTAATTACTCAACCGACGCTCTCTATCAAGTCTGTTAGCTGTAGTGCACTGCCCGCCTGTGTCCTTCTGCAGCCATTTGACTCCGCTCAGGTGGCAAAGACGTTTCATTTATACAGTTATAAGAAACTGATCCTGCTCTGGGGGTTTCTTGATCCAGCTGCCCAGGCCTGCCTTCTGAAGTGCTGTAAACAGCTGCTGCTTTACGGATTGGTAGACTGGCGCCATCAGCTTTGCTTCACAGTACACTGATGGTGGATCCCAATGGCTTGGGATCCAAGTGCTCAGCTGCAGAAGAAAGAAAGAAAAAAAAAAAGCAAGAAGAATAAACATAAATGAATGAGCCTCTACAAAGTGGAGGCTTCTCTAGTCATATAATCTCTCCATTTAAATTTCACAAATCAGAGTCCTTGCTTGTGTTTGCTTTGGTTTTAAATCACAATAAAAACCACCCTCCAAAACAAAATAAACTATCAACCATCACTGTAGAGGGTATAATGTCAGCCAGTATTTCTAATCTCTATAATGAGAGGTATCTAAAAGTGCAGTAATGTTTTAAAAAAAATGTTTGAAATGCTTGCTAAGCAGAAGTTTAGGGGAATAACAGCTTACAGACAAGGAAATGAAAACCAAAAATCATCGTGTTAGTTGATATTTTCTTACGGGAAAAACATCTTTGTTGAGCTACAAGGTTTGTTAGAAAGTCTCTTCTTGGAGCACTAAACTGGACACAAAGATGAACATATTAGATACAGAGCAAAGTAGTTTGGGGTGGCAATACGAAAGAATAAGGCCTAGAGATGATCTGAGTAGTTTCTTGTTTCTCTTCCCTTCTGCAGAGAGGTGAAACAGGCACAGGGCAATAATCGATAGGGTGGGGACTCATGAAAACTTTTCAACAGGGCTGGTGTCTGCAAGAAAACCTTGCAAAGCTGACCTAATGTAATTGCCAGACAAAGATCTCAGAGCACAACTGCCTGAACACACACACACACACCCACCCACATGTGCACACACACCCCCACATACACAAACACCCCCACATATGCACACACACACACATATGCACACACGACACACACACACACACACACACACACATATGCACACACACACGACACACACACACACACACACATGTGCACACACACCCCCACATACACAAACACACACACATATGCACACATACACACATATGCACACACGACACACACACACACACACACACACACACACACATGTGCACACACACCCCCACATACACAAACACACACACATATGCACACACACACACACACACACACACACACACGTGCACACACACCCCCACATACACAAACACACACACATATGCACACATACACACATGCACACACACACATATGCACACACACACACATATGCACACACGACACACACACACACACACACACATATGCACACACACACGACACACACACACACACACATGTGCACACATGTGCACACACACACACATGAACAGCCCTTTTGTTTCACAGGACTGAATCAATGAACTTTCCATCCTTCCATTGCATGAACACACTATATAGTGTACACTAGGTTTTTGACACTGAATGAGAGAAAATGAAAAGACCATGAGTGCCTAAAAGCACACAGGGGAGGATTTTCAAAGGGTTACACGCATATATTTCGTGCGTAACCCCGAAAACCCTCTCCTGTGCGCGCCGAGCCTATCTTGCATAGGCTCGGCGACGCGCGCAAGCCCCGGGATGCACGTATGTCCCGGGGCTTGAAAAAAGGGGCGGGGAGTGGGCAGGCCGGGGTCAGGACCGAGGCCTTCGGCACAGCGGTCGGGCTGGGGGCTTGCGCGCAGGCACTTGGCTGGCGCGCGCAACCTACGCCTGCCCGGAGGCAGGCCCAACTTCGTGAACAAAGGACAGGGAGGTTTTTTAGATAGGGCTGGGGGGCGGGTTAGGTAGGGGAAGGGATGGGAAGGTGGGGGGGGGGGGGGCGGAAGGAAAGTTCCCTCCGAGGCCGCTCTGATTTCGCGCGCATGTTATAAAATCAGGCGTAGATTTGTGCGCGCCGGGTTGCACGCACAAATCTACGCCCGTACGTAGGTTTAAAAATCTGGCCCACAATGCACATGAATGATCTCTAATTAAGAACAAATCATATGATCAGTTTGGTGCAGGTCCCGTTTTTGGATCTGATGAAAGAGGTTCAGCACATCCATCCATGTTTGCATTTTGAATACATAGGGGCAGATTTTAAAACCTGCGCGCGGGCGCAGATTTGTTCGCGCAACCTGGCGCAAACAAATCTACGCCCAATTTTATTTTATGCGCGCGCAGCCATGCGCATGTTATAAAATCCAGGGTCGGCGCGCGCAAGGGGGTGCACAATTGTGCAACTTGCACACGCCGAGCCGCGCAGCCTTCCTCCATTCCCTCCGAGGCCGTTCTGAAATCGGAGCGGCCTCGGAGAGAACTTTCCTTCCGCCCCCCTGCACCTTCCCCTCCCTTCCCCTACCTAACCCGCCCCCAGTCCTACCTAGAACCCCCCCTTACCTTTGTTGAAGAAGTTACGCCTGCCTCCCAGCAAGCGTAACTTACGGGCGCCGGCCAATTGCCGGCCCACGATCCCGGGCACAGCGGCAAAAGGCCGCTGTGCCTGGAGGCTCGGGCCATGCCCCGCCCCACCCCCGGACCGCCCACGCCCTGCACCTTTTTGCAAACCCTGGGACATACGTGCGTCCCCAGGCTTGCGCGCGCCGAGCCTATGCAAGATAGGCTCGGCGAGCGCAGGGGCAGGCAGGGGCAGCTACTCGGGGGTTATGCGCGTATCTTACGCGTGTTACCCTTTGAAAATCTGCCCCAAAGTGTTGCACTTGGAGATGGACCCTTGTTCTGGAGCAGTGTAGGGCGGCTCCCTGGTCAGACCTAGAAAGCACCTGCCACCAGGAGGCGGAGCACAGGAGGAGACAGAGGCTAGCTGGAGCTTCACCACTGGTAGTCCGCAGTCCCCCCGAGTGGAGCCCTTAGGGACCTGGGCCGCTTGGACTTAGGTGGGCCTCGCAGGGTCTCTCCAGAAAGGAAGTTCAAAGGTGTGCCTACCAGGATCAAGGGTGCATGGTTGAAGTCTAGACTGGAGGCCTGAGGGATCAAGGAAGGTCAGTACAGTGTCTGCGATGACAAGGCTAGGAGCAGGGCCAGAATCCAGGAGGCATGGTCAGTAATCGCAGAGGTCAAGTTCCAAAGATCAGTCCGAAGGTGGAGAAGATTATGGCTGGCTACTGTGTGGTGGCCTGGGTCTCCGATGGTCTGCTTGAAAATGGTGATGAACTCTGATAACCGGGAGAGCATGGGATCAGAGTGTTCCCACAACGGAGAAGCCTATGCTAGAGCCTTTCCTTCTAAGCGGGAAAGGAGGAAAGTCACTTTCGTGGTCTCCTTCAGGAACAAGGAGGGTTGCAGTGCAAATTGCATGAAGCACTGATTGAGGAAGCCTTGACAGAGGCGTGGATCCCTGTTGAATCGAGGAGGTGCTGGGAGAGCCAATGATGTTCTGGGTAGCAGGGAGGCTGAAAGGCCCACAGGATTGGCCAGAGCTGTATCTCGTAACTGGGAACGAAGATCTTCAACTGAAGAGGCTAATGATTCCAAGGCTCGTCGATGCTCGGACAGTTGTGGCCAGACCCAGTAGGGCTCGGGAGGCGGGAGACTCCGCCGAGTCCATGGCCTTGGCAACCTGTTGCGCTTGGAGGTGGACCCTTGTTCTGGAGCAGTGTAGGGAGGCTCCCTGGTCGGACCCAGGAAGCATCTGCCACCAGGAGGTGGAGCACAGGAGGAGACAGAGGCTAGCTGGAGCTTCACCACTGGAAGCCCGCGGACCACCCAGGTGGAGCCCTTGGGGACCTGGGCCGCTTGGACTTAGGTGGGCCTAGCAGGGTCTCCCAGAAAGGAAGTTCAAAGGTGTGCCCACCAGGATCAAGCGTGCGTGGTTGATGTCTAGACTTTTTGGCCTGAGGGATCAAGGAAGGCCAGTACAGCGATGACAAGGCTAGGAGCAGGGCCAGAATGCAGGAGGCTTGGTCAGTAATCGCAGAGGTCAAGTTCCAAGGATCAGTCCGAGAGTAATCAGTCAAAGCAGGGGTCAGGTTCCAGAGATCAGACGTGGTCACGGAGGCAGGCAGAGGTCAGTATTCGGGCAGCGATCAGCGTGGTCAAGAGCAGGCAGAGGTCAGTACCAAAGAGTCAGACCTGGGGGAACGCAGGAACAGACAGACGCTGGAACAGGAGGACGCTGGAACAGAAGGATGCTGGAATAGGACTGGAACAAGACTGGAACAAGACTGGAAGAGGCGATGAGACACGGAAGCAAACTCAGTACACAGCTGGGTCAGTTCAGGTGCTGAGGGAAGGCCAGGAAGGGGAACAAAATGAGCCATCCTTGAGAATCAGTCAATAATGACCCAAATAGTTCTGCAGCCATTAGAGAGGAGAAGGTCCACCACAAAATCAGTGGACAGATGGGTACAGAATTCCCTAGGGGCCAGCAAAGGCTGTAACAGCCCCCAAGGCGGTCCCACAATTGCTTTTGATGTGCGCAGGTAGGACATGCATCCACGTAGACCTTGACATTTCTCTGCATCTGGGGCCACCAGTAATACTGCTGGAGCAGCACGAGAGTCTGAGCCTACCCAGGGCGACCTGTGACATGGGAGTCATGGGACCATTTCAAAACTTTCTCTCAGAGCTGCTTGAAATGACTGTCTTCCATGGAGGGACAGTCACAGATTAGGCCAAGAAGATCCCGGCCGGCTCAATAATGTGCCTGGGGGATCAAGCAAGTCTTCTGCCTCAAAAGATTGGGAGAAGACGTCCGCCCAGGCGTTCTTGGATGCGGGCTGGTATCTCACTTCAAAGTCAAAATACGCAAAGAACAGGGACCATTGGGCTTGGCATTCATTCAGACGTTGTGCATGGTAAAGATGTTCCAGGTTCTTGTGGTCAGTGTATATTGTAATCTGATATTGTTCACCTTCCAACAACTGTTGCTTTTCCTTGAGTGCCAACTTGATGGCTAGCAACTCCCTGTCTCCAATTCCATAGTTCTGCTTTGTGGAAGAGAACTTTTGTGGAAAGAAGGAGCAGGGGTGGAGAACCCCCATACTGGAATGCTGGCTCAACATGGCCCCCTACACCTTAGGAGGAGGCATCAACTTCCAAGATAAATGGACATGTGGGGTCCGGATGATGGCGGCACAGTTCCTAGAGAAAGGTTTTCTTCAACTCTAGGAATGCAACAACCACTTCAGGAGGCCAAGCCTTGGTATTGGCTCCCTTTTGGGTGGGCGTTGTGAGTGGGCCGTGATCCAAGAGTAATTGGGGATGAAGTGCTGGTAGTAGTTCACAAAGCCCAAAAACCTCTTCAAATTGCGGAGGCCAGGAGGTGGTGACCAATCCTAGATTACTTAACTTTCTCTGGATCCATATGGAAGCCACTAATGGAAACAATGTATCCTAAGAAGAGTAGGTTCTCCCTCTCAAAGATGTGCTTTTACAGCTTCGCATATAATTTATTTGCACGTAGCCACTGGAGGACTTGGCGAACGTCCTGACAATGGGACGTGAGGTTCTTTGAGAAAATGAGGATGTTGTCGAGGTACACCATGACACAGATGTACAGAAGATCCTTGAAGATTTCATTCATCATGTTTTGGAATACCACGGGGGCATTACACAGGCCAAAGAGCATCACCAGATATTCATAGTGGCCATCACCTTGCTTTATTCGAATTAGATTGTAGGCCCCACAGAGGTCCAACTTCGTAAACACTCTGACCCTCTGAAGGTGGTCAAAGAGCTCGGAAATGAGCAGCAGGGGGTAGCGATCATTCTTTGTTATAGCATTCAGTCCCCTGAAATCTATGCAAGGGCATAACGAGCCATCTTTTTTGGACACAAAAAAGAAACTCATCCCTGTGGGGGATATGGAAGGCCTAATGAAACTCCAGTCAAGTTTCTCCTTGATATACTTAGACATGGCTGCGGTCTTCAGAACTGACAAGGGATATATCCTCCCATGTGGAGGATTGCTGCTGGGTAGCAGATTAATGGCACAGTTGAACATTTGGTGGGAAGGCAGCATCTCTTTCTTTTGGAAAACACATCTTCTTATTCAGTATATTGAGGAGGCAGTCCCAACAAGGTCATTGCCAGGGGCAAAGTTGGTGGAGGCTCAATTTGTAGAAAGCAGGAATCATGGCAATGGGCCCTTGTTGTGTTTGAAGCATTGTGGACCCTTGGTCGCAGTGGAGATGACTCTGCCCACGGGGAGGAGCCCCGTGGGGAACCACTGCGATAGGCTGACACAGATAGCAGACACAGAATGGATTGAGTCTTTATTGTACTGCTGTAAATAGATGGTGAAGCAGGAAGGTAAGGCACTGATCCACGAAGTGCCAATATGCTCAACAGGCTCAGAAGAATTGTCTCACCCAGATGTACACAATAGGCAGGAGCCCACAGTGTGGGTAATGCTGCGGCTGGTGGGTGGAGTTGGAGCGCCAGATCGTAGAGGTACTCACAGAGTGAATGCGTCTTCCTGATGGTAGAATGGTGGGACTGAAGATCCATGGTGCAGGATATGAAGTAGATAGGCCCTCGAGGAGTGAGTACCCAATGGTCCAATATCCTGGAAATAAATAGAGAGAAAAGACCCCCAAAGAGTGGTTGTCTTGGTTAGTGAGGACCCCGAAGGGAAGTTGGAAGCGAGTGACCCCTGAGGAGTGGGTGACTAGAGCTTCTGCTGGAGCGAGGCCCTTAGCGTGAAAGTGGCGTCTAAGCGTGCAGCTTAGAGCAGGCAGATTAGCGAAGCAAAGTCTTTGCTAACTTAATTTTGTAGCAGAAGCGGAGGCTAGATATACCCGGAGGTACTGACATCATGCGGTGGGGCCGCCCCCGAGGTTCCCGCCATGATGTGTATTTGAGCGTTGGAAACGTGCACGCTCGCGCCCTAGGAGGCCACAGGATTGAGCATGGTGGATGGGGACGCCATACTGGTCTGGATACACCGAAGCCCTCGGCACTCGGCACTGGAGACAGCCATCTTGCCCAAAGAGAGAGAAAGGGGAGAAAAAGAGGTAAGGCAGAGCAGCCGAGACGTCTGCGACCGTCGGACGCAACAGCCCTCCAGCTCATCAGCTGAAGCAAGCCCCAGTCAAATTGAGGAGAGTGGAGCTGCAGCCAAGGTAGCCCTAACATGATCGGATGAACTGCCTTCTCAATGACGTGGAAGACTCTGGTCTCCACATGCAGAATGACTGTGCAGAGCCGCAGGGGGCCCATGGCAATGGTGATCCAGCTGTGAAGCGGTTCTCCATAGATGGAGATAACCATTAGTTATCTCCTCCATAGATGGAGGAGATAACTAATGGTGTCTTACGAGCAACCACAGGAAGCTTCAGATGGTCCACAAGGGCCTTCATAATAAAGTTCCCCTGGCACCTGAGTTGACCAATGCTAGAGTGGGGAACTCATGGCTGCCCTCCACAATAGATACTGGAAAAGTGAGTTGAGGAGCAGGAGTGGTAAAACCTAGGATCATCTCTCCGCTAGCCCCTAGGCTTGTTAGTTTCCCGGTTTCTGAGGGTAGTGTGTCAACTGGTTTCGAGTCCTGGCACAGTATTAGCAGAGCCCCAAGGTAAGGTGGCAGAGTCTCTCTTCTGGGGCGAGGCATATTTGTCCAAGCTGCATAGGTTCTTTGGCCCATGCAGTGGTAGGGACCATTGTGGTACGGCAGAAAGGGGGTGTGAAAAGGATTGGGCCAGCACCATTTGCCTTCAATTGTTTGCAGCTCCCGGATCTGCTGCTGGAGGCAGTGGTCGATTCTCTCAGCCAAGTCAATGTACATGTCTAGAGACTTGGGAAGTTTCCAAGCTGCTAGCTCATTCTTTACCTTAGAGGATATCCCTTTCAAAAAGATACTCCGGAGACTATCCTCTCTCCAGTTCAACTCAGTGGCCAAGGTTCAGAACTCTATGGTGTAGTCCATCAATGGCTGATTGCCCTGCTGGAGATGTAGGAGGTCTGACCCTACCGTGGTCA
The DNA here is from genome assembly GCF_901001135.1 of Rhinatrema bivittatum. Classification (NCBI taxonomy): domain Eukaryota; kingdom Metazoa; phylum Chordata; class Amphibia; order Gymnophiona; family Rhinatrematidae; genus Rhinatrema; species Rhinatrema bivittatum. The sequence continues at coordinate 108,691,120 of NC_042616.1, forward strand.
GCGGCTGGGTTTGTTATACACCAGTTTGAATGCCTTGATGAATTGTTGCAAGTCCTGTAGCAATGCATCCCTACGCTCCCATAAGTGAGAGGCCCAGACCAAGGCCTTCCTATCCAGAAGGGAGAGTATAACGGTGGTTTTGACAGTGTCGGATCTGCTGCATACTGGGGAGGAACCGGGAGATGTACCACTGGTGCCTCCATGGGAACTGATGGTACTAGAAAAAGTGGAGAGACTGTGGAGGCTGCTTACTCTCAGAAATTAACGCCTGCCCAAAGGCAGGCGTTAATCAGGAACACCAGGAAAAGTATACAGAAAAGCAGATAAAACTGCTTTTCTGTACACCTTCCGACTTAATATCATGGCGATATTAATTTGGAGGTCCCAAAAAAACAAACAAACAAAAAAAAAGCTGTCCACCGGTATGCGGGTTCGACAACCGATGCTGGTAAAATTAAGCGCTGGCTGTCAGACCCGCTGACAGCCACCACATCCGCTAATAAGGAGGTGCTAGGGATGCGCTAGTGTCCCTAGCGCCTACCTATTAGCGCAGGGCCTAATTTAAATAAAGAACCGTGCGCCCAGGAGAGGTGCCTGGGCGTGCATAGGGAGAGCGGACACTCAACTCGGAGCGCCGGCTCTCCCGTGGAGTTTTTTGAATCGGCCTGTTAGTAATTTAGCTGGATATCACTTATCCAGCTAAGTTACAAGGATATTCAGTAGCATGGCTCTGTTTTTGAATATCTACATAGAAAGCAATACTTAGCCGGGTAAGTGTTATCCAGCTAAGTCTAGACATGCTCATAGCAAGTCTAAACTTACCCGGTTAACTTACTGGCTAAGTATCAATAGGTATCAATAGGTAATCAATATCAATAGGTATCAATAGGTAATCCAGCTAAGTAGCGCTGTCTTGATCCGCCCTTTGCCTGCCCACTTTTTCTCCATCTAAAAGATAGCCAGAAAAGTGACTTATCTGATTATCTAGCAGCCGTTGAATTTACCTGGATATTCAGCGGTTGCTAGATAGCTGGATAAATACTACTTATAGGGCTATCTCCCATTTGAATATTGGGCCCACCATTCTTAACACTTGCAAACATATACTGGCCTAAAAATTAACACACAATATATATGGCCAGTAATAATTTAAACCTTTAAGAATTGTTTTTAATTAATTGTTTTTCCCAGAGTCCAACTTATCATGAGGAGATGAAAGTTCTGCAGTTAGCACTCCCACTGGAAACATTCAGAATGTAGTATTTTCATCTTAGGCTTCAGAAATTATATTCAAGTTTGTTGATGGGATATTAAGTTTTATACTCTTTTGCATAATACTTTGCACATCTCCAAGTTTCACAGGTTAAAGCCAATCTTGTTTTAGTTATAATTATTATTGCTGTTATTACTTGGACAATTGGACAGAGGGCTAGCAAACAGAAGCAAGAACTGGATGGCTGAAGAGCATTTTCACAGCACTACAGAACCATTTACCTTCTAGGTCACCAGTTCAAAGCCAACTCACGTCAGCAGGAGCTTGCAACATGGCCTCTAAGAAATATGGATGTCTCTGGAGGCTATAGCTGAACTTTCCACATTGCAGGCTCCATCAGATTTGTACAAATCTGTAAATTCAACTGCATGATTTGTGACAAGGACATGAGGAGTGAGAACAGTATAAACAATTTTAACTTGTATCCGAGGAATCATGCTGACAGACAGGTAAAATACTAAGAGCATAATAAGAACATAAGATATGCCATACTGGGTCAGACCAAGGGTCCATCAAGCCCAACTGTGGCCAATTCAAGTCACAAGTACCTGGAAAGTACCCAAACATTAAATAGATCTCAAGCTACTATTCCTTATTGATCAATAGCAGTTTATGGATTTTTTCCTCTAGGAACATATCCAAACTTTTTTTTAAACCTAGTTACACTAACTTCTGTAATCACATCCTCTGGTTTATAGTTTATAGTTTATTAGGTTTTTTTATACCGCCGTATTGGCGTTAGCCTTCACAGCGGTTTACAATATACATATTAGAAATAATACAATAAGTTAGTTCAATAAAAGATGACAGCTAAAATTAATTAAAAGCACGTAAAAGTATTTTAGCTGTACAAGTAGAAATAAAGTTATAGATTGCTATTCCTCAGTGTGGTATTCAAGGGTAAAGTTAAAACAAATTAAAACAAAATAATAAAATCAACATACATAAAATATCACACTCATAAAACATAAAAGTTAGCTCTGCCTTTAAAATTGAAGTTTTGGAGCGTTTGTTTTAATACCTGTAACTAGCCATGTGGAGTTTGATCATTTTCCAAATATGCGCATTTAAAAAGCCAGGTTTTTAAATCAACCTTAAATTTTTTTTTATCAGTCGTTAGTCTCAGATCTGTTGGTAACTCGTTCCACAGTTTGGATCCTGCAATGGACAATGCGCGCTCTCTCACCTGGCTTAATTTTGCCGAACGAATTGTTGGTATACATAACAAAGCCTTGTTTGCCGATCTTAAATTTTTTGCGGTACATGCAGTTTTAAAGATAAATTCAGCCATTCAGTTTCTTCTCCATATAATAGGTTGTGTATGAGGCAGGCGGCTTTATATTTTATTCTGTAGCTGATGGGTAACCAGTGGAGAGAAATCAACACTGGTGTAGTATGATCAAACTTCGCCATGATATTAAGTCAGAGGGTGTACAGAAAAGCAGTTTTATCTGCTTTTCTGTTCACCTTTCCCGGTGTTCCTGATTAACGCCTGACTTTGGGCAGGCATTAATTTCTGAGAGTAAAATGTGCGGCTTGGCCACACATTTTACTTTCAGTATCCTGCGGGTATAACTAAGAGGCTCATCAACATGCATTTGCATTTTGTGAGTGAAAAAGAATTTTCTTCAATTTGTTGTAAATGAGCTACTTGCTAACTTCATGGAGTGCCCCTTGGTCCTTCTATTATCTGAGAGAGTAAATAACCGATTTACATTGACTTGTTCAAGTCCTTTCATGATTTTGTAGACCTCTGTCATATCTCCCCTCAGGTGTCTCTTCTCCAAATTGAACAGCCCTAACTTTTTTAGCCTTTCCTTATGGGGGAGCCGTTTCATGCCCCTTATCAATTTGGTTAATGGAATCAGGCAGTTCAATGATATTTTTACTTGTTTTTTTTAGTGTTTATATCCCCTTAATAACTGTTTTTGGTGTCTTATCCACACCAAATTTTCAGAACATGTCAGGGGCACATAAGGACTCTGACAGAGGTGGCTTTTTTCAGATCTATTCATATATGTGCATGTGCACAACCTGGAACATAGGCTCCTTTAATTCTTGGTGGAATTTATCAGAGCCAACCTATGAGATTTGAAAATGTAGTGTTGGAATTAGAAAAGGAACAGCACATTGGGTTGGTAGGTGAGGGGTTAGGCCAGATTGTATAAGAGTTTTGTTGGAAGGCCCATCATTGGAGGGGGCTGGAATTTGTTTGGAGAGCCACCCCAGAGAAGGGAGAAGTCTATCAGGGTCCCTGTCCTGAAATAGGTATGATTTTGTTGAAGGAAGGACCCTCTCCTTCCTTCAACTTCCGGTATATAAATCTTTTAAATAAATAAATAAATAAAAATTTGAAAGAACCTGTCCATGTTGATTTAGGGCCAGATTTTAAATACCTTACACACGTAAATCGCCTTATGTGCGCCGGGCCTATTTTCAAAGGCCTGGCCACGCGCGTAAAGCCCCGGGATGTGTGAAAGTCCCAGGACCTAGAGAAAGGGGCGGGGAGGGGGCGTAGCGGTCCGAGGGTGGAGTGGGGCAGGGATAGAGACCATTTGTCGCTGTGCTGGGGGATCGCGTGCCTGTAGGGTGTCGGCGCACGCAACCTGTGCTTGCCCTGAGGCAGATGCAAAAGGTAAAATAAAGATTTGGTGGGGAGCTAGGTTAGGGCTAGGGGATGTGTAGGTTATTGGAAAGGGAAGGGAGGTTAGTGTAGGGGGTTGGGGAGTTGCTTTCATTTTACATCTTACTCTATATGGCCAGACGAAAATATAAAAAGGCTTTAGTAAATAAAAATCCATGTATAACTACAGAGAAAGGAATAAACATTTAAAGATGCATCTGGGAAATGATACTACATATGACCCAGAAGATTAGTGCAGGATGTAAAGTTTCTTAGCAGCACACATAACATAGCTACTCATCCTTTTCTAATTTCTTATGTATCTGTTAAGCGATGCATTTTGAAGATGGGTTATCCAGTATAACAGAATGCATTTGTTGTACAAACCTTGTTGTAGAGCTTCACCCAGCGAGCATAGAGCATGTGCTTGCAGAGTCTAGACGAGCCCCCACAGGTTCTCTTCCCCGTCGTGGCATTGATAACCTCAAGGTCAGCGTTGCCCATAATCCAGTTCACACTGAAATGTGGAGATTTTCCTGACTGACGCACCTCGGCATGGCTCACACCTGACAGGAGCAAAACAGAACACAACTGAGCTCAACAGTGAAAAATAGATTTTTTTTTTTTAACATTTAGACAGTGGAAAGGCAATTTTTAAAGGATTTTGGTGGGTAAAATCCCTGCTAATGAAAATCGGCTGCCTGGAAACTGCTCACTCTGAATGCAGGTCAAAGCATGCACTTAGTTCCACCTGCACTGCAGTTGAGGCGTTCCCAGGCCAGGATTATGTTGGTGGAGAAAAGTATGCATGCAGTTTTGGATTTTCAAAACTATTCACATAGGACCTTATTTTCCAAGGCTATCGCAGGCTTGTGCTACCTACATCGGGGCGGAGTCAGCCCCGGAAGAGGAGGAGTTGGGGCGTCACTGGGGCTGACTCTGCGAGGACGGCGCAAACAGCGAAAAGGTAAGGGCCTTTTCGCTGTCGATTTCGCGCCCAATAACTACACCTTCTATGGTGTAGTTATTGGGCGCGCTGCCGGCAGCGATCGCACCGCGGAGGTGCGATCACTGCCGGCTAGCACAGGACTGCCCCCCCATTTCGGCCTCCCGCCCCTCATTACTGCATTTTTCTAAAGTATCGCAGGCCTGTGATGGGAAAACTTATCCTCAGAAAAAGCAGGTGCAGATCTCTGTGGGTGTTTTTTTCCCTGGGGCAACTTTCAAAGTAAATGTATGTGTGTACTTTTCCTTTGAAAACTGGTGCAAAGACTACAGGTAAAACATACTCACAGACTGCAGTGATGCAGGCAATATAAAAACTGCCTCTTGTATGAAGCAAGCCCCTGTTTCTATGCTGGAATTATTTTCTTAGATACACTTTATATTGGATAAATATGATATTATATGGGGCAGATCTGATTTGTGCACTAACTGCTAGTGCAATTATGCATTGTTACTAACTTTGGAAGCACAAATTCAGATCTTAATAATAATATTTAAAAAGCACCATCAGCACTGAGGTCTTTCAAACAGCTTTACATTGGAAGGTCAATTTTCAGTGCTATTTATCCAGGTAAAACGGCCAGACTGATAATTGTCCTCCAGTCCCAGCCTAAAGCTTGCTTAATAAGAGGCATTCCTATGGGCGTCTTTAGCTTGAAGAAGTAAAAGAGCGCACGTACACACATGGGATTTTCAACTGTACACGTGCTATTTTGTCCTTTCTCGGACACTCGCACAAATAGCTGGTGAAAAGTAGACGGCTGTTTTCAGCATGCACTTTGTGGCAGCCAATAAGTAAGGGGAAACTATGAACATGGCCTCCCTTTCCAACTTCACTGCAAATGTGCATGGGCTATTCAAAACGGCACCCCCCCCCCCCCCCCCCCCCGTAAGAATAAAACATTATTATTCAGTTACTGCTGAATAAAAAGAGAATATGATATATTTATGGTAAGAGAAAATGGATGAGGCAGCTGGGATCAGAGCTCAGGTTTACTAAGTATCAGTGTAACTCCCCCCAGCTTCTGGTGCTGGGTGACTCTTCCACTCTCGGTGGCTAACATGGGAATCACTGTAATGAGTCACCAATGCACGTCAAAGGAAGGAGCAGAAGAAAGAGAATTCTCCCTTCAGCTGGGTCTCCATTAAGGAAGAGGGGCTTGGAACCAACCCAGACTGTCTCCCAGGGGTAGAGAGAAAAGGCAGAATTTAAAGAGAGATGGACTCCCATTGAATCAATACAAATTTTAAAACTGAATTTCCAAGTTATTAAAACAGGTTAAAAATAGTTAATAGCAAGTGATGAACACGCTGGGGTAGATTTATAATTTTGGCGCGAGCGCGTACTTTTGTTCGTGCACCAGGCGCGATTTTATAAGATACGCGCGTAGCCATGCGTATCTTATAAAATCCGGGGTCGGCGCGCGCAAGGGGGTGCACATTTGTGCAACCTGTGCATGCTGAGCCCAGCGCGCGCTGCCTGTTCCCTCTGAGGCCGCTCCGAAATCGGAGCGGCCTCGGAGGGAAATTGGAGCGGCCTCGGAGGGAACTTTCCACCCCCCCGCACCTTCCCCTCCCTTCCCCTACCTAACCCACCCCCTGGCCCTATCTAAACCCCCCCTACCTTTTGTTGGCAGATTTACGCCTGCTGAAAGCAGATGTAAATCTGCGCGCGCCAGTGGGCTGCTGGCGCGCCAACACCCGACCCGGGGCTGGTCCGGAGGCCTCGACCACGCCCCCGGGCCGGCGCCACGCCCCCAGTCCCGCCCTGAACCGCCCCCTGACACACACCCCTGACACGCCCCTTCTCCGCCCCTTTTACGAAGCCCCGGGACTTATGCGCGTCCCAGGGCTGTGCGTGCGCCGGCGGCCTATGCAAAATAGTAGCGCCGGCACGCGAGGGCCCTGCGCGCGTAAATCTGGCCGGATTTACGCGCGCAGGGCATTTAAAATCCGGCCCTTTGTATGCAAACTGAAACTTTCTCCATGAACACAATCTTTTCTTTTTACAGTTATCCACAGTTCTGAAGAGCACTGGTTCTCCCAACCCTTCTATGAACAATCAGATAAGTACAGTTTTCTTACAGCATGCTATGTTTCCCTTGAAACTAACTAGATAAACACCAGGACAAACAAAAGTGATAATTGTTGTTTGTCCTAATGATTATTGTTGTTTTTCCTGGTGTCTATCTAGTTTGCTTGGAATACAGGATCATTTGGGATTGTTTGGTTTTTGAGTTTTGGTCCCTTGAAACTAAAACACCAATAAATGTTTCTTTAAAAAAGGTGAGTATTGGTGTTCCAGTTTTGTTTTCCAGATGCTGCGGCATTGGATTACTGATTAAAGTTGTAGGTGTGTTTTCCGGTCTCTGTCAGACATGAGCTTTCCTGTAACATATGTTTTAATTTACTTCTTTAACTCAGCTACTTATGTCTATTTATTTATTTATTTATATCTCTCTCTCCCTCTCTCTCTCTCTCTGTGATGTTGTCAGTGTTGCAGTCTAGCTAAACTTTGAAGCACATGCAAACTTTGCTGACACAAGCTCGTGAAAATCCATTTTTGTCCCTTCTACTGTTGTTAGCATACGTGGCTTGCTAGATCACGTTTAGTGGGTGTAGCTTGAGTGACCTCGAAGAACCAGAACTGGGTGGAATTGGGAGCGTCTCCTGGCACAGACTGAATTACCTTTAGCTAAAATAATAGAGTGTTCCTTCCATGTTCTATTCCTGCTTATCTTCTGAAGATGTACTAGACAGGTGTTCTCTGAATGTATGTCCATGAAGACTTGTTGGAAATTTGCTAGCTCATTTTTTTATAAAAGAAATAATAATTGAGTTTCCCTACTCTCACTAGAGCATAGAGGAAATTTAGGAATCTATGTGAGAGAAAGTAAAAAAATAACCCTCTCTCACTCACTTTCCTTTCTTCTCACAAATCTGGCACATTCACCCACTTTGTTTTAGGATTACATGAGAACCACCTGGGAGTTTCTAAGCATTCCTTGTGAATGCTCTGCTAGTAGTAGCACTCTGCTGCCAACTCTCTTCTGCAGGTTTTGTTCTCATTGTACTGTCACAGAATTGTAATCACAGTCAGATTTCTATTTCTTTTCTCTACCAACTGTATATTCTCCTTGTTAATAAGGATTATTCTTAGATCAAGAATTATTCTCAGATTCACACTGTACCTTATTACACAGGCGTATTCTAAATCAGGGATAAAGTGGTACCATCGGATTCAGCTCCACTCGAGAAGTTGTACAGGTTCTTCTCAATGGGACAACAGACTCCATGCTTTAACTCCAGGTTATTTTACCTTGGGCTGATTGTCTTTTACTGACTAAGGCCTGGATTCTCTAAGGTCACAGACCTTAGAGAATCCGGCGGTAATGGGGGGGGGGGGGCAAAGCGGGGGGCGGTCCTGCGATAGCCGGCAGCGATCGCACCTCCAAGGTGCGATCGCTGCCGCCTTTCGCGCCGAATAACTACACCATAAAAGGTTTAGTTATTCAGCGCGAAACTGGTGGCGATAAGAAATCTTAGCTGTCTCCGTCAGCGATGTGTGCGCAGCGTCGGCCCCCGGTGCCGCCCCGACTCCTCCTCTCCCAGGACTGACTCCGCCCCGAGCTAACTATTGCACACGAAAAGGGACTTTTCGCATGGGAAAAGTCGCTTTTCGCGTGCGATAGCGTTAGAGAATGACCCCCTAAGTGTTGAAATGTCTGGTCCTGATTACCATCAAATGTTAATCTGATGCTATAAGCATCTAGGTTAGTGAATCAATTGTTTAAAAACTGTGATTCCATGCACACAGACATCTTCCATTTATTATTTTTTTTTCTTTACATGGAAAATTTTAATTTAACCTTTATAACTGGTAGGTATTTTATAAAGGGTTACAGCTCAGATTCCACTATGATGAGAATGAAGTTTTATTTGTGGATCTGTTACACATTAATCTCACTCAATCTCTGTACTGTAAAGGTTGACTTTAAATCCCTAAAATGAACTAAACTATCTTGAATCTATCCTTACCTTTGGTTCAAATCACTAAAACACACTTTCACTAAATCACTCACATTCACACAGACTCTCTCAGACACCTTCTGCTCTCTCACTTGATCAAAACCAGACTGACTGACTTCTCAACTGCCATCTTTCAATGAGATTAGTACTCTAGGGATGATCTTAGCTTAAATAGACCTCAGGGGTACTTTAGGGAAAGTTTTAACCTACTTTTAACTCAGAATGCCCTCTTCCTTTGTATGGAATTGTAGGAATATACTTTTAGGAATTTTTTTTATCCTACTTAGAAACTTGGATAGGGTCTGAATTACTTGTCTAGTGGGGTACTCAAAGGTATAATTCCGCCAGCCTTTTCTCTGCACCTCCTCAGCTCTGGCACACAAAATGGTGAAGACTAGTTCATTTACATAGATACTGACAGGAATTCTTCATTTCTTCTGTGAAATGGAGTCTGTGGTTTAGAAAACCAGGACTGGATCAAATGACATGGAGTCTGATTTTCTTCAAAATTTGGCTTTTAAACCCAAATTTATTTTCCAAATGGTCCTATTAATCATTCCAAAGTGCCTCATAGTGTTTTTCAACATCTCAGAACTCAGTTACAGGGTAAAACACTTCATATGCCATCTCAATAAAATGTAAACTCTCACAAATTTCCCTCAAAATAAAAACATATGTAGAGGGTCCTTCTATTTTGCATTTACAGCCATTTTGTCCCAAACTTTCCCATCTCTTGATACTGGTTTGGGGTCACTTTCCACAGTTTTTGTAAATCTCAAGATTAAAGTCATTCAAATCCCTCCAAAGCCTTTAAAAACACAGAGGGGGGTACTGAGGCTATCCTCATCTGACCACCACCATCTTTCAGGTCCAATTAGGGCCATCTATGGAGATTGGGGTAATTTGGACCCAATTTGGGGCTTCTCACGGCTGCATCAATCAGCTGGTCTTCTCTTAATTGTGCTTGTCACCCTCAGTGAATATGCAATGCCTCCCTGAGCACAATCCAAGTATCACAGTGAGATTCTAATACAGGTGCCCTGACAGCCTCCCCTACCTCTCCAGCAGTCCAGTGGGCCTGGGAAACCCTGCATGGCTTTCTCAGCCCACATGCACTTCTGAGCAGCTCCTTGTTGCATATATAAAAACTGGCCAGCATCTCTCAGCCATTGCAGCAGTCAGGTAAATATATATAATTAAGAAAAGCAGGGGTAAACATATTTATATTTATTTACTATATATATTTTTCCTATATTATACAGCTGGACCCAGATTACTATAGCTGCTAGATCCCACACCACAGCTCCGATTTCCCTTAAATTGAAGAACCTGTATACAGCCCTGAAAGTGGAGGAGGAGATATCATCCCATGATGAGGAGGAACCAAGACATGCAAACTCCAAAGTTGCAGGCACAGCAACCACTGCACCTAAATGGAGGGTAGTGGTTGTTGGTGACTTGCTTCTGAGGGGCATGGAGGCATCCATCTGGCTGTCCAGACATGTTGTCCCAGAAAGTGTGCTGTTTGCCGGATCCAAAATACAAGACATAACGGAGAGATTTGTGAAGAATATTCAAGCCTACTAACCACTATCCGATGCTGCTCATCCATGTGGCATGAATGATACTGCTAGGTAGCACACAAATTGCATCAAAAGTGACTTCATGGCTCTGGGAGAGAGGGTAAAGAGAATAGATGCACAGGTGGTATTCTCTTCAATCCTCCCAGTTAAGGATAAAGACCCAGGCAGGGAAGCTTGCATCCTGGAAATAAATTAATGGCTGTGTAGATGGTGTTGATGTGAATGCTTTGGCTTCCTGGATCTTGGGATAATGTTTCATGGATTGTTGAGCAAAGAAGAGTGCAGCATCTTTCAACACAGAATGGAAAATCTACTGAGGAGGGCTTTAAAACCCTTGGGGACAGGGAAATACCTACAGTACCTGAATGTAATCCGAAGTGCTGAAAAGCAGAATAAAAAAAAATTAAAAAAAAATAAATTCTAAATAAATAAATAAATAAATAAATCATCAGAGAAGGGTGAACAAATCCCTAAGGTAAGTAAAACATTAAATACGCATATAGAAATTGGAAATATGGAAAAAAGCGCAATATTTGAAAAGCTATATATTCTAATGCTCATATAGTATGGAAATAAAGTCCCAGATCTAGAGGCAGTCAGGAAGAAGCTGATTTAGATATGGTAGCTGTCACGGAGATCTGGTACTCTGAAAACTGTGACTGGCATTTAGTTATACCAGGCTACAATCTATTCAGGAAGGACCTGGTAGGAAGGAAGGGAGGGGTCTTGGCATTATACAGTATATAAAGAACAATATTAAAGCAACAGAACTGTTGGGCTTACGAGGTAGGAGGTGGCACTGGGGTTAATATGAAAAGAGGGAATGGAACATCCCTTTATATTTGGTAATATACAGACCTCCATCACAGACAGAGGATGTGGAAAGAAGCAGGGAGATCCAGATTCTCTGCAAGGAGAACTGTTCTGTCAACTTGTAATGGAACCAAAAGGGAGGGGGTGATATTGGACCTGGTACTTGCCAATATGATCATCTGAGATCCAATGACCACCGGCTGTTGTGGTTCAGTATTAGAAGGTTCATTCTAAGGCGAGAGTCCTGGACTTCAGGAAAACTAACTTTCTTAAAATGGGGGCATGCCTCAAGGAGTCATTAGCAGGATGGTGAAATCTAGGAGAAATAGAAGGGCAGTGCTCAAAACTAAAATGAGATATAAGGGCAACTCATTTTTTTGTTAGGAAAGTAAATAACGGGAAGAAGAAAAAGAGGCAATTATGATTTTCTACAGAAGTAACTGAAAAGGTAAGGGAGAAAAGGTTAGCATTCATAAACTACAAGAGATCACAGAAAGAGGAAGACAAGCAACATCTGGAAAAATTGAGAAGATGAGAAAATAGGAATGCAAAAATTCAAATAGAAGAACAAATAGCAAATATGGTAAAACAGGGGCACAATACTTTTTTAAATATATGTTAGTGACTGAAGGAAGTGCAAAAGTGGCAGTGTGAGACTCAAGGTGAAAGGGGAGGAAATATATAGAGGATGATGAGGAAAAGCAAAATTACTTTACAACTATTTCTGTTCGGTGTTCACATTGGAAGGGCCTGGAGCAGGACCACATACAATGAACACAAATATGATAGAAGTGAGGTAAACCTCAATCGATTTTCAGTATGTTCGTGAGGAGCTAACTAAACTTAAAGTAGATAAGATGATGGGGGCCATATGGGATACATTCAAGGGTATTAAGGGAACTTAGACATGTCCTGGAAGCTCCACTGGCTGACCTTTTGAATGTTTCTTTAGAGTATGGAATACTCCTGGAGGACTGGAAAGGGGCGGATGTGGTTCCAGTTCAGCTGAGGGTAGAGAGGGAGTACAAGTCAGGGAGCAAAGAGAATGCTAGGATCAGGGAGGGAGGAAAGAGAAGAATGCTGGGGTAGGGAAGAGAGAGAGAGAGGATAAGAGGGGGTGGTGGTGGTAGAAGAGAGAAAGCTGATACACATTGTGAGGATAACTTTCCAACAGCTATGTACGCCACATATAGGCATGCATAAACATCTTCTCCTTCATTTTATAACTTGTGAGTATATGATATATGCAAGTTAAAAAATATGTGCAAATGTACCCTGCAACGTGCATGCGCATATATAAAAAAAACCTAATGCAAACATTTATTACACTTATCCGATAAGTTCTGACCTATCTGGCTAAGTAGCGGCACTTATTTGGATAAATCTCAATTTATCGGGCTAAAGAGCAGCAAAGCTGCTGCTTAGTTGGATAAGTCCTAAAATGCTACTTATCTAGCTAAGTTCGACTATCTGATTTAACCAAATAAGACCTAGATTCATCGTTTTGCTATAAATATAGCAAACAAATAGCATCTGCAATAAAAAAGGGGCATGGTTAGGACAATTTTCCTGATACTGCATCTCGTAAGTATTCACCTGTGTTACCAGCTGGAAATGTTTTTATCGTGAATGCTGAATGGTGATTTGGCTGGGCTGCTGGCTAGAGAGCGCAAGCCTCTGTAGAGGTCACAATGCATGTTATTTTCACATTGCACACTGAATAATTTACCCCAGCTGTGTTACCAGCTGAAAAGGTTTATATTGTGAACAGTGGTTTGGGCTGGGCTGCTGATTAGAGAGAGCGAGCCTCTGTAGAGGATAACAAAAAAGTTAGCAATTTATACCACTGTAAGAGGGGGGCACTAGTAACTCAGGGTGAGGTTTGGGGGGGGGGGGGTGGGTTTGGGGGCAGTTTTACATGCACAGTCATACACACGAACAGCACGTTGCCATCAGTGAAGACTGAATGTGATTTGGAGTGATGAAAGGTAAAAGAAGAATAGATTTGTATCGTTTACTCTCTACCTAGTTTGATTGTAGCTAGGTAGAATGTGGATGAAGCTTGGTAGAGAGAACATCTGACCTGCACACTGATTTGTCATTTGTAGGTATGAATAACCAGTGTCTACAGCAATACACCATACATAACATTCCAGCACAATCTGTGAACTAAGCTCACTTAATTCTAGTTTTTTAAATTCTACTGTACGAGTTATTAGACAAAAACATATTAGGTGATACCTTTTCATTGGTCTAACTATTAAAAATGAATCATTTGATTTTTTTTTTGCTAACATTTATTTCTGTGAATTCAAATGGACTAGCATAGTAACCACACATCTTCATTTTAAAGATTCAACTTGAACAGATATGAAGCATAGCATATGAAACAGGTGTTTGATTAAAAGAATAAGCTCAGCACTACAGTAGATAAGCCTGACACTAGTCTCCAGAATTGCACTCAGAACTCAAGGTAGAACCTCATCAGAGATCTGTACAGAGGTAATATTACTTCCATCCTCCTACTAGTGATATCTCTCTTTATGCAATCAAGTAGAAAATTAGCTTTCCCATCTTTGTCATATTGATTGGCTACATTGAGCTCATTAAGGTCTCTTTCCTGTTTGGTGATTGCTAGTTCTTCCCCTCCCAAATAGTGATTGGCCCTTGAATATTTGCAACCCCCCCCTCCTCCATATGCATGTTTTTATATTGTTTTGGATTAAAATATAAATATCAAATCTCTGACCATTCTTCCAGTGTTTTAAAGTTATCTTTAATTTTATCCATCCACCAGGCATGTCTACCCTGTGCAGATGTTCTTATCATCTGTAGACAGACACATTCCTGCTCTAGCTCTACCATAATGTCAATTATAAAGACATGGAAGATGATCCTTGTTGCACCCATCACATTTACCTCTTCAGATTGAATCAAGCTAATCATCATTCTTTGGATGCTATTACTTAAGCTTCTTTTCAACAAGTTTTTTTTTCTCCCACTGTCAGATTTTTTTTCACCAGTCCTCCAGTGTCAAAAAAAGTATTGAACTCCAGTTAGGCCACATCTATTAACTGCAACCTCCTCTCCAATCTCCTACTCTATTCTCCTCGGAGAACTCAATCAACTTGTTTGGCAAGATATTCCCCTTGTGAAATAGTGCCGTCTCAGATATTTTAATCTATTGCCTTCAAGGTATTGCACCTTAAGTAGTGTTTACATTACTTTTCCCCACCATTGATGTCAAACCAGAAGACCTATAGTTTTCTGCTTCTTCTTTGATGCTGCCTTAGTAGAGAGGCACTGTTTTTGTTCTTCTGTAGTCTCTCAAAAAAACTTCTCTTTTCCAGTGATATGTTGAACAGAGCTGTGAGTGGTGTAGTTAGTAACCCCTCATAAACTCTTTCAGTATTTTAGAATGTATCAAGTCCTATTATCTTTAAATTGTGCCATTACATTGACTACCACTTCAGGAAATGGTAATATGTTCATCCAATGCTCATCTATATCTTAATCTTCTGCCTTGGATCCACAAGTCTATCCTTCGTTTATAAATATCAACCAAAAGTATTTGTTCTGATACTCCTCTTTACTAAACCTATCTGCCTTATTAAATCTCATCGTTCCCCTTTTAGTCTTCCTTTCTTTACTTATATATCTTATTTATTTAGTTTCATTTTATTACAAGCTCTAACCACCAGAGCTTCAGAATGAGTCACAACTTCACTCCAAAAAATGGAGTGAATAATATATTTCTTTTTACAGACATACCAAATATAATAAAAAATGTTTTGTCCCCTTCTTTACTGACTGGGCTTTTAAAGTCTGCCACCTATTGCTTCTCTTGAAAATATTTCCTGTCTTCCTTTTATGTCTGTTTGTATTTCCTGAATGCTAATTTTGTTTGCTATTTCTTTGGTGAACCATAGTGGTTTCATTGTGGACTTCACATACTTAACAGATATATTTGTTGCCACTTCAATGCTAATTTTCATGAATGTCTATAGTTCCTCTATACATGTGGCGTGTCCTTATTTTTAGTCAATGGAAGAAGAAAGAAGATGGCTGAAAACTTATTCCTGGGTCTCTAGTCCTGGGACTCAGTGATGGAACCCTGTCTTATACCGGGCCCCTGGTGTTGGGCATGTGCATAGGCCTGGGCCTAGAAGATGGTATACAGCCTTGGACCAGGCCCCAGTGCTGGGCCTAGTTGTAGGCTTGGGATACAGCAACAGGATCTAGACTCAGGCATCAGTTCTGGGCCTAGGCCCAGGCTTTGGAAATGGGATCCAGCCTTGGGCCTAGGTCTCAGTGACAGGACCAGGAGGGTGGGTGAGCTAGGGTGGGCAATGCAGGGGGGTCTGGCAGCTGAGGAAGAGGAGCTATTTTTTAAACAAAAGGAAGTAGTTGGGGGTTGGAGCAGAACATTTGAATGGGGTATTTTTCCACAAATATTATGTTTCTGGGGGAACTTCAGCCACCTTCAGGGGCTGCAGAGAGGTGGGAGATTTTCCTTTTTTTCCCCCGAAGTATCAGGAAACATATATCCATGCTTTTAACTTCCAAAAACCAAAAGGACAATTGTTTACATCTAAGCTCTGAAGTACAACCACACTTGCTCCAACCACTCTGAGAGGGACTCTCATCTGAAGGAGCTACAATATACACCCAATACCACCTAACAAAGTGAAACAATAGATAACAGAGTCAGACAAATTCTCAGAAACAACATACTACAGGACAATCTCAAAACAGAAAATAGAATACAGCTCTCAGCTAAAGCCACTAAAACATTGTATCAAGATTTACAACGCATCCTAGATAATGAGGTAACCCTCTCACAGGCTTTGGGTGGTAGGCCCTATCCTGGAATACTAAAAGCCTTCTAACTTCAAACCCAGCAACCACAAACCACTCAACATGATACCAAATCAAGGATTAGACCCTGCCACAAACTCCGAAGCTTACTGTCCTCATATCTTCTTGGACAATAGTATTACAGGTACGAACAACATGAACTACAACATCTGGATCTCATTCATCTTCTCTTCCCCTAATGCAATATATATCATAATCTGCCAGCAGTGTATCTCTGTTGTCTATATTGTACAAGCAGGCCAGTCCTTATTTATTTATTTAATATATATTTCTATACCGGACTTCACGAATAGAATTCACATCAGGCCGGTTTACATGGAACTTAGGGGAAAAAAACAAGAGTAACCAAAAAACAAGAAGGCTGAATCAAGCAAAGTTACATAAAACAAGGGCATAGAACTTGGGGGCTAAAGTAGCCAGGAAGAAAGGTAGAGCGGAAATTAGCAACAAATCAATAATATATAACTGGTTATGAGATAAGAATTATCTCATTCCTTAAGCTGAGTCCGAAGTGTCATTTTGACTAGGGGAAGGCTTGGAGGAAAAGCCACGTCTTCAGTTGTCTTCGAAAGGTATGAAGGCAAGGTTTCAGTCTTAGGTCAGTCGGAAGTCTGTTCCAGAGGACAGGGCCTGCTGTGGAGAAGGAACGTTCTTTGGTGGTTTTTAGACGGGTGTATTTTGAAGGTGGGACTTGAAGGGTCCCTTTATAGGCTTCTCTGATGGGTCTTTCGGACGAGCGGTGTTTGAGAGGGTTCTGAAGGTCTAGTGTGAGCTGTTGGTGAATAGATATAGATTTCTATATTTTATTGGCAGCCAATGCAGGTTTCGAAGGATGGGGGTAATGTGAGCACGGCGGTTGGTATTGGTTAGGATTCTAGCAGCTGCGTTCTGGAGCATTTGTATAGGTTTTGTGGCTGAAATGGGGAGTCCCAGGAGTAAGGCATTGCAGTAGTCTGTTTTCAAAAATAACGTGGATTGAAGGATGGTTCTAAAGTCCTGGAAGTGGAAAAGGGGTTTGATTCTTTTTAAAAACTTGAAGCTATAGAAACAGTCCTTGGTGATATTATTAATCGATTTCTTTAGATTCAGATGATTGTCTAGTATAATTCCTAAATCTCTAGTTTGAGAGATCTGTGGGTCCAGAGCCGTAATGTCGGTGTTGGTCGAGTGTTCGGGGGATATAAGAAGGATTTCTGTCTTGGATGCGTTAAGAACCAGGTTCAGGCTAGAGAGGAGGCTTTTTATGGACTTCAGGCAATTTTCCCAGTAGTCAAGCGTTTTTTGCAGCGAATCTTTTATGGGGATCAATATCTGCACATCATCTGCATAGAGGTAATGTGTTAGTTTTAGGTTTGTGAGCAGCTGGCAGAGGAGCAGTAAGTAGATATTGAAGAGGGTAGGGGATAGAGAGGAGCCTTGTGGAACGCCTAGTTCCACAAGGCTCTCTATTATGAAAAAGAATAAATGGACAGGACACAAATTTGACATCAGAAATGACAACATCCAAAAAACATAAGAAGAACATTTCAACTTCCCAGGACACTCTATGACTGAGTTTAAGATTATAAAACACCTGCAAAGAAACTTTAAACAGCTATCCCAGTGTGAAACTGATAAATTAGAATTCATCAAGAAGCTGGATACCAGAACCCTAGGTCTAAAAAAGAGACAATGAAATCATGGTCCACTACAGGTGTGAATTAACTTAATCATGCTCAGGTTATCATGTTAATGGTTTCTCTCACCCACTACAGGTGTTAATTAGCTTAATTATGCTGAAGTTGTCTCTCCCTTTCTATATTCTGCTCTGCAATTAATGTCTGCTCTGTACTTTGATTCCTCCCTCCTGTCATCTACTTCATCTTATTTATTTAGCATGTTGTATATTCGCCCATTCTGTAGGGAGATATCTCATGTTTTTCTACTAAAAGCACCCAATATGAATTAAAATAGCCAAAAACAAATATGCAGACAGATGCTGACAGGCCCCAAACACTGTGACAGCAAGAGCAAGAACGTTTGCCCATATGAACTTTAAAACAGCACTGTCTCAGTGGAAAAACAAGAGACCTTGTCCTGATACACTGAAGGATACTTTATCAAGATGTGCCTGTTTGTAAGTGCCTGCTTAAATAAAAAAGAAGATAGAAGGACAATACAACAGCTAAGCCCCTAAGCAGGAGTCATGGTTCAGTCAAGTCCAGAGGTCAGAAAGACCCCCACCCTTGGAAGAGAGGGGGGTAGTCTGAGACAGAGAAAAACATTTTAGCATAACAACTTGGTATACAGATGTGGCAGTTCTCCCCCATGAAGAAATGGGAAGGAGGAAAAAAACCTGCAACATGGCAGGACCTCCCCGAAGAAATGGGGAGGGGGAAAAGACCTGCAATGTGGCAAAAGACCCTCTGCCCACCACGTGATTATGCATGAGCTTATGCTTACTTATCAGATGGAAAGTATAAGACGGGGGCAAAAAGAAGAAGGGAGCGGACCCTAAGAGCAAATCCTGAGAATGACCCGGAAAGGAAGAGTGAAAGGGGATTCTGAAGCAGACCAGCTCTCCATGCTATTGAGAAGAGGGAGAAGACTAAGTGTGGCCAGGAGACCAGAGAGAGGAGACGCCCTGACGAGAGATGGTGGAGAGCAGTCTGAGGTGATGGGGAGCCAAGAGCAGTCTCTGCCAGTATGGGAAGGGACTAGGAAGCAAGCCCAGACAGCCAGTAGCTCTGCTAAAACCTGTCCCAGAGTCAAGTCTCCTTGCCTGCCCACATTCTCCCGCTCTCCAGCTGGAGTCTGCTTCAGAGGTACAGGGGAGATCACCTGCAGTTGGGTCCATAAGTATTAATATTAAGCAGGCTAAGGTTTATCGCATGTTTGTGACCACCCATGGTACAGAATTTAGCATAGGGAAAACTGGTGCTTAGTGGCCAGGATGTTAGAGACAGGAATTGTTATTTTCTAAATGCTAAACCCTGTCAAATCTGATAAATAAAAGCGAATTTCTGAGAATACGTTGTCTTTTTCCTGACTTAGGATCTGAAGTAAGGTGGGAGGGCTGCTAGAAGTGTCCTGAAGCAGACAGAACCCTGCACCCCTAAACTTGCTTACAAATCCATGATATTCACCTCCTCAACCACATATCATGCACCTGACAGCAGTGTTGTCAAATTGGGCTTTTTCATGCTGTTGGGCTACTTTTTTTGGGCTATTTATGGTCTGGGTGAATGGGCAGCTGAGTGCTAGCAGCCTTCTTTGTTACTGGTGAATTTTTTTCTTTAACCAGCAAACAGGTGGAGGACAAGAGCACACCAAAAGATAAATCTACTGGGAGCAGGGTGTGTTCAATAAGTTAAGAAACATCTACAGGCACAAAGCCATCTTGAGGAGTCAATAGAATTTTTATTCCATCAAATCAATTATCAGGCAGACACATCTTGCAGATTAAGGCAGTATAATCAATTCATAGTAACAGCACTGTGAATCCCCTGACACGGGCCATGTGTTGCACTGGCTACATCAGGAAGGACAAAGCAGGAGACCAAAAAGATCTTCAGCAGTGATAGAACATGAATATCTCCATGTATATCATCAAATATTCAGAAAGGCAAACCAAGGTTGATATGCCATTTTACACTCAGTTCAAAGATTTTTACACCTTTCTGATTTGCCTTTTTGAATATTTGCCGAGCGGCGCGCGCAAGTTATGCCTGCTTCAAGCAGGCGTAACTTGCACAACAAAGGTAGGGGGGGATTTAGGTAGGGCTGGGGGGTGGGGTAGATAGGGGAAGGGAGGGGAAGATGGGGGGACGCAGAAGGAAAGTTCCCTCCGAGGCTGCTTCGATTTCGGAGAGGTCTCGGAGGGAACGGAGGCAGGCTGTGCAGCTCAGCGTGCGCAGGCTGCCGATTTTGCTCAGCCTTGCGCGCGCCGACCCCGGATTTTATAAGATACGCACGGCTACATGCATATGTTATAAAATCCGGCGTACTTATTTAAGATCTACCTCTGTCTGCACATTACACTCTGCAGTTTCTTCTGTGGCACTCAAGGGCCACAAATAGATAGTCATAGTTTAATGGAAGAAAGCCAACATGGATTTTGCCAAGGGAAATCTTACCTGAATCTGCTATATTTTTTTTGAAGGGTTGAATAAACATGTAGGTAAAGGGGACCCAGCTAATGTAGTGTATCTAGATTTTCATAACGCATTTGACAGATTACCTAATGAGAGGCTCTTGAAGAAAAGATAAAGTCATGGGATAGGAAGCAATGTTCTATGGTGGATTGAGAAGTGGTTAAAAGATAGAAAACAGAAGTCAATTTTCTCAATGGGGAAAGGTGAATAGAGGAGTGCTCCAGGGATCTATACTAGGACCATTACTTTTTAATATATTTATAAATGACCTAGAGATGGGAACAAGTGAGGTGATCAAATTTGCTGATACAAAATTATTCAATGTTGTTTAATCAGAAGAGGATTCTGTGAAATTGCAAGAAGACCTTGTGAGACTGGGTTTCCAAAGGGCAGATAGCATTTAATGTGGACAAGTGCTGCATGTAAGGAAGAACAACTCATAGAATAGCTATACAGCAAAGGATCTAGGTGTCATCATGGATAATATGTTGGAATCCTCTGCTTAATGTGCAGTGGTAGCCAAGAAAGAAAATGCAATGCTAGGAATTATTAGGAAAGGAATTGAGAATAAAACAGAGAATATAATAATGCCTCTGTATCACTCCATGGTGCAACCATACATTAAGGGGTAGATTTTCAAACACGGCGCGTTCGTGTACTTTTGCTGGCGCATCAGGCGCAAGCAAAAGTACGCTGGATTTTAGTAGATACGCGCGGAGCCGCGCGTATCCGCTAAAATCCGGGATCGGCGCGCGCAAGGCTATGGATTCTGTATAGCCGGCGCGCGCCGAGCCGCGCAGCCTACCTCCGTTCCCTCCAAGGCCGCTCCAAAATCGGAGCGGCCTCGGAGGGAACTTTCCTTTGCCCTCCCCTCACCTTCCCCTCCCTTCCCCTACCTAACCCACCCGCCCGGCCCTGTCTAAACCCCATCCTTACCTTTGTCGGGGGATTTACGCCTCCCGGAGGGAGGCGTAAATCCCCGCGCGCCAGCGGGCCGCTAGCGCGCCGGGACGTGACCTGGGGGCGGGTACGGAGGGCGCGGCCACGCCCCCGGACCACCCCGGGCCGTAACCACGCCCCCGGGCCCGCCCCCAAAACGCTGCCGACACGCCCCGAAAATGGTGCGGCGCTCGGCCCCGCCCACGACACGCCCCCGACATGCCCCCTCCGAAATCCCCGGGACTTATGCGGGTCCCGGGGCTCTGTGCGCGCCGGTAGGCCTATGTAAAATAGGCTCACCGGCGCGCAGGGGCCCTGCTCGCCTAAATCCGCCCGGATTTGGGCGGATTTAGGCGAGCAGGGCTCTTAAAATTCGCCCCTAAGTGTTGTTTGCAATTCTAGTTACTGCATCTGTGAGATAGTGACCCTAGTGTTCCCCTATTTACCTGTGCAGGACCAGGCTAGATACCTGGTCTACCTTAAATCCATTAAGGAGAGTATGCTTTATGGGCAAGATCCTGTGGGACAGGTGGAGCTCAGAGGGTGTAACCAGACTGGGGAATAAGAGCTGGGATCCAGGTGAGGATAACCAGACCAGGCCCAGGTCTCCAGGAGGAAAGCAGCTCCTGTAATGTAACACTGTCCAAACACTGAGCTGAATCGTGAGTACCGAGAGAAGCAGTAGTGAACTGTAAATAAAGATAGTATACTGTTCTGAAGGGAAGACAATCTACTGTTGTGCTTCCTTGTATGAAGCTGTAATAAAGATATAATGTTTTAAGCAAGGCTGGAATCAGACTAGTTTGTCTCAAGGCCTTTGGCAATCACTGCTTGTTTCCACAGCATCTTAAAAAAAGAATTAGACAAGGTACAAAAAAGACAAAAGGTCCTAGGCGATAGGAGTTGTAAGTAAAGCTATGTGAGATGTGAAGTTGCATTTGGCACTTTTTGGACGAGAATTTTTAATATGGGCATGCATACCATGGATCCCATTCCTTAAATAGGCATGAGTTTGAATAAATTGTATAAAGGGCAGTAGAGTCTCATATAACTCTAGCAGGTATTTCAATTTCTAATAATTATGGCATGCAATTGTAATGCTCTCAAGATCATGACTGTATAAAGTCCATGAATCTCTGATAAATTCAGCATTGATATTGTGTTCGCATCCATGTACTGTACATAGTTGAATTGCATCTGCTATGTATTTGCTGACTGGTTCATCCAAATAATCCAGAAGAACATTTTAAAGTTTAATTGTGATGTCTCTTGCATTTAGTTGGCCAGCGCTATGGGATATCCATGACTGGAGCTAATGAAGGAGAGTGAGGAGAATCCTCCTTGCCCAGTCAGGAAAAAAAAGAGTGTGGTTATTGTTTTATCTAGGCTGTCCTAACAAAGGTCCACTGCACCATCTGCATGACCTAATTTTTGAACCCACAAAATAAATTTGGAAGGGATGATCCTTACACAATAAGAAAACCCTATTCCATCATTTTATGGACCCTGTTAGAGAGAGTAACACAAGTTTGTATGTTTTAATACATCAGAAGTAAAATAATTATGGAGAATGCCATTTATACTAACCTTTATTTGGTCTGCAGAAGATTGGGCTGACTCCCTTGCCCTAGGTTATTTGTAGGGATGTGAATCGGGTGCCTGATCGTTCCTGCTTTCAGGATCGTCTGGCCTTGGGAAAAAATCATTTTCCCGCGTTTCCCCGTTTTTTTTTTTTAGTGAAAAATCATTTTTCGGGTTAGTGCGCGCTAACTCATGTTAGCGCGCACTAACAAAAATAGCAAAAAAAATAACAAAAAGTAACAAAAATAAATGGATTTTGTTAGTGCGCGCTAACATGAGTTAGCGCGCACTAACCCGAAAAACAATTTTTACGAAAAATTGGGGGTAAAATTGATCGTTTCTTTCTTTCAACCAATTTCTAACGAATTTAGAAATATCGTACGATATTTCAATTCATTAGAAAAACAATTCACATCCCTAGTTACTTGAGCTAGTTTTGAGCTGCAATGTGTCTTACACTTTGGGCTACAAACCCTGTTTAAAATCTGGAAACACTGTCTGACAAATTAATACACAGCACCACTTCTTCCTTGGTGTAACTTCAAAATCTACTTTTAATTTAAAGAGAAATCCCTGCTTCTCAGGCAAAAGGTGAAGGGCTTCTCTGATATTTTGTGAGAGTAGTGAGGTTAATCTGCCAGTTCAACAATGCTTGTCTTCTGTGTTGAACACGTAATATTTCATTTGTGTCCTGCCCATAAGGTTAAGTCCATCACTATATTATTTTCTGACTACTATGTCAATAGATTGTGTCTATCACTCTTTTCTTTCAAATTATAATCAAAGATATTTCAGGAAGATGATAGAACAAGTGATTTCTAATAATATTCCTTAGCAAAACCATTCTTGGTAGACCTCTAAGAATCGTATCAGTCAAAGCTAATAAGAGAGTTTCAGTGCTAAAACATTTTCTAAAACCAAATTGGGATGGATACAACAAATGATTGACTTTTAGAAAATCTACTACTTGCAATTGCACTACCTTCTCAATTATCTTAGATAGAAATTGAAGATTCAAAGTCAGCCTAAAATTACTTAAAATAGTACTATCAGAATTCCTATTTGCATACATTGGAGACCCAAGATATGGAAATCTATCTCATGCATATTCACTGTGGCAATCCTGAAACCCAACAGAGTAGGTGTGCCTCCAGGAGAAGGCTGGGGAACAACAGTACTCATGCTGTGGTGAGTAAGCGCATGCCTCATTCCCTGTGTTGGCAGACTTCATCTGCTTTGTCTTTTCCTCTGTGGCCCAAGGTGTCATAAGAAGATTTAAGAACATAAGAAATTCTATACTGGGTCAGATCCAAGGTCCATCTAGCCCAGCATCCTGTCTCCAACAGTGGCCAGCACAGGACACAAGTACCTGGTAGAATCCCAAAGAATAGGTCCAATACTTTTTGTTCATAACCAGGAATAAGCAGTGGTTGCATATGTTGGCATGCAGTGGTTGCATATGTTGGCATGAGCAAGTGAGGCTTCTATTTGATGCTATATATATATTTTATGACTGCATTAGTTTCATCTGAATTCTATGTTTATCTGAGATTGCTGTTCATTTATTTTATTATCTATAGATGTTTTTATTTATATTGTAATAATGTTGAATTTTAATCATGTTTTGTTTTAATGATTTTATAATTTTTAAAATGTTTAATTGATTTATTTTATTCATATTTATGCTGTGAACCATTATGATTGCAATCAGAATATCAGCATATAAAACAATATAAATAAATAAATAAATCACGTCGCACATGTATTCATCATGGATATCCTGAAAAGCCGACTGGTCCAGTTGAGGATTGGGAACAGTATACTAGAGGGCGGAAGAAGGAGTGACAGATTGAAATGCGTCTCCTCGACCTTCAAAATAGCTTAAACTAATCCTTTCACACTTCTTTAGCTTTATTAGCAAGCAGAAATGTGAAAACAAATAGCATGCCATTATTTTATGAGGACACAGAACACTTTAAAATAAATAAACCATACAATTCAGCACTGACTCCCCTCCACCTCACAGTTCTATAACACATTCAAAACATTAATTTAGTATATTATAAATTAAAACTATCAGAAATCACATAATCTAAAGGCACTGGCAGTGGCAGCAGTTTGCCATGTAGGGAAAATCCCTAGGGAATGTCACCTTCCAAATCTCAGACACTTGTTATGAGTCACTAAACTAAATCAGAGTAACAAGAATTCATGCCAAGCTTTTATTAGCAAAACTTTCTACCTTCCTTACTTTAAACCACTGTGAGGCCAGCTCTGTGTTTTCTGTAAACTGTTACATGTGCCATCCGTGGCAGACACGCGGCATTGCCCCCATCACCTTTTCACAGGGACTCCAGCCTCTGGTTCCTCCTCGCTGGTGGCGGTGGGCCACAGCTCCGTCCTCGGGCTTCCTCCCGGTGCCTCCGGCTCTGCCACAGTCCCCGGCGTTCCAGGTCCTGCTGCCACTGCTCGTTGGACCTCTCAGCATGGCCTGCGGAGAGACGCCACTACCCATGCCATGCCCCTCCCTAGGCACGCGTGCGCGTATCGCTGATCCTTAAGTAGGGACCACGGCGGGAACCTGGCTGCGGCCCCGGATGATGACGTCAACATATTCAAAGTATTTAAGCTTAGACTCCGCTCCCTAGCATTGCCTTTGCAACAGGTCTCCTTGCTGGTCGAGTACTCGTTGCTATTAAGAGATTCATCTCTTCTCTGCGTTCCTGTTCCTCGTTGTTCCTGTTTCCTTGTTCCTGCCCAGCCTATGTTTCGGATTGACTACATGGACTTTGACTTTGCTTCAATTGACTCCAGACCCAGACCTCCGCTTGTCCAACTCGTATCGCTTATCTCCAGACCCTGACCTTTGCTTCATCCGACTACGCTATTCACTATTGTCAGAAAGCTCTGTTGTTAATGCTGGTATTTAGCAATCTGTAGTTATTTAGAATAGTTGTGGGTGGATCCTTGGACCAGTGGCAGGTGACCACTCCCTCGGGGGAAATCCTGAGAGGGACCACTGGTCAGGCTTAGTGTAGGAGACAGACATACACTAGTTCTTTAATTAGACAATACAGTAAACCACCAGAGGTGGCAGTAGTGAGCTGGAAGCACCTGGCTGGGCTGTAGTTCCTCAGGTACTGGAACAGCGATCCCAAGGTGGCTGAGCTGTAGAGAAACTAAGAAAGTGAGTAGGCAAAGCATGCGGCATTCAGAACAAGTCCTTGATGGTAACACTCACACAGTAGTCTCTTAAGGCAGCCCAGGAGTTGGTATGCATTAGGCCCTCGAGGAGCGAGTACCTGTACCCAGGGAAAGCTCTGAGAGATAGATGGAAACTCACAATGTGTAAGCAGCGATGACTTCTTAGCAGAAGTGGTATTCAGGAGCAAGTCCGGGACGTGGGCCCTCGAGGAGTGAGTACCGGTTCCGGACTGTGACCTGCAAAGAAAAAGAGAGAGCGAGGCCCCCAAGGAGCGGGTACCTCTAGTGAAGTCCGAGGAGGCAGAGTAGCTAGGTTTTGCGGAGAGCGAATCCCATCTGCAGCGACCAGGAGGAAGCGAACCCTTCTTAACTCGTCTTGTTAGCGAAAACTGAGACCTTAATATCTGGAGCCGGTGACGTCATCTCAGGGGGACGCCCCAGAGGTTCGCGCCAACACTGGTACATCAGTTGGGCCGCGCGTGCCCTTAGGCATCTGGTCAACATGGCGGCTTGCAGCGTCGAGCCGGTCCGGGAACACCGGAGGAGGTGGCCTGAGACACCCGCAGCAGCTAGCCTTCCATCAACCCCGAAGGGAGTTGCCAACGAGGTAAGGTGGGTGGAGCAGAGAAGTCAGACAGCGACGGACACAGCAACTATCTCTGTGATCAGACCTCAGCTTTGCCTGACTACGCTCTTGACTATCTCCGTGATCAGACCTTATCCTTGGTTGCCACTGCCTCTGGATCGCTGCCAGCCCCGACTCAAGTCTTCCTTTGGACACCTCTTCTGCCTATGTCCTGGACGTGGATTCATCAGGCTTCGGCCCTACCTTTGCTCGAGCGCCCTCTGTCTGCCTTTGTTCCATTGGCGCCCGAGTTTCCAGGACATTATCCAGTCCAATGTAAGACTCTACCATCTCTTGTCTGCTGTCTCTGGGCTGAACCAACTTCTCCTGCAAACTACACAGAGGCCCACCTGCTGGCCCCGGCACCCAAGGCTCAACTCATGGGGAATGATGGCTGTTATAGATGAAGCTCCAGTGGCCTCTGCCTCTCAGCCCACTCCACCTGTTGACGGTGGGGTCCCATAGGTTCTTACCCACGGGTTGCGTCAACCCCACCTCGGTCCAAGGGTCCACCTCCGACACAACATAAAAAAGAAAATAAAAAATTTCTCAGGGTGCCTCTCACTAAGCCAGATTGGTTGCTGACCATTGGCTGGCCGATGTCCTCCGCAGGGCAGATTCTGATGTCCTCAAGGACTTTCTTTTCTGAGCACTCTGCTCTCACAGCGCCTTTTACGATCTCTCTTTTGCTGCAATTTTGTTCTTGCTGTGTAACCTGCTTCTGCCATGCTCACGAGTTTTTATGTCTGTCCAATCAGAGCTGCCTTACCATGATGTGTTAGGCAGTATCAGGAAAATGATAGGCTGGCACTGTCCAGTTAGGCCTTCATTGGTTAGTGCCCATTTCTGATTGGAGGATTTCAGGAGGCACATCCTGCATGCCTGAACCATGAGCTCCCCTTCTTCTGAAAAGTCAGTATGTCTGGTTTGTGATTGTGTATTATCTATTTAAAGTCCTCTTGCAATTGGCTGGAAATTTCTGTTGGTGCCCTGACCTTTAGCTCAAACAATCTTCTAGGATCTGACATTTCCGCAGTTTAGTTTGCACCTGCACTGACCGGTCTAAGCTTTCCTCCCCACATGTTTCCTATTTACTTTTCTGCTGCACCATTTTTTAAAAGGAAAAGAAATCATCTAGCTTCAGCTGTAGAGCTTGTCACGCTGATATGTGTAAGCAACATAAGAAGGAGCCATTTAAGCTTCAAAAAAATAAGGAAAGTACGTGTTTCTATCCTACAAGAGAAAGAAGATGAAAAGAGAATCTAAACTGCTTTTCTGTCTCTAAGATCACTACTAGAGAAGAAAAATATGAACAAAAAAAGAAAAGAAAATGGACAACTAATAACAGCTACAGGGAGGAGCTGAGTGACTGGTCCCTCCAGAAGTGCTAGAAGCAGAGCCCTGTGGATGGAGGTAGAATTATAAGGAAACTCATGTCCACTCCCTACAACAATGGTTCTAAACCTTTTTTCTGTCAGGACAAACCTGACAGATGATGCTCACATGAGTGACACACTGAACACATGACTATCACAGTGCTAAATGTAAACATTTAGGAGTAGATTTTCAAAAGGTTATGCGCGTAAGATACATGTGTAACCCCCAAAAACCTACCCCTGGGCGCGCTGAGGCTATTTTGCATAGGCTCGGCAGTGCGCGCAAGCCCCGGGACACACGTCCCGGGGCTTTCAAAAATGGGCGGTCTGGGGTTGTGGTGGCGGTCTGGGGCGGGGCCAGGGGCGTGGTGGTGGTCCAGGGGTGGGCCGGGGGTGTTTCTGAGTCCTCCCGCACAACGGCCGTGCCGGAGGTTCGCGCGCCGGCAGCTGGTTGGCGTGCACAAATTGCTGCTGCTCCTGGAGCTTGTGTGTGAGACTTGGAATGGCCTGGAGAGCAGTGACGTGGCCTCAGCATTTTGTTGCAGGCGTGGACCCTTGGACTGAGATAGAGTTGTCACAACTTGAAGGGTGGAATTCTGCAGGTCCCCACCATCGGCTGGTGGAACTAGCTGAGGGAGAGGCCCAACTGTAGCTTCACCTATACCAGTCCTCGTTCCCCTTAGGTAAAGCCCTTGGATGCTGGGACCGGCAGGCGGGGGCCTCTGCTATGGAGAAAGGTTGGTCACAGGTCAGGGTCCGGGAAAGGTGGTACAAGCGTAGTCAGAGAACAGGCGATGGTCAAGGCAGGCAGAGTTCAAACGTGGTAAAGAGTTAGGCAGGGGTCAGTAGCAGGCAGAGTTCAAGCATAGTCAGGAGTCAGGCCAAGTCAGAACCAGAAATCTATCTAAGGGCAGGTGGGACAGAAAGGCAGGCAGGGAGGCATGGAATAACACAGGCAGGGAAGCAAGAACAGTGAAGACTCCGAAGAACTGAAGAACTAAATACTGACCACAAACGAAGACCAGATGAAGAACTGAAGACTGACCACAGACAACGATCACGGGAGCAAGGAATGAAGGAGTCCAGGAACTGAAGAGATGAAGACCAGGAACGCTGAGCTGAAGACCAGGAACAGCTGAGACGAAGACTAGGAACGCTGAGGCAACTCACTTTACTTCTCAGAAGTGGACCTATTCTGAGGCAAGGATTTGCTGCCATGTCTGTGAGGTTATCAGTTGGCAATGCTGGCCTATGTCTGAGAGGTCACCATCGGACACCGCTGGCCTTTTTCCAACGCGGGGACCTTTGAGAGTAATGACGACAGACATGCACGTGCCTTAGGAGGGCCTGTGTAGGCGGGAGGAGAATGCAGTGGTCCACGATTGTCCATTCAGGGTCCTTCCCCAGCAGTGGGGGCTTCTTCCACCGGGCTTGAGGCTGGAGGTAAATGCAGCGGTCCATGGGCCCATCCCGAAGACCACTAAAGGCATCAGTAGCTATTGCATCAGGAGTTAAAAAGCACACAAACCTGAGTCAAATATGTGATTAGCCCTTTTGCAAAAGTTCAGTGCACATTTTAACTTTGGCAGGAAAAAAGGAGTCTCTCGGTTCTCATGATTTTAGGCGCATATGTTAGAAAGGAATTTATTTCCTATAGGCAATTGTTGTCTTGTGTTTCTGAGAATAAGTGTACTTCTTGGTATTTTAATGTTTTAATTATTGTGTATGTATTTTGTAAACCACTTCATGCACTGTTGTAGACTGTGGTCTATAAAAATGTGTCGATAAATAAATAAATAATAAAGTACTTTTTTGTGTATAAGTCTTTTATGAGCAGAAAACATGCTTTATGAATACAAAGCATGATTTCTGTGCATAAAATATGATTTATGCTTACAAAAATGCTTTCAGAGCAGAAACCTTTTTATGCATATTAATAACTCCCAGCACCAGAACTCCAGCTTCCATTCACAGATTTAACATTAGTCCTGGAAACTTTACCACATGTCTGACTAAGAGTTACATTTCCAGCAATAAGAAACCACGAGTTAGGTAGCCCTCCGCTCTGCATTGGAATACCATCATTAACATAGGCTGAGGGGGGAAATGATAGAGGTCTTTAAGATCATGAGAGGTCTTGAATGAGTAGATGTGAATCGGTTATTTACACTTTGAATAATAGAAGGACTAGGGAGCATTCCATGAAGTTAGCAAGTAACACATTAAGACTAATCGGAGAAAATTCTTTTTCACTCAATGCACAATAAAGCTCTGGAATTTGTTGCCAGAGGATATGGTTAGTGCAGTTAGTGTAGCTGGGTTCAAAAAGGCTATTAATCAAGTTTACTTAGGGAATAGCCACTGCTATTAATTGCATCAGTAGCATGGGATCTTCTTAGTGTTTGGGTAATTGCCAGGTTCTTGTGGCCTGGTTTGGCCTTTGTTGGAAACAGGATGCTGGGCTTGATGGACCCTTGGTCGACCCAGCATGGCAATTTCTTATGTTCTTATCTTCTTATAGGATTTTCATGGGAAGGTGTTAATCTTTCCACAAACCTCCTTGCTTATTGGCAGTAAAGTTTGCTCACAAAAAATGTGTTCACACTTGCCAGTTTAAACCATGTGCTTGCTGAGTGCACCTTTATTACATCAGCCCCCATAGTTTGAACTTTACTGATGCCCCTAAAGAGTAAATAAATTACAAAATGGAGCCATCAAATCTCAGTGTGAACTGGAGTTATTTGTATAGCAAGCTACTATAAATAAGGTTCCTTCCCCCACGAGCTAATCATGAGTTAGAGCCTTACAATGTGGATCAAGTTGTGACTGGATCTGTTTAGGACCTGCTGAAAAGGGTTTTTCAACCCTGCAGAAACTACAAGCTGCCACCCCAGACAAGGTGAAAGAATATAAAAATACTTCCAAACCCTTGTGTGCTCTCCTGTGAATGACAAATATTTTTCAAGAACCAACATCTAGCACTTACAGTTTAACAATTTGGAAAATGGACTGTACTATTTAGCCTGCCCAGCAAACAGTAGTAATTAGCCAGCAGAAAAGGAAGCCAAAGGAATGCTGGGAGACCATTTAAGGAAGAAATGGTACAATTTTGGCTAGCTTTATTTGTGTATGAAGGGCAGGGATGGCCAGGAGTTAGAGCCAGAAGCCAGGAAGAGTGGAGTGTATCTGGCAGCTCTGCAATCAGTTCTCCTCCTGAAGAACTAATTATTAAGAGGGAGAGACAGAAGTCTGTGTTCTGAGGAAATAGAGTCAAACAGCTGTTCTTGTGTTATAGCTGAGCTACATATAAAATCTCAACAAATAACAGAGGAGCAAGAAGCTGAGAGACTGACAGACTTTCTTTCCAGAGATATCTAGGCCCAAGAGCACATGGCTGGATCACCCTTCAAAGAGAATGAGTTAAGTAATCTAAACTTTTCACAGAGAGGAGGGAGAAAGTTTATTTTCCTGTGTCTTTTGTCAAAATTCAGTATCTCATCTTAACTGCTTCAGCCTTTCAGCTAAAGACAAGTATAAACCTTTGTCACAGCCAGATGAGATAGGGCAGGGAAAGAGAAGCTGATGGACTGTGGTCTTTCTGTAAGAGACTGAAACCAGGCCTGCTTTCTGTTTAGAACCAAGTAAACCATTTGGGGAGGCTCCCCAGGAGAGAGAGACTTTCACTCACTGTGGCGCTCATCTATTTGCTTTGTCATCTAACCAGTTCCACCACCAAGAGGGATGCATTCATTTTCTTGATTGCTTTTTTCACACAATTTTGTGTTTGGGACGGGTGTTCCCTTTACAAAGTGGTGACATTGGGGCGGATCTATTCTCCCCCCCCCCCCTTTTTGTACTCAGGGGGTAAAGACAATTTTTGAAATCTGTTGTACTTTACTGCTTCCCCCCCCCAACCTTTCTCTATTAGCATTTTTTTTTTTTTTTCACTTCACTCTCCATATGAGTATGTTAGTGGCCCTGGATAACAGGCCATCCCCAGTGTTATTTTGCATTACTTGATTTAAAATAAGAAAACCGCAAGTTTATATTATACTTCACTTCTGTAATTTTCCCATTTAATATTCTGGTTGGATTTACTACTACTTACACAATACTAGTAAAAGGGTTAATTACTGTTTTATACTGTTATATGGTCGGTGGTCCCACAAGTGAGAGGTTGTTGGGAAGGGCACAGAATGTGATCTAGGGGTGAACCGGGACACTGTCTCATCCCCCATTCAGGCTACGAACCTGAAGATAAATCATATTAGTAAATTAGTGGTACTCCTCACCTCCCACCCAGAGCATAGGGGTAATTCATAGTCTGAACCAAGGGATGGGGGGTGTTGGGGGAGCTACATTTGATCCCGAGGTTTAGGTTCATGATTCAATCTGCCAAGGAAGGCTTGAAGAGAGTGGCCAGAATTTTAATTGGGGTGGGGGGTTGAGTGGGAGCACTCTGGAGATACAGAGAGGGCAATATGTTTTATTTTACTGTTTCCCTGTTTAGTAAGAGACCATCTCTGAGCCCAGCCCAATCTACCATCAACCTGACCAAATTTTAACCCACCAGACAGGTGCCAGGAGAACCCATGGTGCCAGGACCTTATTTTATGGATCCCTGCTTGGGGTTACAGAAGTAAAATTAAATGTTTTCCCCTTGTCCCCTGAAATACTTACTTTTGCAATAGCTGATGTTTGTTATTCATCCTCTCCCTGCCTAAAAATAACTCGGGTGATTTTGAGCTCCAGGCTTTATTTCTGAAAGGAATGATTTTATTTGGATTTAATTTTACAAGTTTGTTTCTTAAGATGAAATGGTGCTATCCCTGTAACCCCTGGGCTGAGGTCCCTCACTAAGGCGTTCATGGGCCAACCTCAATTCAAGGGCTTAATATATCTAAACTTCCTATACTATGTTTAAGTCTCTTCCATTTCTAGGATTCCCTGTTGGGAGGGAGATTATCTCCACGGCCCTAAGTTTTTATGTCTTGAACATATACAGTAATAATCATGCTGGACGATGAATGCGGGTTTCCAACATAAACTACTGATAATTAATGTAGAAATGAAGTGATTGACAATATACAACTCTTTGCTCTAGGAAATCCATTTTATAATTCAGTTCCAATAAAGCTGTAACTCTTTACTGATGTTTACTTTACTCTTCTGTTTCCATATCCCTTTCCAATTTCCAGGGGTAGTTTTAGAGCTCCTTCCCAGAATTAACGGAATAAGATTCTTCACTAAATTTAGATGGCAAACAATACAAACCCCACTTGTACCTTGATTCAGATGATTACTCCTCATCCAACCTGTATATCCTGATGGTATGTGGTGGTTAACATACCTCTTTCTCTCACACTTTCCATTCTGCTCTCAGGAATGCAATGGAAAATCCATTCCTGCTCTTGACCTGTGAAGGGCCCTCATATCTCTGTGAATGAGACACTCCCGAAAAACTCCTTTCTTCCCAACAGTGACTAAAATGCCTTAGGCCCTGGGGAATTTAGTTGCTGGATCAAACATAAAAATCCAGGCTTCCAAAAGCAACAAAAATGAAGGAAGTATGGACAAAAACTTCCTCGAAAGCAAAGTCCAAAAAGAGGAAAAAATCAATTTCTCAAAAGAGAAGACAAATTCTCCT
Source organism: Rhinatrema bivittatum (assembly GCF_901001135.1). Taxonomy (NCBI): domain Eukaryota; kingdom Metazoa; phylum Chordata; class Amphibia; order Gymnophiona; family Rhinatrematidae; genus Rhinatrema; species Rhinatrema bivittatum. Next base: position 108,724,829 of record NC_042616.1, read on the forward strand.
TTCTTTCATCTGACCCAGACTTTAATGCTAATGGTTTGCAGGGTACTCCCTTCTAAATAATACTAACAAAGCCAGGGTAGGAAAAAAACTCCATTCTGCCTCCTCAACTGTCAGCTCAACAAATCCACTACAATTTGGTGGTCCCTGGTTTTTATAAAGCCAGGACATTATCATTACAGCAACCCACATGGGGGAGCCAAACAATACAAGGGATACTTCATTCTATCTAGAAAGCTGGTACAATCCTACCAATCCCAGTTGGCTCAAAAACAGTGTTGTTTAAACCAAATATCACATGAGTAAATTATGACCTCATATGACTTTCTAACAGTATGAATTGTATATATATATGGATCTTTTTTTTCAGGCAGATTTCTCCTATTTCAGTTTAATATTTATTTACACCCTTACAGCAAATGCAAAGAAAAAGGTTTGAAGGTGCCCAAGAACTGCCAAAAGCAAATTACCTTCTTCCTGAGTTTTAATGAGAATAGTATCCAATACTATATTAGAATCTACCACCAATGACTCTCCAGTGCAGACTGGAAATTTGCTATTTGTTATCTGTAAATTTCACAGCTTTTTTCTCTGATTCATGTTTGGTGAACTTTCAAACTCAGGCTTGCTGTCTTAGCACAGGCTTAATTTTAGCAGTTGGAATAGGGAGGATTTGACTTGAAGGCACTGACATTAACAGAGGCTTCTTCTATCAGCCTCAGCAGAAAATTGGTTTGGGATTTGGGAAAAAAAATGTTGAAAGAAATGGAATGTGAAATGAAAGGCAAGGCCAAGGAGGAAGCATTGCATTGGTGAAGCACCTAAACACCCCATGCTCCCTGGGGTCCTTTCCTGACAAGGGAGAATAGAATTAGGCTTGCAAAATGGTTTTTTTTTCTGCTGCCTCCCAGTACAAATAACCACATTAAGACTGAGGCTGGTCCAGAATAAATCTTTTTACCTGGGAATTTGATCAATAATTTGGCAATACACTTGCATCTGGTGCAATCCATACAGAAATCAAAAGAAATTCAGCATAATAGTCTGCCGCATTAAGGAATCCTTTCCTCCAAATTCACTCACATGTGCTCTTTATATGCCCCCTTTCTGGGGACTTTCCCCTTATTGATACCTGCTTTATGGGGTGCAGATCTCTGAGATCTAGCAGATGGAACTGGAGAAATTTCATACACAGATACAGATGAGTTCCTGCTGACTATTCTTGCAAGCAGCAACTCTTTAGCAGTTCCCAAGCCCAGTAGTCCTTCCTCTGACTCTAGCCTGAAATAACACTTCTTAGAATGGGCAAGGTAATCTTCAGTGTAGACAAAGGAATATGGAACTAACTCCTCTTTCTACTAATCACCTTTGGTCCTCTTAGTCTCAGGAACCTCTTGAACCCAAAGAATATACTCCCAAATCCTGGAAGCCCAGGAACATTTATTTATTAATTTATTTAGAAGCTTTTATATACTGATGAACGTTGGGAACATCTCATCGGTTCACAGAGAACAAAACAGTAGCTAACCGAGCTTTACAGAGAACAAGGAACAATGCCTATAAAAATTAATAAACTGCGAGTAATGCAGCATAGGATACAATGGGGAACCACTTGCGGCGTAAAGGAGTAAAAGCAATTCACAGGTACAAAGAGTAACTATTTACAGGTAGGATGTCTAATTACATAGATAATTTAATAAATAAATATTGGCAGAGCAAGTAAGAGGAATGGGGATTGGAGGGGGAGGGAGGGGTATTATGAGAATGCTTGTCTAAATAGGCAGGTTTTCAGATTCTGCTTAAATTTTTTGGGCAAGGTTCCTGCCGGCAGGGAGGGGGGGGGGGGGGGGGAGTTGCTGTCAGTCCCAGCCACCTTCCTAGGATAGGATACAGACGTAAAGAAAGAGAAGAGAGGTGAAAAAACTCAACCTGTACTCTTCTGGTCAAAAGCATCTCCCAGTGGAGAATATTTGATAACTACTACATTACAATGTCTGTGAAGGCGTGCAATTTGAACTTGGCGCCAATCGCTCATATAGAATGAAGAAGAAAAGTGTTTACCGTCTGAAACTTCAATAGAACGGTACTTGACAAATCATGCAGGTTCTCATCGCATTCCTTGAACTTTTTTGGTACAATACAACTCAGTTAGTATTGTTTATAATTTTTTCATCTTTAAGGAGAAATTTTACCATCCTCATTAGCAGCTTCAGTTGCAAATTTATAGATGGCAGACTTTGAACAAAAATATGTGTATCCTTCTGGTGGGTGGCAAAATATTTCACAGTGGTATCGATACTAGGGGTGTGCATTCGTTCCCTACGAATTGGGAATCCGTAACGTATAGGGCCATATTCGATGTATTCGTGGGGAAGCGAAACGTATCGCAATTCCCCACGAATACAACGAATCTTCGCCGAATTATTCGGCCTCCTAAAGGAGCCAATTTAAACAAACCCCCCACCCTCCTGACCCCCCAAGACTTACCAAAACTCCCTGGTGGTCCAGCAGGGGGTCCAGGAGCCATCTCCTGCACTCACACCCTTGGCTGCTGGTATTCAAAATGGCGCCGATAGCCTTTGACCTACTATGTCACAGGGGCTACCGGTGCCATTGGTCAGCCCCTGTCACATGGCCATCGGCACAATATTGTGCTCCTACCATGTGACAGGGGCTGACCAATGGCACCGGTAGCCCCTGTGACATAGTAAGGGCAAAGGCTATTGGCGCCATTTTGATTAGTGGCAGCGATGGCCCGAGTGTAGGAGATCACTCCCGGACCCCGCTGGACCACCAGGGACTTTTGGCAAGTCTTGGGGAACCCTCCTGACCCCCACAAGACTTGCCAAAAGTCGGGCTATCAGCGCCATTTTGAATACTGGCAGCCGATGGCCGGAGTGCAGGAGGTCGCTCCCGGACCCACGCTGGATTTTTGGCAAGTCTTGTGGGCATCAGGAGGGTCCCCCAAGACTTTCCAAAAGTCCCTGGTGGTCCAGCGGAGGTCTCGGAGTGATCTCCTGCACTTGAGCCGTTGGCTGCCAGTAATCAAAATGGCGCCAATAGCCTTTGCCCTTACTATGTCACAGGGGCTACTGGTGCCATTGGTCAGCCCCTGCACATGGTAGGTGCACAAGATGTGCCGATGGCCATGTGACAAGGGCTGACCAATGGCACCGGTAGCCCCTGTGACATAGTAGGTCAAAGGCTATCGGCGCCATTTTGAATACCGGCAGTCCGAGGGTGTGAGTGCAGGAGATGGCACCCGGACCCCCGCTGGACCACCAGGACCTTTTGGTAAGTTCTGGGGGGGGGGTAGGTAAAAAAGGGTGGGGGGTTGTAGTTAATTTAATTTTAGCGGGAAAACAAATAGGAATTAACCTATAAATGTATCAGGGGGCCCCCTTGCCGAATGCAACGAATCTGCCTCCCGAAGAATACGAATCCGAATGCCAATGTATGGCGTCCCTCTGCACATCCCTAATCGATACATAGATGATGCATTTATGATATGGACAGTGTTACGCTCGCTGCCCGCGGCAGCCCCGTGGTGCGGCCCTCTCACCTCTCTACACAAGCTTCAGGCTCCAGCTCCTCATCGCTGGTGGCGGTGGGCCGCCAGTCCCGACTTCGGACTTCCACTAGCACCTCTGGCCCTGCTCCACTTCCCAGGACCTCCAGCCAGGATACCTCCATTCGTTGGGCCTCTCCGCGGGATTCGCGGAAAGACGTCGCTGGCAGCGCCGCACCCTTCCTAGGCGCACCAGTGAAACCTTTGAAGGGCCCGCGGTGGGAACCTGGCCGCGGACCTGGATGTTGACGTCAGTTCCCTCAACATATAAAAGCTCAGGCAGCACTCCTCAGCGTTGCCTTTGCAACAGGTCTCCTCTGTTTCCTGATTCAGATCCTGAGTGCTTGTTGCTTCTTTGTTTCTCCTGATCGTGTTCCCGTGTCTTCGGTTCCTGGTTCCTGTGTTCGTCTTGTCTTCATCTACTGGATCGACTACCTGGTTCTGATCTCTGCTATGCCTGACCTTGTCTGCCTTCTCCAAGCATGACCTCTGCTATGTCTGACCATGCCTGCCTTCTCCATGCCTTGACCATTGCTACGTCTGATCATGCCTGCCTTCTTCATGCCTTGTCTATTGCTATGTCTGATCATGACTGCCTTCTCCGTGCCTTGACCATTGCTACGTCTGACCATGCCTGTCTTCTCTGTGCCTTGACCATTGCTTTGTCTGACCATGCCTGCCTTCTCCATGCCTTGATCATTGCTACATCTGACCACACCTGCCTTCTCCGTGCCTTGACCATTGCTACATCTGACTATGCCTGCCTTCTCCGTGCCTTGACCATTGCTACGAACGACTTTACCTCAGACTTTCTTGAGTCCAGAGTTCCACATTGCTTGCTACACCTTCCAAGTGCTGCCAGCTTCCATTCAAGCTTGACAGTGACGCCTCTGTCCCTATCCTCTGGACACGGACTATTAAGGCTTCGGCCTTGCTTTGCTTAGGCACCTTCAGTTCCTTCTTGTCCCTTGGTGCTTGAGTTTATGTTCCACGTCCCATCCGGGAAAGGACCACACCACTTGCTGGCTGCTGTCTCTGGGCTGAACCTTTCCTACCTGTACTTAACCTTGAGGCCTGAATAAGTCCTGCCGGCTTCGGCACCCAAAGGCTCAACCTGAGGGGAATGTGAACTGGTATAGGTGAAGCTCCAGTGGCCTCCAGCTTCAGCCCACTCTGCCTGCTGACAGTGGGGACCCATAGGCCCTCGCCTATGGGTTGCGTCAACCCCACCTCAGCCCATGGATCAACCTCCTAAGCAACAGACAGCATCAGCAAATGATTTACAGAGATTCATCATATGGTTAAATTCCTTAGATAAACATTTGCAATTTACTTGTCAATGGGATAATACTTCAATTAATCAAATGTGGATGCCTGGAACGCCCTTCTGGAGGAAGTGGTTACCAAAACTGTGAAGGATTTCAAAGGGGCGTGGGATAAATACTGTGGATCCATAAAGCTTAGAGGATGTGAATGAAGAGAAGAGGCAAGGGGATGGCTTGCGGGAATGACGGCTACTACCTGGAGATGAATATCCTTATTCAATAAACATATACACGGTTAATGCAACTCCAGCATTGCTCTAAGCTTCAACGGGAAGAGGAAACATGGAAAAAAGGATTTGCATCCACATAAAAGCAGGGAAGTAGCTTGCTTGTTACAGCGGTTACTACCCCAAACCAAAAATGCCTGATACTTCACTTTCAATGCACATCCAGCATAGCTCTCTGCTTCAACGGCAGAGTGAATGAAGAAAAGATGTTTTATATTCAGACATATACCAACAAGGATTGAATTACATAGTCTGGGTAAAACAAATAAGCTTGGGTCTAGCTTGCTTGTTACAGTGGTTACTACCTCAAATCAAGCCTGATATTTCACTTTGAATACATATCCAGCGCAGCCCACTGCTTCAACGGCAGGGGGAATGAAAGGAGGATTTATATTCAAACAACCAACAAAGACTGAATTCACAGGCTGGATAAACAAGCGTGGGAGAAAGACTGAATTCACAGGCTGGATAAACAAGCGTGGGAGAAGCTGGCTTATTACAGCGGCTACTATTTAGATATGGTGGTTAGAATTCAGAATCAGAATATTGTGACAACTATTAATCGGAATCCCACGGATAGAAACACTTTATTACGATATCATAGTCATTATACAACTTCTTTTAAAACAGGTTTGCTGGTGAGTCAATTTTTTTAGGGCACATCGCATATGTTCCATGGAGGAACTATTTGAAACACAAGTTAAATTACTGGCTGGTAGATTTCACAATAGACGATGCCCTAGACATGATATTATATGGGCTTATAAGCGAGCAAAATATTCAGATTGTACTGAACTATTAAAATGCAAATCTAAAAAAAAGAATCACCAGATACCATGCATTTTACAACAAAGCATGTCAACATCAGCTATAGCAGCATCAATAAGAAAACATTGGCGTGTTTTAGTCCTTCATAATATTTTCAAAGAGCCTTCATTAATAGCTACTTCATGAGGACCAACTATTTGGGACCAAATTGCACATTCTTATTTGAGTGTAGAACCGGTCAAGGTTTTTGGCAATCACCACAAATGTGATCATTGCAGTATGTGTTATGGGAGTCTTTGTTTAGTGGACCCTTGGGCCGACCTGCTGGAGACTGGGAAAGATGGTCAAAGTCTCTAGTGAACAGCAGGCCAGGAGGCAGATGTTCAGGCAGGACATAGATGCTCTTCACCCTGGAAGCTGGTACTCCCCCGGGAGGAGCTCGTAGGAGCCCAACCACTGGGATTTAGGTGGCTTCACCCTTTGAAGCCGAAGGCCCCCCCCAGGAGTAGCCCATAGGGGCCCGGCCGCTGGGACTTAGGCGGGTTGTGGATCAGAATAGGTAACTGGAACCAGACTAAGACAGTAGCAATACTGTAACTGGGTTCGGGTTCTGGAACCAGACAGGAACTGTAGCGAGACTCGGGTACTGGAACCAGGCAGGAACTGTGGCAGGATTCAGGTACTGGAATCAGGCAGGAACGGTAGCAAGCTTCGGGTCCTGGGACCAGACAGGAACTGTAGCTGGATTCGGGTACTGGAACCAGGAAGGAACTGTAACAGTATTCGGGTACTGGAACCAGGCAGGAACTGTGGCGAGACTCGGGTACTGTAGCAAGCAGACATGAACCAGCAAGTACTGTAGCAAGCAGGCTGACACGAACCGGCAGGTACTGTAGCAAGCAGGCAGACATGAACCGGCAAGTACTGTAGCAAGCAGGCCGACACGAACCAGCAGGTACTGTAGCAAGCAGGCAGGCATGAACCAGCAGGTACTATAGCAAGCAGACAGACACGAACCGGCAGGTACTGTAGCAAGCAGGCAGGCATGAACCAGCAGGTACTGTAGCAAGCAGGCAGGAACCAGACAGGTACTGAAGCAGGAACGGAGTGACGAAGCAGGTCACTCCGGGGCACAGCGCAACAGGAAACCGGGAAGCTAACCCGTTGCAAGGCAAAGACTGGATGGCCGCGGCTGGCTTATCAAGGCGCGTGCGCCTTGGAGCCGGGCGTCCATGGGAGGGCTTGCAGTGGCACAGCCCCAGCAGGGACGCCGCCAACCAGGCCGCAAACCAAGCCCCTGGAAGCGGGAGCAGGTCCGGGAATCCGGAGGTAAGGGCCTGGCCGCGATGCGGCCAGGCCCTTACCTCCGGATTATCGCACATACTATTGCGGCCAGAACCGCAATAGTATGTGCGATAATACCATTGAAGGGGACATTTGGATTGATCCGGTCATGGGATATAGGGTTAAGAGAAGATTGAACACCAATTGTGAATCTAAAGATGTTGTTTATGTATTAATATACCCCTGCCCTAAGGTATATGTGGGAAGCACTAGTCGGGCAATAAAAGTTTGATTATTAGAGCACTGGTCCCGAATAAATACTGTAACAACAACGGCTCCTATTGTATCTCATTGTTTAGATAACATACTTTTAGTCAACTATGTTGTACTTTTATAGAGCAAATTGAGCAAACTATCCACAGTGGTAATTATCCGTCAAGACTGAATTATCAAGAACAGTATTGGATCTATATGCTACAAACTGAATCTTTTAGGGCCTAAATGAAGAACTTGATTGGTTATTGTTGGTTTGAGGATGTCCTTCTTATATTTGATTGATAGTTTTGGAGTCACATGGTAGTATATAAAAACTTGAATGTTTGAAACAGTTCTTACATGCCATCTTTGAAGAAAGTTATTTGGAGCCACTGGATATACGATATACAACATTGTTGGATATTATTACTTTGATTGTTTCCCTGATGAAGGAAGATTTCCAAAACTTGGCCATGTCAGGTGACAACAAGCTAAGTAATCACAGGATAAAGCATAAGCATTGACAAGTTAAATGTAAGACATTCATAAGACAGGCTAAGAGAAAATTTGAAAAGAAGTTGGCCGTAGAGGCAAAAACTCACAGTAAAAACTTTTCTAAATATATCCAAAGCAGAAAGCCTGTGAGGGAGTCAGTTGGACTGTTAGATGATTGAGGTGTTAAAGGGGCACTTAGAGAAGATAAGGCCATCGTGGAAAGGTTAAATGATTTCTTTGCTTCGGTTAGTGCAGTTAGGATATATGGGTTTAAAAAAGGTTTGGATAAGTTCTCAGAGGAGAAGTCCATTACCTGCTATTAATCAAGTTGACTTAGAAAATAGCCACTGCTATTACTAGCACCAGTAGCATGGGATAGACATAGTTTTGGGGTACTTGCCAGGCACTTGTGACCTGGATTGGCCACTTTTGGAACAGGATGCTGGGCTTGATGGACCCTTGGTCTGACCCAGTATGGCATGTTCTTATGTTCTTATGGGAGAAGTAAAGATATATAAGAGTTCTTTATTTGTTATACAGACTGGCGTGAGTAAAGAAAACCATAGGCGTAGTGAGGACACTAGTATGCCCATGTATTAAATAATTTATTGATTTCATTTCAAGAAAACACTTAGAGTACTGTACATAAATAAGAACAAAAAAGTTTTAAAAAAAATGTGCTTGTGAAACTGCAAACATAAAATAAGGGTGATTGGTGGTCAGTTAATGATTATAAACTTGTTGACTACCTAAGTAACCAGGTAGGTACCTTGATAGGTAAATATATGAAACTATCACCATCCATCATCCTATATTTTGATAAGAGAGTATACAAGGCAGTATTTCACACATAAATTTATTAAGGGATTACACTTTTTATTTTTTATTGTTCATGTTTTGAGGGTTAACCCCACAAGTGGAGATTTTTGAGTCATTTGGTGTGTCCCACCCTTCCCCAGCATCTGCCCCCGGGAATGGTTAAATGGTGGGGGTCAGTGTGTGGTGTATTCTCTCAGGTCAGTGCAAGAGTATTAGGTGTCTAAGGCGAACAATATGGCCTTGAGCCAACTCTACCCCCACCCCCTGGCTCTCCCCACACACAATCAATATTATATATTAAATTTCAAATTAACCACTTCCTTGAACCAGAAAGGGAGATTTTACATGAAAAAGGGCATTAAAAATATAGTCCTGAGATAAAAACATCATGTACCACAATATCACGATCTGCCAGTCAACAACTTTTAGAGATCCTTCCTATAGGAGAGGCTCGGTTGCAGACAACAAGGAACCGAGCCTTGCAAATAGTCGGTCCAAAGCTATGGAATAAATTGCCCATAGAGTTGCAGTTGGTGTCCAATTTAAAATGTTTTAGGAAACAGCTCAAAGCATTATTGTTTAAATAAGTTTTTAATTGCTAATTGAGTTGAATTAAATTGTTTTTAATTTTTATTTGTGATCTTATTGATATATGTTAAGGTGTGATTCACTTAGCTTGATTTGTTTTTCATTATATGTGGACAAAAAATGATCCTAAATAAATAAGTAAATGAATATGTTTCATGCACTGCTGTGGTGCCAATCAGAAAACCCTGCAAAAGAAGACACCTGACCCATATGGTATCAGACCTATTTTAAAGCACATTAGATGTGGGTTTGGTCTTCAGAAAGCCATGAGCAAACAGCACTAAGTACCAGCACAAACAGTAATAACTCTATCTATTAAAAGGCAACACTGCAATTATTTCACCAGGCTCTAAAATATCAATACACCTCTTAGCAGGAAAACAGAACAAGCTAGGCTGCTAGAGATCCCTACATGGAAACTACATGCCACCAGAATAACGCACCTTGGTCATATATGCAGAACACACAGACCCTCATCAAATACAGAATAAAGATACCATAAAGCAGGGGTGGCCAAATCCAGTCCTCAAGAACCACAAACAGACCTAGGGTGTCATTTTCTAACGCTTATTGCGTGCGATAGCATGTGTGGGGGGGGGGGGGGCGGCATCAGGGCGGAGTCGGGGCGGCGAGGAAGTGGACTTGGCAGTGTCTTCGCTGGCAGCGATAAGGCAAGCCACATTATCGTTGCCAGTAGCGTGCCCAATAGCACCACCTTTCACGGTGCCGCTATTGGGTGCGAAAACCAGCAGCGAAAACACCGTGGTAGTGCGATGGCTGCCGGCTTTCCCAGGCCTGCTCCCCCCCCCCCCCCCCGCCCCCCGTTTTTGCTGGATTCACCATTCTGCGATAGAATGGTGAATCCAGGCCCTAGTTTTCAAGATATCTACAATGAACATGCAGGAGATAGATTTGCATACAAGGGAAGCAATACATTCAAATCTACCTCAAGCATATTCAGTGTGGGTTTCCTGAAAAAACCAACCCTGTTAGTGACTCTTGGCCACCCCTGCCATAAAGTATAAATGGAAATATGTGGACAAAAGCTGAATTGGAAACCACAAACCAAACTCTATATACAGCACCACAGTGGAAAAACAAAAACATAAGCATTCCTTATAAAACGAAATAAAAAACTATAAAACATCAATCGTAACAGTAAACCCTACTAATAAAAAGAATATTTCAAAATAGCTGACAGAATAATATCCAATAATTAAACACACATTTTTTAAAAACATTTTTCAAAAACCAATAAAATATTTAAAAACAGCAGCCACATCAAGTAATCAAATTAAGGTTAAAATAATATTTCCTACTCTCCATACCTGGGAACTATTAATTTCCGGTCATCCTGAGATTGTATTGGATTAGTGAGTGATGGAAAGGGAGTACAAACTTTCCTCTCTCTTTCTCACTCACTCTCTCTCTCACACACACAAATGTGCTCTCTTTCTCTCTCACATACACACTCATTAACACACACGGTCTGTTACACACACACACACACACATATATATATATATATATATAGCAAACAAAAAAACTTTTGGCACTATCGTCTCCTCAAGTGCTATCTGCTCATATATTGATCCAAAAAACCCCCAACGTAATTACGTGGGAGATACCTAGCACCCCTTACATATGATAATCCAATTTAAATACCCCACAAAATTGGAAAAACCTTTGAGGACGACGCACGGTTTAACATTGAGAAGGTGAGTGCGACAGATGTTTGTGATATAGGAGGTTGATAGAGAACTGCTTGAGTTGTTACCTATTTGATTTTAATTTATAGAAAATGAAGGTGGTTGAGAATTACCAGGAACAACTTTGAAGTTGAGTGAGAAGAAATTGAACAGCGGTAGCGTGTAGTTGTTTTGAGAGTTATTTGGAAGTTTGAGAAGAGCTTGAACCTTCAATATCATAGTGAAAATATAGTAGTTTCTACTGCGGAAGAAGAGGTAATTTAAATAGGCATAAAGACAATGGGAGAAAGTGCTATCTGTTTAGTCTCAGGTGCTAAAGTAATGAAAAAATGCAATTTGTGATGTTTATAGGTGGTGAATCAAAGAACATTTTCAGAAAGCATATATCCATGGTTGACGCCGGTAGAGATGAATTTGTGATGAGGCAAAGGTATAGTTCTATTTGTTTTTCTGCGGGAACATCTTGAGACGATGCCAGATTAAAAAGCATAATTGAGCCATTTTTTGAAATCATTAATTTTTAAAAATAGCCTTAAATTTGGGGATTTAATGGAACAAAGAAAAACCCTTTTTTTGAAATTACTTAATAGGTTCACATTCATATTCGGGAGTTTTCTAACAATTAAATTTTGGAGCTACTTAGCCGGAGTGAATTGAATGTGTTGGTCTGAATCCACTCCTTTAAAGTTTAGGTAGGAGTGGGTATCAGGAAAGAATTTTTAAATATTGTGGTTTCAGTTGTAATTATTAATGAATCATCATGGTATATTTTTGAATATTGATGATAATAAATAATGGGTTAATGAATATGTTTGAATGTTGTTGAAGAGTGGGCATACATATAATAATGGATGTTAGGGGGGAATGATGCTAACAATTTGTCTTAATACAGTTGTGTGATTTTCAGATATATGGAATAGAAGATATTGGTCTTTGTTGATGTTTGGTCTCTATGCAAGTATTCCCCTGAAGAAGCCAACATTGGCGAAACAAGGTCCTTGTCGGGACGGAAGATGGAACCATCAAAATAGAATACACCACTAATTTCTTTTAAGATTGATGGGCATAGCAGTGGTAATTAGGCTATGCAGATAAAATTGTTTAATAATTAAGTGGTGGATTCATTTACAGGAGACCAAGTACAACGTTACAGTGAGGATAATAGTCCAATGAGGGTAAGATTGAGTTTAGCAATCAGGTGAGAAATTGAGGGCTAACATTCATTGGACTAACTAGATATTTTAATGTATGTAATAATAATGTATGTGATACAATTTTGTATTAATATATTTGTAAGGTGCATGTCAAAATACTAATAAAAAAAGTTGATATTTTAAAATTTTGTGGGGTATTTAAATTGGATTATCATATGTAAGGGGTGCTAGGTATCTCCCACGTAATTACGTTGGGGTTTTTTTGGATCTATCTATATATATATATATATATATACACACACACACACACACACTAACACATGCACTCTGTCACACACACTCACAGGCTCTCTTTCACGCACATAAAGGCTTTCTCTCTTACACACCCTCCTCTCCTCTTCCTTCCCTTTTTACTCACCTCCTCCCCTTTCCTTCTTTCCATTTATACCCTTTCCATTCCCTTTATCTCTCACTCACTACCCCTTCCTTTCCTTCCCACTCATTCACTCTCCTTCCTTTTCTTCTTATCCCCCTTTCTCCTTTTTTTCCTCCTACTTATGTAAGTTGGTAGGTCACACTTAGGAGCAGTTATGTGGTCTCCTTGTTGGCAGGGGTGGAAACCCCACCAGTACCTCATTCTGCTACACTGCCAGCTGCCATGGAATCTCTTGATGGTGGGGAGTGGGAATCTTGCCAGCTGCTCATTCTACTGCACTGCCGACTGTCCCAGGGTTTTCTTGCTGGCAGGGAATGGGAACCCCACCAGCATATCATTCCTCCATGCCGCCGACTATCCTGGGGTCTTCTTGCTGGTAGAGAATGGGAACCCTGCCAGCATGTCATTCTTCCACACCACCGACTGCTACAGGGCCTTCTTGCCAGCAGGGAGTACGAATCCCACCAGCGTCATTCCTTTGTACCACCAGCTGCTGCCAGGTTTCATGCTGGCAGGGAGTGGGAACCCTGCCAGCATCATTTCTCTGTGCCGCTAATTGCAGCAAGGCATCTTGCTGGTGGGGAGTGGGACACCCCACACTGGCATTAGAATTTTAAAGGCACAGTGAGGCAGTCACTCAAGGGATTTTTTAGGGGACACTTTGTCACTCCCACAATTTTGCTGCCACTAAGCAGTAAGTTAGCAAGATCTCGTTTGAAAACTGCCACAACTTTGAGTGGCAATTTACAAACCCACCAATAACTTAAATACACATATATTTAAAATATAATTGAAGTATATTCTTTTAAAATAAAATTAAAACAACATCTGCAATTTCTTGAGCTACTTTATACAGAGTATATCCTACCTAATCATTAGATAGCCAGTCCCCAAATTTAGTGCAACCTTCCAAGATCTCCTGTGATTATTAAACAACTTCATCTCTACCTACTACCTCTTATTGTTAGGGTTAGTATAGCACTAGGGTAGACCTAACCATTAGCTTTGCATTAGTAGTGAGGCTTAGTCAGTAAGGTTAAGGATTTTCAGCCTATTCCCCTCCTTTGTGCCAGTATGCAGAAATACTTATGGATGACATTATGAAGGCAGTGACTTTCCCACAGAAGAAAGAAATTATTTCAAGGACCTTTGATATGGAACATGGAGATCTAATAGCCACTTGCAACTAGATAATCCCTCCAGCATGCTAACAAGCTCCAGGACAAATTCAAGGACAGTATATTCTCACGCAAGAGATTGTTCTCCCACATTGACCTGCAAAGACATCTTGATCCCCCCTTCCCTACAATAGATAACCAACTCCTGCATCAGCTCAGCCAATTGATGGATCAAAGGATCTCTACTGCTAACTGAAAAGATAAGAAAAATACTCTGGCTTGGTATAGCCAGTGCAGCTTGTGCAACAAAGGGCTAAAATAACAAGTGTGTGGAAAAGCAACACAGAATTTATCAGCAGCAACAACACAGAACAGCAGCAGCATCTACAAAAGCAACAGACTGGATCTGAGCCACAGCATTCCTGTATCCTTCACTTCTGGCCAAAGAAGAGAACCAGCTAATTTTGAATGAGAGAGAAATCCTATTCATCTGGTAACTAGGCTTAGAAAGATGTTTTTATATTGAATTAGCTTTACCGTAGGTTCTGATTTTATGCATTGTCTTTATACCAGGATTATAATAAATATTATAGTATCATTTGTTGGTCTCTGTCTTTGTTTTCTTCAGCCACACTTCTTGGTAGACAAGTTAGTGGATATAACACCATCATCTGCCACAATCCCTTCAGCCACTACTAGCCAAATTTTGGAAAGGCCTGGTGAAAAAGGTGAGGTATTTGTCTACTTCCTGAACTACAAATAATCTTTCTGGACCCGTAACTCGTCAGTCAGACTATTTCATAACAAAGGTCCAGTCATAGAAAAGCCATTTCTCTGAGACCCTCAAAAGTTCTTTCTGTGTTGATCACAACTTTTTCCTGCCACTAGGAAAGACCTAATTCCTTCAATGTCTTGAAGACAAATATAATCACCTTACACTTCATGGGGTAGGTTTTTGAAAAATACGCATGTGCGTCCATGTGTGCGCGCTACTCGACGCGCGCACACATGGACGTGCGATTTTATAACATGCGCGCGCTGGGGTATAATTGAGCTAATTCACGCGGTGACAAGACCCGTAACTCGTCAGTCAGACTATTTCATAACAAAGGTCCAGTCATAGAAAAGCCATTTCTCTGAGACCCTCAAAAGTTCTTTCTGTGTTGATCACAACTTTTTCCTGCCACTAGGAAAGACCTAATTCCTTCAATGTCTTGAAGACAAATATAATCACCTTACACTTCATGGGGTAGGTTTTTGAAAAATACGCATGCGCGTCCATGTGTGCGCGCTACTCGACGCGCGCACACATGGACGTGCGATTTTATAACATGCGCGCGCTGGGGTAGAATTGAGCTAATTCACGCGGTGACAAGATTGGGGCTCTTAATTGGAGCGGACTGGGAGGGAACTTCCCTACCCCTTACCCTAACCTCCCTTCACCTTCTCTCTCCTACCCGCCCCTATCCTAGGTACCCCCAATTTTTTAAATTTTCCTTTTGCTCCTCCGTGCCAGCACGCAATCCCCCGGCACAGCAGCAAATGGCTGCCTTGCCCCCCCCGGACCGCCCCTTTGCCAAGGCCCGGCTCTTGTGCGCGTAACAGGGATTACGCGCACGGCCAGGCCCCTTTTAAAATGCGTGCAGTGTGCGCAAGACCCAGCCACGCGCGTAACCCCTGTTTTATACGTGCACGGACCATTTAAAATCGGGCTGTATATGAACTTCCATAGACATCCAGTGCCAAGAATTTAACAAAGCTGAAAGATGGCTCCTAGTCTTCAGGCCCCCTACTGTATGTGCCGCTGAGTTTTAACTAATTTGAAGGCTCCTCAGCTGATTCTGCGGAAGTCCCATATAGATGTGTGTTGGCAGCACCAACTTCAAATTTCATGCCGAAAAATGAGAAAATAAAAATACAGATGGCAATTTTCAATTCATTAATGCAGGTAGATAGTGATGTACATGCACACAATATCTGAAAATTGCCCTCCGTCACTGTGACTCCATAACGTGGGTATCCTTAGCTGCACTGAATAGAGGTATTCATGTTTAGACCGGGGGGGTCAGATCAATACACATGGATTAAATTTTAAAAATCTTTTTATATGTTATCTTCCATGAAAAAAGTACCTGCACAAAATGCTGGTGGGAATGTTCACGTGCCTGTGGCAGGTTTCAGAGCGAAAGCTTTGAAATATAAGGTGCTCTGTGGGAGAGGGAGGTGCTGAGCCACTGGGGTCAGGAGGGAGGGGGAGAGATCAGATAGGGCCACAAAGGATAGGAATCAGATTAGATTACAGGAAAAGGAGGAGAAACTCCTATTTTCCTGAAATACCCATTAATCAGAACGGTCTTGCTCCCGACCAGTCTAAATAAAACATACTCTACTGTAGTTAAATATTTTTATTTTAAGCTAGCTGGCTTGGTTGTAGATACTGGAAGATTGGTTTGTGTTCAAACTTCACCAACTCCTTTCTCATATATCAGGATAAAATAAGCACAGATAAACCAAGGTTAATTCTACATTGAACCATACCTGGCTCTAGGAATTAGTTAGGAGGGACAATAGAACTCAAAGGGGAGGCAAAAGTAAAAGATTGATGGTCTGGGGGCCATATAAATCCCAACATGCTTTACAGTTTTAGATATTATGATTTCAGTACATTTCGGATGTTTCATTTTAGAAAAGGCCAAGATATGGCATCACATTAATATAACAGGGGACCTTTTCAAAATGGCCACATTGTGACAATGATTGCATGTACTTTTTACCCATGGGCTTTGCATTAGTACTGAAAGGGAACGTATGTGCTTGCACTTTCACTTTGTATAGGGGTACAAAGTAAGTACAGTCACTCGCACCTCCTTTTTGTGCAGGCAAATTTCTGCTGCTAAAGAACCTGCAAAGATTTCAAAATGTCATCTACAGGCATACGTTTCCTCTCCCAAACTAAACACTCAATGGGGCAGATTTTCAAAGGGTTACTCCCGTTACGCATGTAACCCCTGAAAAGCTGTCCCTGACTGCCCCTGCGCGCACTGAGCCTGTCTTGCATAGGCTCGGCGGCGCGAGCAAGCCCCGGGACGCGCGTATGTCCTGGGGCTTCAAAAAAGGGGCGGGTCCGGGGGCGTGGTGTGGTCCGGGGGCGTGTCTGGGGGGGCACGGGGCAGTCCGGGGGGCATGGCGGAGGTTCGGGGGCAGTCCGGAGGGCGGTTCCGAGTCCTCTGGCACAGCGGCCTGTGCAGGGGGCTGGAAAGCAGGCGTAACTTCTACAATAAAGGTTAAGAGGGGGTTTTAGATAGGGCTGGGGGGCGGGTTAGATAGGGGAAGGGAGGGGAAGGTGCGGGGGGGGGGGCGGAAGGAAAGTTCCCTCCGATTTCGGAGCGGCCTCGGAGGGAATGGAGGAAGGCTGCATGGCTTGGCGCACGCAAGTTGCACAATTGTGCACCCCCTTGTGCGCGCCGACCCTGGATTTTATAACATGCGCGCGGCAGCGCGTGCATGTTATAAAATCGGACGTAGATTTGTTCGCGCTGGGTTGAGCAAACAAATCTACGCCCGCGTGCAGGTTTAAAGATCTGCCCCAATGTGACTAAACATGGGTGCATTGTATAAGAGTGGCATGAAGGAGTGTTCTAGTGATTAGAACAGCGGGCTGAGAGCCCTGGAAGCCAGGGTTCAAATCCCCTTTCTCCTATTGATAATCCTTGCAGCCCTGGGCAAGTCAGTCACATCACCCTCCCATACCATCTTGGATTGTAAACCCTCTAGGTTTACAATCCAACCTTGAGCTCAGGTTTAGCAAGATGAGTAATCCAAATTCATTGAAATAGGGCAATGTTCAGGCTACTGATTAAAGTAGGGAAAATGCTATTTACTTATATAAATTGCTTTGAAAATTGTCCTCACACTAATCTATGAGCAATCAAGCTACATTAAGAATATAAGAATATAAGATATGCCATACTGGATCAGACTAAGAGTCCATCAAGCCCAGTATCCTGTTTCCAACAGTGTCCATTCCAAGTCACCAGTACCTGGCAATTACCTAAAATCAAGCTACTATTGTTTATTAATTAATAGCAGTTTAAAGGGATGTGAATCGTTTTTCTGACGATTGAAAATATCGGACGATTTTTTCAAATTCGTCAGAATTCGGGGGGCCCCGAACCCGATAGGAAAACCCTATAAAATTTTTGTGGGGTTCTCTGATCATTTGGGGGGGGGGGGGGGAAGAAAGGGCACACGAAAACAACCCCCAAACCCACCCTGGCCCTTTAAATTTAATTAGTTCGAATTCCCCACCCTCCCGACCCCCCAAATTTTTTTTTAAGGTACCTGGTTTTCCAGCAGGGTCCCAGGAGCAATCTCCCACTCTCGGGTCGTCGGCTGCCACTAATCAAAATGGCGCCGATGGCACTTTGCCCTTACCATGTGACAGGGGCTATCTGTGCCATTTGCTGGCCCCTGTCACATGGTAGGAGCAATGGATGGCCCGTGCCGTTTTTAAAGATGGCAAAGGGCCATCGGCACCATTTTGTTTACTGGCAGCCAATGGCTTGAGAGCGGGAGATCGCTCCCGTGACCCCCGCTGGACCACCAGGTACTTTAAGAAAATTTTGGGGGGGTCGGGAGGGTGGGGGATGCTAAAGAATCAGATCTAAAGGGTCGGGTGGGTTTTTTATCAGCTCGGATGCAGCGATAAAAAAAACCCCGATCGGACCGCGGGAAAAAGATTTCCTGATGGTCCCTGAAACCGAAACCGGAACTGATTCCGATTCTGATTCACATCTCTAGGAGTTTTTGGATTTTTCCTCTAGGAACTTATCCAAACCTTTTTGAAACCCATTTACACTAACTGAGGTAACCACATCCTCTGGCAAAGAATTCCAGAGCTTAACTATGCGCTAAGTGAAAAATATTTTTCTTCAATTTGTTTTAAATGAGCTATTTGCTAACATCATGGAATGCCCCCTGGTCTTTCTATTATCTGAGAGAGTAAACAACTGATTTATATTAACTTGTTCAAGTCCTTTCATGATTTTGTAGACATCTATCTTATCCCCCCTCAGTCGTCTCTTCTCCAAATTGAACAGCCCTAACTTCATTAGCCTTTCTTCATAGGGCAGCTGTTCCATGCCCCTTATCATTTTGGTCGCCCTTCTCTGCACTTTCTTTATTGAGATGAGATGACCAGAATTGTACACAATATTCAAGATGCGGTTTCACCATGGAGTGATACTGAGGCATTATGATATCCATCCTTTTATTTGTCATTCCCTTCCTAATAATTCCTAACATTCTGTTTGCTTGTTTGATTGCCACCACACCCTGAGCCTATGATGTCAATGTATTATTCACTAAGAAGCCTAGATCTCTTTCCTGGGTGGTAACTCCTAAGAGGGAACCTAACATTGTATAACTACAGCAAGGGTTATTTTTCCCTATATGCATCACTTTGCACTTGTCCATGTTAAATTTAATTTGCCATTTGGAAGTCCAATCTTCCAGTCTCGCAAGGTCCTCCTGCAATTTATCACAATCCACTTGAGATTTTGCTACTCTGCATAATTTTGTGTCATCCAGATCATTTATAAATAAATTAAAAAGCACAGGTCCAAGTACAGATCCCTGAGGCACTCCACTGTTTACCTCTTTCCATTTAATCCTACTCTCTGTTTCCTGCCTTTTAACCAGCTTGCAATCCACAAAAGGACATCGCCTCCTATCCCATAACTTTTTGGTTTTCTTAGAAGCCTCTCATGCAGGAATTTGTCGAATGCCTTCTGAAAATCCAAATACATCTCATCTTCTGGTTCACCTTTGTCCACATGTTTATTCACCCCTTCTAACAAATGTACGAGATTTGTGAGGCAATACTTGCCTTGGGTAAATCCATGCTAGTTGTGTCCCATCAAACCATGTCTATCTAAATGTTTTGTGATTTTATTCTTTATAACAGTTTCCACAATTTTTCCCAGCACTGAAGCCAGGCTCACCGATCTATAGTTTCCTGGATCACCCCTGGACCCCCTTTTTAAAGTGCCTATGTACTTTACTACTATGTGGCTTTGTGAAAATTGCTCGAGTATATACTACATATTATTCTTTTATCCTAAATATATTATACTTCAGTAGTCTCGCTTTCTCTTATCCAGGAGTTTAAAGTATATCTCACTTTTATGCTTTTCAAATTTAATAATTTTAGAAATTTTTAAATCAGAACTTCATGCCATACATAAAATCAAAATGTTCAAAAGAAGGACATGTCACCAACAACACAAAGAGAAAAAAATATTTGAAAAGCAGAGAGGATCTCTGTGTATATAAGTTATAATGTAATATCAAATGGCTTTGCTGCTTGATCTTGAATCATGTGCCTTTGTAAATCGTTTAGAAATGTTGATAAGTGACATATAAATTAAAAAATAAAATAAACATGTACAAGTTGGGCACAGTTAGTATGACTGGATAAAAATTGCTGGAAAACTAATAATTTGTCTTTCAATGAGGTACTAGCTTACCACTGAGAAGAGGCTGATTGTGTCGGTATGGAGTTGGAAGTTGACCAATGTCTCCTATTCTATGGCTCATTACCCTGGAAAGGTGACCAGTATGACGAAGACTTCCCACAACTATGCTGTGCAAGTAGATGGGCTCGATGAAGCAGCTGAGAAGACCACCTTGTAACCCAAGAATGTTCCATCTAGAGTGAAAGAAAACCATAAACATCAGGGTGAAAATATACTGGTGTGTGATTGGGACGGAACAAATGGAACTGCATTAAAGGAAAGTTTAAGCATGCACACATGTTACTTATTTATTTTTCAACTATTTATATTCCGCCAATATTCCAATAACATTGTCCAGAGTAGATTATAGAATTCTAAAATGTTATCAAATTCAGTTTTTATTATCAGAACTTATGTGATTTAGCTTCAGAGATATACTGATAAAATTTCTCACTTCTGCTTTTTGTGATAAGACAGTACAATACAATTTTACATTAGAGAATATGAAACAGAGAATATGATGGCAGAAAAGGACTGTAAGGCCCATCTAATTTGCCCAGTTTATTTCCAGGCAATCACAGACTCCAGTTGATCTCTGGCTTTTCCTTTTCATCATAGAAAAGTAGAAACAGAGACAAAAGCATGATAGTCCCAAATCTAAAAGCAATGGACTAGAAAAGAAAATGTGCTCTAACATGAAAACAAATCAACACTCATGGAGAGAAAATTACAGAAAAAATATTTCAACATCATTTTTGGATATGTCTCTAGAAGACACTGCCATATTGACTGATATGATTCTTTCTCTGTATATCATATTTATATAGCATTGTACTAAAGTGCCTCATAATACCGTACATTCACAGTTAAATTTTCAAGAAGCTACAATAAATCAATTAATTCTCCTGGGCAAGGAAAATGAGTTGATTCTTGAGTCAGTATCTGAGGTAAGAGAAAACAATGGTGTGGAAAAGAGATAATGGTAGATTATTCCAGATGGAGGGTTCAGAAATAGACTAAGATCTGTCATCAATTAAGACTAATTTAGGAACTGGCACAAACTGAAAACAGAAAATAGATCAACAGAGGAAACTGAAAGGTTTATGAATAGAATGAGGTCAGGGAGATAAGCAGAAAAAAATCTATAGAGGATTTTGAAAACATGGATTTTGAATCAGGAGCCAGTGGAATTCTCTGAAGAATGGGGTGATATAATCCTATTTCTTGGAATGGGGGGGGGGGGGGGGTTAGTGAGTTACACCATGTGTGGATATACAGAAGATAAGGATTTTATGACTCTGAGATCTCCGGAAAAGCATGCAGATAATGATTTTGATGATTTTACAATAGTGGAAAACAAACATGAACCTAACTTCCAAAAACGTGATTAAAGCTCATATCTGTCGTATTTTTTCTTCACACAAATTCTACAAATGCAAAACCAGGTGCTAAGCTCAGGTTCCATTTTGGGTTTAGGAAGTGGGTTTTATGTCACATAGAACTTTTGCTGTTTTTATTTACCCTCATTTGAATAGTCTCTGTTTTTCAGTAAAATTAAAATGAGCATGATCTGCCTGAGAATTCTCTTCTGTTTCAGGTTAATGTTCTAAGCAGCCAAACCTGAAACCTAAGGGCATGGTGCTCAGTCCACAAGACCATGAAAGCCTGGTTATGAATTTACTGGTGACTATTTTTGTTTAGCTCAAGCTGTAACTTCAAAATCTCTATCTGGAAGAAAGTTTTCCTATGTACATATACCATGGTAATATTTTCAAAGCCTGTCTGTTCCAGGCTCTAGTGGCAAATTGATAAAAAATTCTGCTATTTAAGGCAATGGTTGCCATGCTAAATAATGTGTTTAAAGCACCATCACCATTGTTGGCATGCATTATGTAGCTAATTTTGTACATCATTGTTCTTTTCATTAATTAACATTTCTTAGTCGTTAGTGCAATTATTTTGGGGCCTCCATGCTCTACATCTCTGTTCATGATTAATAAGGAGTCATTATAGTTCCCTTTCCTGAAGCAGTCAATTAACACGGAATACTTTCCATTAATTACTGAATGTTTGAAACCGGCATATTCTACCTGGAGAGCAATCTGCTCAAGGAACCTGTGACACCAATTGCTTTAAAAAGTTCTCTTTAAATTTTATTCCAAAAACACGAGCAATTTAGCTGGCTATATTAATTTTCCTCAGATGCAGTGCTGTGAATTAGAAACATCTTTTAATCTCATGCAAGAAAAAGCAGCCATCTGGCTGCTGAGGATTTCGGAGAGAGTCTCTCCCTCTCTCACTTCATAAATGCAGGTCATTAAAGTAATGTGTTCATCTACATAAAGCTCAAATGGAATATAAAAGGTAATATTTATATACAAACAATTTAGCCCCACAGTTTAAACAGTCATTGATTTCATGAAACATTTACTTTACCCTAGCAGATTTGCATAATTTCATTTGGGAAAAAAATGTCCCTCCTACAAGTAATATAATTTTGGAAGGAGAAAAATTAGCAACTTTGAGCACATATCTTATAATAATGCAAAATTAACCATGCAAGGTTTACTAGTGGGGTAGATCTCTGCCCAAGTATTGCATTTGATACTGAGTGTTAGGTAGGGCACATTACAGCTTAATATAGATAGATTTGGAAACTTGTTTCTTTAAGTTCGGTGTTAGCTTTAAATAAATTTCAGATCAATTTTAGATACTATTCACCCTTCAATATATTTTGTACTGAAAATAACTCTTTCAGGAAGTAGTAATGGTATTGCAGATAGTTGGTTGGATTGAGAAAAATATGGGGAGGTGGAGCAAACTCATGTTTGGTCCAAGATGGAGTAGAGATAGGAGCATGCTAAGCTTTGTGGGTATAATCCGTGAGCATGTATCTATATCTTTAGGGAGGTGAGAGAGAGAGGAGAGTGGAAGGAAAGATGGAATACAGTAATCAGCTCACTCCTTACACTAGTATATCGCAAGATCAGCACAGAAAAAGTGCTGCCCACATGGACTTTTAATACTGCAAGCTCAGTTCTCCCAGCGGTGCAGATGCGCAGCGGCCTCTTCCTTTCTTCGCTGCCTGTGGGTTGGGATCTACCAGCGGCCTCTTCATTTTTTCGCTGCCAGCTAGGTGATGCTCCTCGTTTTCCTGCCCCGCTGCTCCCTCTGAGGGGGATGTTGCCTCCGGCTGCCGATATCCAGGTTGAAGTCATCAACAAAGACCTGTGATGCCAGGCCATCGTTGATGAACTCGAAGGTGCCGGTAAGCCAGTTCTAATGGGACCAATTGAGGAGGAGAAGGAGGGTTGGAAAAAATCTGTCATTGGGCAGGGTTTGGACCGCGGGCCATAGTTTGTCCATCCCCCCCCCCCCCGGCTTAACACAGCAGTCACAGACTGGTTGCATTTCCCCTTACTCCATCTCATTCTTACTCTCTTCCCCACCCAGTTTTTCATCTAGCAACCAAATAAAATGGATACAATAAGACTGAAGCTTTTTTAGAATAAATATGTTACGTAAACAACAGTCATTACATAACCTGTTGGGTAGACAGAGTCACTCAAGGCAATCTGTGTACAAATGCAGTTCATTTGGTTGTTATTGTAAATACTGATGGGGAAGAACTTGGTCAGTATTGAACTGACCCACCAATTCAGCTATGGGCCTGGGTATGACCAACTAGAACATTCTCCTTAAACTGCAGCACTGAGTGGGGTTACTAAGCACACTTAGGTCAAAGGAGGCCAATGTGCGTGCCACTTTGCCTATGATTGTGCAACTTTAATTCTAGTCTTATTTAAAATTGCTACTTGCAAATGGGCAGCAACCTTCACTAGCCATTGCTTAGACTAAGACCCTTAACTTTAACAACATACATCAGTTGCTTCCTGCAAGGTGGAGTTAGCAAAGTCACCAGTAACATGAATTAAATTGCTGGTCTGTTTTCCTCATTTTGTTGATAGTTGGAAAATAGGAAACAACCAAATAATTTATAAGCCATAAAACAATGAACACAACTATATGATGGCCTACTTGATCCACCTGATGCTTTCATACTGCATGCATCACTGTCTACAAGGTTGGCTTAATGGGGGAGAGGGAGGGGTTGGAGGGGAAGAGAGGAGGCAGGCAAATTCATCCTTTCTTGAATGATTTCCAAACTCAGTTTCTCCTGTCTCATTCCTCTGTGCCCTAACTAGCAAACCAGGATGTCCTTGGGTGCTCAGCCAAAGTGCTCCATATAAGAATTTTCAGATGCTCTCTTTGCCCAAAATACAACTGAGAAGTAAATCCAGAATTGCTTTTTGTACCACAGGACCTGCAAATAACTAAAAAAATCTTGAAACTTGTTCCAAACAAAAAACCTACTGCTATTCTTCCTTCTATACTCACCAAACAGTCCGATCTATTGTAGCCTTTGAAATGTTCTTATTTCTACTGGCCACATTATCATCTGAGGTGGGAGAAGGGAAGGACAAGTTTTGCTACTGTTGTTACAGCCCTGGTATGAAAGTAATGGGTTTTCAACTTAAAACGTATCAAGATCTATTGCTTTCAAGAACTTTTTCATGATGCTGGTAAACTGGTATATTGTGAGAGGGGAATTATATGTGTTCACTAACAGGTGAACATCACTTTTTGGCCTCACTGACAAATATTAATAATACCTCAGATTTGCAATAGGGCATGTTGCACTATCCTTAGTTCTGGCCAAATGCACAGTTTTACCTCTGCTGAGATAATGTGTTTTGGATATTTGCACTGCAAATTGCACAACCTTATTTATTAAGGCTCAGTCTGAGAAAAGGGGCATTACTAGTGGTATGTCACAGGGATCAGAACATGGACCCTTCTTTTCAACAGTTTTGCAAGTGATATTGCGGAAGGACTATTGCGAAAGGTTAGTCTTTTTGTAAATGACACCAAAGTCTGCAACTGGATAGATGACCAGGAAGATATGGAAAACATGATGAGATCTAGTGAAGCATAAGGAATAATTTAGACTCTAGCAGCTAAGATTTAATTCTAGTAATACAGTCATGCATCTGGGCTGCAAAAACACAACAGAGATATACAGTCTAGTGGGTAAAATTCTTCTGTGCATGAAAAAGAGCATGATCTGGGGATGATCATATCTGATGATGTTCAGGTGACCAAACAAGCGGATATGTTGATAGCAAAAGCCAGAAGGATGCTTGAGTGCATAGGGAGATGTTGCGTTCGTGCCTGTTCTCGCCCTCGCTCCACCCTCTCTACATTAGAGGCGACTCCCTTCGGGTCTGACGGACAGATGCTGCTGCGGCTTCTCCTCGCCGTACTTCCTGGAATCCCTGGGCTGGCCTGATGCGGCGGATCCGCCATGTTCCTGATGACGTAAGGGTGCGTGCCTGCGCGCGCTCCAGAGTTTGTACTGGCAAGGGCGCGAACCTCGGAGGCGTCCCCCAGTAGTGACGTCATCCGCTTCCACCTTAAAAGGTCTTTGCTTGCAACTACGAGTTGAGTTAGCAAGGGGTTTGATTGCGGGG
This sequence comes from Rhinatrema bivittatum, assembly GCF_901001135.1. NCBI lineage: Eukaryota > Metazoa > Chordata > Amphibia > Gymnophiona > Rhinatrematidae > Rhinatrema > Rhinatrema bivittatum. The sequence goes on from NC_042616.1 coordinate 108,750,618, forward strand.
ATCATTCCGACCCGCTTCATCCTCCGCTGCTCTGCCTCCACCACCTTACCTAGGGGTACCCGCTCCTCGGGGGCCCTGCTCTCTCTTCTTGATTTCAGATTGCTAAGACGGGATCCAGTACTCACTCTTCGAGGGCCTACGTCCCTGAATGCTCAGAAGACTCCTTACTACCTGGAAGCGATCGCAGACATGAACACAGTGAGTTCTATTTCAGATAGGAATCAGTACTCGCTCCACGAGGGCCTATATTCCTAATCTCCGAAGACTTCTTTCTGTTTGACGTTATTGCAGGTACGGAGATCGTGAGTCATTATTATAAATTGCAGATAGGAACCGGTACTCGCTCCACGAGGGCCCATGTTCCTAAATCTCTTCTCAACTCTCTTCTAAACCAGAAGCTATCATATATCTATATCTGTGCATTGCTATTATAGATTGCAGATAGGAACCAGTACTCGCTCCATGAGGGCCTATGTTCCTAAAACCCTCCAAAGACTTTCTTCTATTCCATAAGCCATCTCATACACAGTTATTGTGAGTTCTCATTCCAGACTGCATATAGGAACCAGCACTCGCCTACGGCTCCTGTTCTTGAATATACTGAAGACTCTCTGTTGCATAGAAGCCACTACAGATATCTACAATTGTGAGTGTATCATCTACTACTGGTTATGTATCCAGCATACCCTGGCTACTCACTATCTATAGTCTTCTCTCTACAGCTCAGCAACCCAGAGACCGCAATTCCAGTATCATAGGGACTTCAGCCCTGCCGGGCACAGCTCACTACTGCCACCTCTGGTGGTTCTACTTCCTGTCTAATAAAGAACTATCTGCGTTTGTCTCCATACTCCAGCCTAGCCGGTGGTCCCTCTTAGGACATCCTCTTGAGGGCGCTGTCATCTGCCATCGGCCCAGGGATTCACCAACTTACCTCAAGTGTTCATTCCTTACATTACTAGAGCAGTATTATATGACTGCCACTCTGTGGGAAGCCAACCCACTACAGAACACTAACTCCGCCTATGGAGTATTACAATTGTTAGTTCTTCCCCTTGGCAGGGTGATCCATAACCAATTGCTAACTCCCTGGCAGACTTATAACAGATTGCTAATGCCTCCCCATGGCGAGATAAGGTATTACAGATTCTCACTCCGCCTCTGGGGAGCAGTTCCTATAGATTGCTACTCCTAGCAGCAGGGATTGACAACAGATTGCTAACTCCTCCCTCTTCAGGAAGAGATCCATATCAGATTGCCAACTCCTCCCTCTACAGGAGGAGCTCGATAACAGATTGCTAACTCTGAGCAGCAGATTTATAACAGGAGAGGAGTGGTCAGCAGAAGAAAGGATATATTTCCCCTTTATAAGTCCCTGGTGAGACCTCATTTGCAATAGTGTGTACAGTTCTGGAGAACACATCTTCAAAAGGATGAAGTCTTTCCAGAGGGTAGCTACTAAAATGGTCAGTGGTTTCCATTGTAAAGCATATGGGAACAGACTTAATCTAAGGAAAGACAAGACAGGGCATCTAGAACAGAGACATTTGAATACCTGTGTTATCAATGCACAGGACGTGAGTATCTTTCAACAGAAAGGAGTATCTGGAATGAGGTATTATGGGATAAGGGTTAAAGGGAATAAATGAGGAATAACCTAAGGAAATATTTCTTTACAGAAAGGGTGGCGGAGAACAGGCTCCCAGTGAAGGTGGTGGAAACAAGGATGAGATCTGAATTCAATAAAGCATGGAACAAGCACAGAGGATCTGTGAGAGAGTGGTAGGGATTATAGAGCTGAGAAGTTGTATGGATAGATCATATGGTATTTTTCTGCCATCATGTTTCTATGTTTCATGGTCATCAGATTATTTTACATATATATATATATATATATATATATACACACACATCCTATAGAAACTCTTTTTCGCGAACGTAATGTTTCTTTTTTCATATATGCTGATGATTCTCATTTTTTGTTTGCCATATTCCTTATATACTGCACTTCCTTGACAGAGGTTTGATGCATGTTTGACAACAATACAGGCCTACTTGAGTGAACGTAAATTAGTTTTAAACATCAAGAAAACTGTAGTTTTGCAAATTAGTCAAACCTCTACAAATGATATTCAGGAGATTATATTTGGGAATGTAATAATTCTTGTAACAACTGAAGCTAGAAGTTTATTTTTTTATTTTTATTTAGAAGATTTATATACCGATGAATGTTGGGAACATCTCATCGGTTTACATTAAACAGAATTATAGCTAACCGAGCTTTACATAGAAATTGGAACCAAAATGTAAAAAGGAACAGAATAGATAATTAATAACAAGACAGAATCAACATCATAACTTATGAAGGGCAATAACTGAAAAAGGGGAAAATAAAATATAAAAATGAGGAAAGAAGGGAGGAGCTATTTACAGGAAAACTGTCGGGTATAATAATAGAAGTAAAATAACAATAATAAGGAATTCAATTACAAATTGTAAAGTGCCAGGGGAGGGGTGCAAAAAGTGCCAGGGGAGGATGTTAAGTGAATGCTTGCTTGAAGAGGCATGTTTTTAGGTTGTGTTTAAAATTTTTTGGGCAGGGTTCCTGCCGCAGTAAGGGAGGGAGTTTGTTTCAAAGGACGGGCCCAGCTAAAGAAAGTGCCCGAGCTTTGGTGGAAGCAAGTTTTGATTGCTTTGGTGAGGGAATAACAAGAGTAGCCCTGTGCTGTTGCCTTATTGGTCTATTTGATTTGTGAAAGATGAGGTGATCAGAGAACCAGTGCATGTCTTGGTTGTGGAGGGCCTTATGGATCAGTGTGAGGGTTTTATAAGATATTCTTTTGGCAACAGGTAACCAATGTAAGCTTTTAAGAACAGGGGTGATGTGGTCGTTTTTATGTGTGTTAGTGAGGATACGTGCAGCAGCGTTTTGTAGAAGCTGGAGAGGCAGCAACGTACTTTTGGGTAAACCTAGTAGTATAGCGTTGCAATAATCTATTTTGGAAAGAATGAATGCTTGCTGTATGGTGCGAAAATCATTGAGGTGCAGAAGGGGTTTGATTTTTTTGAGGGAGTGTAGTTTGAAGTAACCGGATTTGAGAGTGTTGTTGATGTGTTTTTTAAATGAGAGGTGGCAGTCAATAGTGATGCCAAGACTGCGATCCTGTTGGCTGAAGGCAACGGTGGAGTTGGGGTTTGAACCTGGTATCAGAGGAGGGTGAATACTTTGTGGAGAAATGTATAGTAGCTCAGTTCTGGCCGTGTTGAGTGCCAAAAAGTTTAGGGGTCTAGTTTGGTACAACCTTGCAGTTGATGTTACATATAGCATATGTCTGGTTGCAAGGTATGTGTTTTATAAATTACAAATGATTTGTCCATTGAAATCTATGCTAACCCCTTTAAACTTCCATACAGTTAATCAAGCACTTGCTTTATCAAAGATAGATTACTACTATTCTTTATTCATAGGTCTGCCTAAGTCACTTCTCAGGGTATTGCAGATAAATCAAAATGGTGCTGCGATAGTCTTAAAATGTACAAAGTATCATGAACATATCAGTTTTAAAACTTTACATTAGCTTCCAGTCATTGAATGGGTAAAGTTTAAGAATCTGACTCTTTTATTTAAGGCCTTGAAAGATGAGGGACATCCTCTACCTGGGTTGATTAAACCTTATAATTCAATTTGTGCTCTCTGTTCAGGAAATCAATGCCTGTTAGTAGTGCCTGATGTAAAGGAGTGTCATAGTCAACAAATTAGAAACAAAGCATTTTCACAAATTGGTCCAGTGCTTTGGAATGCATTAGATGTTGAACTCAGATTGCAAAAAGATTTTGAAATATTTAGGAAGAAACTTAACTCATATATGTTTATACAAACTTATCCTGTCTGACATCATGAAATTAATATTTTTATTTTAGGGTTTATCTAACATTTTTTATATATATTATATATTTTTTTAATTGTTATTGATGCTGGATTGTTTACCTGTGTGAATGCATATTTAAGACTAGTGTGTATGTATATTGTACTCCACACTGTTCTTTTATAGAAATTGTGGGGAAAAAAAGTGCATTAAATAAATAAATAAATTGCCATCATCGTCATCATTTATTTATAGCAAGCTTTTCCAGCTGACAAGTTCAAATTGTATTACAGTGAAATTTGAGTTTACAAAAGGAATAGGGTACATGGTAACTGGGTATACAAATGTGCACAAACTGGGTGTACAAAATGTACATTCAGAATATAAGCATAAGTACACTACGTCAATGAATTGATATAAATGTAAGTGAAAATATCAACCAGTTCAATCAGACATGTAAATATAGGTGCAAACATTAATTCAAAAAACAATCAGAGTATAAATGCAATGCAGCATAGTTATGGTTGCAATAATTTAGGTATAGAATAAGCATAGACTAAATTGATAATTGAGAACTCTGCAATCAAAGGTAAAATGAGCATGTTACATAATATGGAAGTAGTGCAATTGTGAGTATGACAACTTGAAGGGAGTGAGTGTGCAATTATGGTACAGTTTTGTGCATTGTTGGATGGCCAGTGTGATTTAGAGAGTTGGTTGAAAGCTGCTACTAATAGCCAGGTTTTCAGTTGCTTCCTGAAGGTGAGCAGGTCTGGGGCAAGCCTGACCTCTAGCAGCAGAGAGTTCCAGAGGGTGGGGACTGATCCTAAGAAAGGTTTCTTCCTAGCTTCTGAAAGACATATTTCTTTGGGTGCTGGAATCAACAGGCAGACATGAGGTAATGAGCACAGTGACTGGGAGAGTGTGTATGGAATGAGTTGGATTCTGGAGTAGATGATGCCAAACCCATGAGGGTTCTGAATGCCAGGCCCAATATTTTGAATGTGTTTCGGTATTGTTTTGGAAGCCAGTGTAGGGTTCTCAGGAATGGGGTGATTCAGTCAAATTTCTAGGCATCTAGTATGGTTCGTGCTGTAGCCGATAGTTTAGTTTCTAAGGCAGCTTGATGAGGGTGGAGTTGCTGTAGTCTAGATGGGAGATTATACAGGCATGGACTACTGTTGCAAAGGTAGGACCATCAGAGAAAGAGCAGAAGTGATGTAATCGGCTTAGCTGAAAGAAGGAAGAGTTTGTTGTTGATAGTATTTGAGCTTCTATGGTGAGTTTGGAATCTAGGGTTTATTTATTTATTCATTTATATTTCACTTTTCGGCACTTCAAAGTGGATTACATTCAGGTACTGTAGGTATTTCCTTATCCCCACAGGGCTTACAATCTAATTTTGTACTTGAGGCAATGGAGGGTAAAGTGACTTGCACAAGGGCACAAGGAGTGACAGTGGGATTTGAACCCTGATTTCCGTGGGTCGCAGCCCGCTACAGACTTGACAGCTGAAGGGTAAGGCTGTTCCTTCCAAGGTTACTTTTGTGAGGATATGGCTGTGGTCATCATTGTTTTCAATCCCATAGCATGTCTGTTTTTAGGGGGATTTAGTTTCAGTTTGATGTACTGTAGCCATGTGGGCACTGACTCTCTCAGGCTGAGAGAGCCAGATGGAAAATAAACAAGCTCCCAAAGAAAAAGAGAAAGGAAGGATGGAAAAATCTTCCTTTCAAATTCAAGCTCCAAAATGAAGACTCTTTTCTAACCTCAGAAGATAAAATCAATCAGAAAGTCTTGAAATCTCCACAAATTCATTGACCTTTAAATGGGGCCTAAGATTTCTCCAAGAAAAAGGAAATGGAAAAAAAGCACTCCTCTCCCTTAGGCTTTCAACCTAAAAATCCTCTAGTGGTCTCTGTCTAAAATAAACACAGGAAACAACCATTGCAGCAGCCTCGTGTGGGGGTGCTTTTCCAAATGTGTAGCCCTTCTACAAGGCTACACCTTTGAAAAGATCCCAATGGAGCCCTACCTATACAAATATGAACAAAAAAGTTAAAGAGTGATTGGATCACTTGAATGTGGATTGTAGGGAGAAACACGAATTCTTGCATACATGCCACATGTATCTCTCTTTATAGACTCCAGTCCTCATTAGCTGAAACACAAAATTGTCATTTCTGTTGACCCATGGAATCTGTAACTAAATTGAAGAGCATCCCAGAATAAAAATGAGATGACGACACTGGTTGTAGAAACTTCAGTGATGTCAAACTAGGGGACATTCAGAAGCTCCTGATTTTTTCCCTCATGGTTCATATTTACCTGCCCGTAGTAAAAAGGGAAACATTGCAGTGTAAAAATGATCATTACAAAGAACTTTAAAAGCAAAGCTGTGACTCAACTGTGATCTCATTCCTTTCTCCCGCTCACCCTTCTGTATTCTGTGGTTTCTCATTATTTTTCCCCCTTCTTAACCTAACCTGTTTCCTCTTAAATCGATTCATTTTTCCTGTACTCCCACTCTCCTCCCTTCTCTCCACCCTTCCCTAAGGACCTCTGCCTCCTCGTCCTGCATGTCTCAGCAGCTATCGTGCTCATGCTGCTCTCCTGGTGCCAGAGGGCGAGCCCCCACCATGGGAACAGTACAGGTGGTTCCAGTTTTGGACGAGTCAAATTTTAAACTCAGCTGTGTGGCACAGCTAAGTTGGTAATGGAGGAGCAGGAAACAATGAGGCTGACGTGGCAGCTATGTCAAGTGCCAATCTACTTCTCCACTATTCCATTAAAATTACCAACAGGGCTTGAAACCAATTTCTTCAGAAACTAGGCCATACTAAGATCCCTTTCTGAAACTGTTCAAACTGAACAGGATTGCTGGCTGAAGAAAAACTTTATTTTTTTTGTGAATTTCTGAAAACCATTCAGCTTATGCTGAAAAACATTATAGCTATCGGTGCTTAGTAACCGATCTTAAAACATATTTCCCCTTCAGGATCAATGAAATCAAATCACCTTCCTTTTAACAGGGGAGCATTCTGTGCTGAGTACTGAGTAGAAAACAACTTCTCCATTTTGTTCAAACAATAGATATTACTGCAGTGTTTACAGAGGAAAAAAAAAATCAGATGTCCAATTTTCAATATAGATAATCCCAAAACAAATATATTTTTGTCTGTTTGTCAATCACAGAAATGCCAGAGATTAATTGGAACAGATAGCAACTTTCTTTTTTTTAAAAAAAACCTGAAAGACACATTCTTTTTGCTGAGGGCAAAGCACGACTCTCTAGAAGAAAGGATTATTATCAGGTCAGTTTTTCTGACTGCCTTTACTCGTCCTTGGTTTTAGACACAGTACTTGAGATGTCTGCCAGAAGTAACACATTTAATAACTGTTGAGATGCTCATCATATTAATGGCGGTTTGTTTGCATGCAAACCCTATACACAAAAGCTAACGCAACAATATTATCTGAATTTTCGATCTGATTTAATTAAGTCTTGTGTTTCCTCTATTCCTTCAATTACGGAAGGAATGTCAAAACGTCTGCTCCAGGAGTTTGCAGCTTAAGAAATGCATTTAAGCCTTTCGGTAATTAGAATAAAACTTTACGGAACAGCTATGTTCTTTTCTCACCGGAGATTACAGATAAAAGAATGTACATAAAAGGGCTGAATAATAGCAGAACACTTAGCTGGCTATGTCGCGGCTGGCTGAGTTTAAGCACCTGTTTGGCTGTGACCTAGCTGGCTAGGATGTGGCTGAAGTTTGGCTCAAATCTAGCTGCCTATAACATAACTGGCAATATTTAACTCTGCACAGGAATAGCTGCGTAACTCAGTTGGCTAGAGCTGAAATTTCAGGACTAGCTGGCTAAGTTCCTACCGCACCCCCAACTATGCTTCCTGGAATGACCATTTTTAAGCAGTTAAATATAGCCACCTAGTGAATCTAAGCAGCTATATTTAGCCTTCAGAGGGGGCAGACTTTCACCCTAACGGATCTAGCTGGCTAACTCTTTAGTTACCTGATTAGATCTTTTTGAACATCAACCTCATGAAGGATAACAATGCTGAAATGTTTCTATATAACTCGCCACAAACGAGTGTGCCAGTAATACATTTTTCAATAATAATAATAATGATAATAGTAATATAGTTCCAGATTTTTCTGTAACAGAGAAATGCAGCTTTTTAGTGCTTCCTTTTCTACTCTTTACATAGCTTTTTTGGCCTGGCTCATCTTCCTCCATACTTGACTTTTCTGTCCATCCAGAAGATGCCCAAGCCCAAAGGAGAGATATTTTCCCTGATGAGTAGACAAGTGCCTTCCTCCTCACTCACAATGACAGCCCTCAAGAGCTGGCATAGATTCTGGCTCCCAAAACTGGTATGCATGCATCCTGAATCCCACCGCTAGATCTATTATTTATTTTTATTTATTTTAAAAGTGTATTACCCATTCATATCCACGGTTCAGGATGGGGGGTACAGGTTAAAATGTGCATAAACAAACATATCACATAAAAATCATACAAGGACATAAAACTTCATAAAAGTAACAAAGATGGATCAAGTTACACCTCTTATTTACCAATTACTAGTCATGAACAAAGAAATCCATAATATATCGGGCTTGGTAGTGTGTCCGTCAGTGCTTGCGCATGTTCCGCAGCCTGCCGATAGATGGCACTATAATATATCGGGCTTTGTAGTGCATCCGTCAGTGCTCGGCGTGTTCCCAGCCCGCCGATAGATGGCGCTATAATATATCGGGCTTGGTAGTGTGTCCGTCAGTGCTCGTGCATGTTCCCAGCCCGCCGATAGATGGCGCTATAATATATCGGGCTTGGTAGTGTGTCTGTCAGTGCTCACGCATGTTCCCCAGCCCGTCGATAGATGGCGCTATAATATATCAGGCTTGGTAGTGTGTCTGTCAGTGCTCGCGCATGTTCCTCAGCCTGCCGATAGATGGCGCTATAATATATTGGGCTTGGTAGTGTGTCCATCAGTGCTCGCGCATGTTCCGCAGCCTGCCGATAGATGGCGCTATAATATATTGGGCTTGGTAGTGTGTCTGTCAGTGCTCGTGCATGCTCCCCAGCCCGCCGATAGATGGCGCAGGAAGCTCCCTGGCCGCCTTGGAGGCTCAAACACGCCAGAGGTACGAAGGACAGCGGCCATCGCGGGACAGGCAGAATATAGCAGAGGAGACCCTGGCATGCCGCGAACGGAGTGCGTCCCGCGGCACATGCTCCATTCACGGTGAGGATGAAGGCCCGGTGCGCCGTTCGTGGCGAAAAGGGAAGACCCCCGTGTGCCGCGATCGGCACACCTGGGCCTTCATCTTCGCCGCGAACAGCGCATGTGTCGCGGGACGCGCTCTGTTCGCAGCATGCCGAGGTCTCCGCTGCTATTTTCTGTTCAAGGCAAAAATGGAAGGCCCCCGTGTGCCGCGAACGGCGAACCGGGCCTTCATCTTTGTCGTGAATGGCGCGTCAGGCCTTCATCTTCGCTGCGAACGGTGCAGGTCCCGCGGCATGCCGGTGAAAGAGAATGTGTGTCGGGGAGGGGATGGTGAGAGAGAGCAGGAGGGTGTGAGAGAGAGCAGGGGGGGATGCAGGTGAGAGAGAATGTGTGTGTGAGAGAGGTGGGTAACAGAGAGCATGGTTGGTGAGAGGGGGTGGAGAGGGTGTGAGAGAGAGCATGGGAGGTAAGAGAGGGTGGGTGGGGGGGATGCTTGAGTGTGGGTTTCAGAGAGGGAGCCTATATGAGGGGATGTGAATGTGGAAGGGACACTCTTACAGTGAATTTCTAGGGAAATTCTGCTCAAAACAAGAGCTGATGTGCCAATAAAAAGGCTCGCTGTCCGGGCATAGAACAGGTACAGTTGCTAGTACAGGCTTAACAAAACACAAACTGCCCTCCTAATTGTAGGCAAGTACCATTCAACACAGGTGAAAACCTTAAGCAATAAGGGAGACATCAACAAAGCCTCCCTCACTCTTGCCCATCTTAAATGCTTGCTGACATAGATTTGTTTTAAGATGTTTTCTGAGCATTTGGCTGCAAGCCAATTGGCATATTTGTTTTTGGCAGAGAATTCCAAAACAATGGACCTGCGACTGGAAAGGCCTTCTCCCTGATCTCTGTGAAATGCGCCATATGTGAGGATGCAACATCCAGAAGAGCTGTATGAGCAGACCTGAGCGCTCGAGATGGCTTGCAAATATGCAGCAACCCACATATCCATGGTGAGAAAGTGTTACTACTCAGGGGTTACTCCGCAAAGTCAATGTTGTGCAGTGATTGGGGCTTTCTTTCTCCTGGGGGCTGTGAACACTGCCTGTGCAATTTCCTTGGCCTCTGCTGGTCTAAAAAACAAGAACTGGGTCTGAGAACAAGACTGGGGATTCCTGGGAATTCCTGCATGGCAGGAATCTGTATTGCTGCAGAGCCATCAGGGCTGGCCTTATATAAAACATCTTTGAAAAACACATAGAAGTATACAGCTATTATTCAAAAATTACTTAAATATCTAACAATATATAATATGTATATGGAACATAAAGAAAATGATGATATACCATGTCATTAGGCTATAGACCTGTTAGAATGTAGAAATCAACTAAATTTCGCATTTCAGTCGGGTCCATTTGTTGATTTTGTATGGAGTTGTGGGAATTGAATACGAAGGAACAAACTGATATTTTTAAATTGATAAATGTATCTCTTTCTATGCCTACATTTGTTATGCATGATGTGGTCACTTAAAGAACATAAATAGGTCAATATTCAAAGGCATTTACCCAGATCATGTGTACGTTATCCATTTAAATGCTGACCTTTGAACATCCCTGGCACTTATTCATTGAAATGTTAGCTGGATGAGCCAGGACCGCTCTCACAGCAGCAACTCGATGCAGGGGGAGCCGGACACAAGTTCCAGACTCCTGGTTGCCTTTAGAAGGTGGGAGGAGGGGTGTTGGTGGGTTAGGGTGGTTTTGGCCAGGGATGTGGGTGGGGTTGGACATCAAGTTTGTGGACTTACCTGACCTCATTTTTGCTCTTTTGAGGGGGCGGTAAATGAAGAAAAAGGCTTAAATGACTACAAGGTGTTAGACTGTTTTGGGGGGGCTTTGGGACAGACTATCAGGATTGGCAGTGTTTACCCTGGGGGTCGGGGGAGGGGGGAGTGAGGAAATCGGGCTATGAGTCCTGCTTGGAAAGGATTTGGTTTTGGTTTTTTTTTTGTAAACTCTAATTGCTGCTTAATTGGTGATACTCTTTCAATATCGCTGGTTAAGTTAAAGTTATCCGGGAACTCTTACCCAGATGCTTGCAATCTAACCGGCGATAATCTAACTGGTTAGGTTTCATGACTATCCTGGCAGGTTTACCCAGATAACTTTATTCAGAGATATTCAGTGGGACATTTAATCTATTTTAATTTATTGATATTTAATGCAGTTTATACATGCATATCATGTAAAAAGTAAATAAAGAACACAAGAGAAACATCAGATCCATTCACATAATAAAACAAATATTAGTATATTGTTTTATGAATCCTCTTTCCAAAAATGCACAGAACTAGAATAAAACAGCAATAAGCATAATAATCATCATAAAAAGATTTGCAACAGGTACAGAACAGAACTAGGACATGCAAAAAAAAAAAAATTAAATTCTGATGTCTCCTAAGTGACAGAAAAAAAAATTTCCTTTGCTACCAAACACTTTGTGAAATAACACAAACCTTGCAATAAACAAACAAACAAATACATTCCTAGAACTTTACCATACCATAGGTCCTAGTTACTAAACTTTTTCTCCCATTTTGTGTCATAATCCCGGCCGATAATAGTCCCTCTCTCTAATAACTCGCACTCATAGTCCCGGCCGATAATAGTCCCTTTCTCTAATAACTCGCACTAAGAAAGAGCTCTCTCTAAATCTTTGTAAAATGCTGTAAAATAATCCCATGTTTCCCATTTTAAATTAAGAGCTCTCTGTAAAATTATTGTAAAAAGCTGTAAATTAAGCTCATGTTTCCCATTTTAAGTTTATTTATGTATCCTGCATTTACATTCAGTTCATGTTATTCGTATATATTAAGGGTTCTCTGTAAAGCATTTTCAAGCTAAGTTATTGTTCCAATGTAAACCGATGTGATACTCACAGTGTATGTCAGTATATAAAAATCGTTAAATAATAAATAAATACAAATATGGGAAAAATGTTTAGTAAATGACCCCCCCATAAAAGCAGTAACTCTTAGGACTCAAACAGCATCTACAAAAAGGCAGCAAGACAAATATTACACCAGGCCCTAGAACTCAGGGCAAACAGAACAATCAGGACTGCTACAAATCCCTACAGAGAACCTACATGATAACCAAAATACTGCATCTCTGATACACATGCGCATTACAAACAGACCTTTACCTAATACAGAATAAGGGATTACAAATTAGAAACAAGCATGCAGATAAAACTGAAATGGAAAGCCTGAGAAACCATGACGTTAGCATGTGGCACATTTAAAAAGAATTGGAGAAAGTTCTTTTTCACTCAATGCACAATTAAGCTCTGGAATTTGTTGCCAGGGGATGTGGTTAGTGCAGTTAGTGTAGCTGGGTTTAAAAAAGGATTGGATAAGTTCTTGGAGGAGAAGTCCATTACCTGCTATTAATTAAGTTGACTTAGAAAATAGCCACTGCTATTACTAGCAGCAGTAACATGGGATAGGCTTAGTTTTTGGGAACTTGCCAGGTTCTTATGGCCTGGATTGTCCACTGTTGAAGACAGGATGCTGGGCTTGATGAACCCTTGGTCTGACCCAGTATGGCATGTTCTTATGTTAAGAAAAGAAGAAACAAAAGAGCTAAGCGAACCCAAAAAAAACAATCAACTCACAAAAAGGGGAGCTAATTAATTATAGAAAAAATTTTTGCTCTATTTATTAATATAATCAATCTGTTATTATTTTTATTATTTTTATGTTATATTACTTTTTATTTTGTTTTTTATATTTTATTTTGACTTCAAGACTAATTGGCAACATATGAATGCGCATTGCTTGACAGACCCCCATCAAAGATAGAAAAGCAGCTGCATCAGCAAGCCAGACGGCATCTCTTAATGTTGTACAAAGAGCGCCCGGACTTCTCAATCACTTGCAGTTACTTTTCAAATGTTGTAATTTTGAAAGACCAACCGGACTGATTTGAAAAAGTCTCATACAAAGGCACAGTCTATAAACACCGGTCTTGCTGAATCTCCAAAGATGCAGTAACTTCGTTGTAAGAGACGGAATAACAAGCTAAAGCTGCGGCTCTACTGCGGCCGAAGTTTCGCTGTAAACCAGCTTCATCAGGAGCCTAAGATCACACCATCATATAGTTCCGTCTTGTCAGAAAACAATGCAATGTGTTTCTAAAGGCACAGCTTATGCTGTTGCAGCCTTTTTCAAGTTGCATCTTCAATGTCTTGTCATTTCTAATATCTCAGGACCATTCGGTCTTTTTGAAGTAAATTGCGCGCGCCGGCCGACTGCCGGTGCGTGATCCTTGGCACAACGACATATATGGCCACTGTGCTGGAAGTCTGACCCCACCCCGCCCCCCTCCCCGCCCCCTCCCCGCCCCTTTTTGCAAGCTCTGGGATTTACACACATCCCAGGGCTTTACGCACGTCACCGGGCCTTTTTAAAATAGACCCGGCATACGTAGACCCGGTTACGTGTGTAAATCCTCTGGATTTACATGCGTACCCCTTTTAAAATCCGTCTCACAGGCTGTCTCATGCACTTTTACATATGCAGCCTCCCACTCCCATACATATGTACACACACAGGCTCTCACTCTCACATGCTCACACAGACAGGCTCTCACATGCTGTCTCCCATTCTTCCCCACAGACACACACATAGGATCTTGCTTTTACATGCCCTCTCACACCCAGCTTCCTATTACCACACAAACACACAGGCTCTCACATGATCTTTCTCATATGTAAGCTTCTGCTCTCACTTCATATATATGAACACATACAGGTTCTCACTCTCATATGCAGGCTCCTACTCTCACACAAACAATCAAGTTCCCATTCTCTCATACAGGCTCCCACTTCCACATGCTCTCTTTCACACGCACACTCCCAGATAGGCTCCTATTCACATCCCTCCACCCAAGTAGGCTTCCATTCATACATACACCCTCAGGCAGACTTCCATTCACCCCCTTAGCTCCTCAGGCAGGCTCCCATTCACACACACACACACACACACACACGCAGGCTAACATTCACACACACACACACACACACACACACACACACACACACACACACACACACATAGGCAGGCTAACCTTCACATTCCCCCCAGGCAGGCTACCATTCACACACATTCCCCCATCCCCCCAGGCAGGCTAACATTCATACACACAACCCCACCCCTCCAGGCAGGCTACTATTTACACACCCCCAGGCAGGCTGCCATCCACATACACACTCACACTCAGGCAGGCTCCCATTCACACCCCTATCAGGCTATCATTTACATACACACACAAAAACACAAAACACAGGCAAAATGGGGAGCCTGTTCTGCTGCTGCTGCTTCTCATGTGCCTGCCAGAGGCATTCAAAACGCATTGGCTAGCATATCCTCTATGCTGATCTTGCAATACACGAGATCAGCATAGAAACACACGTGTTTTAAATGCTGCAGGGCCGGCATACGTGGAAGAGCAGGAGAATGGAAGCATTATGTTGAGGTATTTTCTTTTCTTTGATTGTCAGCCTCCCAGTCCTACTCCTCTTCTCAGCCGCCAGTGGGATGGGTCCACTGGCGGCCTCGTGGGCCTGTTCCACTCCTCCTCTTATTGGCGGCTGGTGAGATGAGTCCATCGTTGTTGTTGTGGGCCTCCTCCTATTCTTGGCCACCTGTGAGATTGGTCCACCGGCAGCTTCAGGGGCCTGCTCCACTTCTTGGCTGCCGGACCTCCTCCTCTTCTTGGCTGCTGATGAGATAGGGTCCACTGGTAGCCTTGCGGACCTGCTCCATTTCTCGGCCACCCAGCATCTTCATCTTCTAGGCTGGTGTGAATGCTGCGGCCATGAGACAGGGCTTCTTCTTGGGCTGCTGAGCAACACTCATTGGGTGGGCCTGAGCCCAAAGAGGGTTGGCCACTGCGCACTCAGGCCAACCTGAAGCTATTCCTCTGACCAGTGGAGTTTCCAGGACATCTTAAAGTTCCCTTAATATGCTCAGATGTATCCCATGTGGCCCCATTGCCTTATCATGCATTGTCCATACCAGCCTCTGAGAATGCTGAGATTCATCCAATTGGGGGAGGTTCAACATCCTGGGCCCCTGGTGCAATAGTGGGTAACTCAGTCTTAGTCATGAACTCACATTCCAACTTTCTCTCTCTTTTTCACTAGTTGGTAATTACTCCAAGAGTCATCTTGGAGGAAAGACACTCTTGAATAAAGCACGGAGTTGAATGATGATGTTCAACCAAAATTTACTTTAACGTGAAAAGGATGCTCCAGGATAAGATTGCAAAAATCATGAATAGCAACATGAAAATCATAACAACAAAAGCTATGATTTCTTTGTCCATAGCACCTCATCTTTTCTCTTTCTCACCAATCCAGTTTCCAAAATCTCTTCCCCATGGAGAGTGGAATACGTCTCTTCAGAATCCAGCATAAGACTAGGGTGGGATGGAAAAAAATCCCCTTTTTCCAAAATGTCCTCCAAACATTCTTACCAAAAATCAGCATCCTCTCCCATTGATTACAGGTTATGGGATAAAACAGCCAACTTCCGATTACTATAACAAGGTGATACTGGCCTTACTGCAAAAACTATCTTCGCTCCCAGAGTCTATGTCTTGTGGTTTTCTGGGCACAGGCAAAAGCCCCAGATTACATCCAGTTCTTCTAGAGAGGGGGTAAGTAGCCTTCCAAATAGAACCTGGGCAAAATCACCCGCCAAAACATCACACCCCTCAAACACCTCTTGATCAATCCAATGGAACAGAAGAAAGACCCTTTGCACATGCTCAGGGAAAATTTGTACATATAAGACCCATCCTTAAAACAGGCTGGTCTAAACAGGGAGGAATACCTCCAAAATGCAAAAATCCCCTACTAGCTATAAAAATAGGGATATTAACAGTGGCAGTGGCAAGGCCCTGCTTCAATCACATTTTTCACTTTTTTTTCCTTAGTGATGGAAGCAGGCTGAGGTCTCCAGGAAAAGCAGTACCTGAGGAAGTGCAGTACCAGGGAACGGGTAGGTAGTGCGGGTTTTCTGGGGCTTTGAAGCAAGGTATGTGCTTGCTATGCCCTGAGGGTCCCCTCTTCCTGCCACCCCTCTTCCTCTCGTACCTACACAGACTTCCTGTCTGAACCCAAAAGAAGGCACCATAAGAAGAGGAAAAGGGGCTTCCACGGTGACAGTGAGCCTGTGCATTCTTTCTGAGTCTGAGTCTTTCTGAGCTTGCTCACTGGCATTGTGCCTTCGTGGGTACTGCTGCTCCTAGAGAGCCAATGGTGGATCTGGGAGGTGAGAAACAGACCAGACAATCATAAATCTTTCTAAACAGTGTCTGACGAAGTCTGTAGGCTAGTATACTTTGTGAAATTAGGCAGGTAGGTGACATCTACACTAGCCCATGTCTGACTGCAGCACTGATTTTTATCAGTGTTTACATCATGCTTTTCCAATTGAAGCGTTCAAAGCATATTACAAGATAGGTGTACAAGATATATATATATCATGACTGGGATTATGGTGGAACGGGAAGGTTAAATAACATGGGGGGGGGGGGGGTGGTGTCAATTTAAGTATGAGGATAGTATGCGTCTGTGTATGGAGGGGAGGATGATTTGATAGTTCATTCCTTCGAAGAGACAGGTTTTTAGCAGCTTCCTGAATTCAAGGAGGTCCGGGGCAGTCTGCAGTGCTGTAAAGGAAGGGAATAAGACAAGGCAGGATATGTGATCTTAAGCATGCATGCCTCAGGTATATTGTGAGGCATGAGGTCGACAGCAGTTGGGAGACGAGTAGAGAAAGATTCGCAACTGCACATACTGGAGTGTGCTATTTCACTTAATAAATGTTTAATGCATTATAAAAACAAAATGTTATACTGAATGTTTTGTTTGGTTAAAAAATATAACTTGGTTAAAAAAAAGAAGTTAAAAGAAAATGTATTTATTTATTTAAACCAAAATATGGGGTACACCCTCTTTTTTAATAAGAGAATAACAGCTAGTTTATCTCTGGCAGATGTAGATTCTCAGAAAAAAAAAAAAAAAGGAACCAAGAACCTGAGCTGTTAGTTTCAGCCTACCATTTCTGATACTGTCATGAGCTTTTAAGTGATGAATTTTCTGATCCCATTTGTCACACAAACATATGTGCTATATCTTGTGAAAGCTATGATCCTCAATTTTTCAGAGAGGAAAAAAAATCTGTTCTGTCATTTTGCAATAAACAGCTCCTAAGATGTTACAATTCATTGTTTTCCTTTTGGTAGCTTCTCCGTATACATTTCATGCTAAGAAAGGCATTTAGCGTGCTGAGACCAGGGACAGAAGCAGCACTGATCCCAGCAGGATATTATTATTATTATTTTTTTTTGGTATTGGGGGAAGTGGGGAATGAGGGGATCTGGGGGGTGTGTGCGTGTGTGTGTGTGTGTGGGGGGGGGGGGTGGGGGTGTGTGGGTATTGGCTGGGAATATTAAACTGCAGGTGGTTGGGAAATTCTGTGGGGCAGCCCGATTAAATTCAATATAAACCGGGGATGGGTGGGGGAAGGGGGCCAGACTGGTGGACCTGCAACACTTTTATCTCATTTAGGAGGGGTTTTGGGGGCAAGGCTGCATGGCTCAACAGGATATATATTAAATTCTGAGGGGAGGGGAGGGAGAGAATTGGCCTACAGGCCCCTTCTTCATCTTTTTATTTTTTTATTTTGACAGTGCTTTTTAACCAAAGACATTTTGAAGATATCTGGGCTAAGTAGCCAACCTAGCTGCTTATATTTAAATGTACGGCTATATGTAACCAGGTAACTTTGGGTGAGTATATTCAGTGAGACATTTTTCCCACTGACTATCCTGGACAAGTCATCTGGCCATCTTTAGCCGGAATACTTGTCCTCCCACCATTTTACTGAATATTGGTGTCAGAGAGTAGGAGTAAAGGGTCAGTTTTCCAAATGGGGAAAGGTCATTGGCAGAGTGCCAACTGGGATCTTTCTTTACTGGGATCTGTGCTGTTAAATATATTCATAAATGATCTTGAAAAGGGAAGTATGAGTGAAGTGATCACATTTGTAGAGGACACAAAATAATTCAAAGTTGTTAAAAGGGCAGCAGATTGCGAGGAACTGCAGAAGGAGCCCGTGAGACTAGGAGAATGGGCATCTGAATGGCAGATGAAATTTAATGTGGAAACGTGCAAAGTGATACACATGGAGAAAAATAATCCCAACTATAGATACACCATGCTGGGTTTCATTGCCCAGGAAAAGGAGTTCTTGCAGACAGTATGTTGAAATGATCAGATAAGTGTGAGTCGGCAGTCAAGAAAGCAGATAGAATGTTAAGAATGGAGAATAAAACTGAGAATACCATATTGCCTCTATAGGGAACCATGGTTCGACCGCACCTTGAGTACTGTGTGCAGCTCTGGTCACCCCAGCTCAAAAAAGACAGAACTAGAAAAGATGCAGAGAACTGAAACAAAAAAAAAACATAAAGGGGATGGAATGGCTCCTCTCTAAAGAGAGACTACACAGGTTTGGCCTCTTCAGCTTGGAAAAGAGATGGCTGAGAGGAGGCATGATTGAGGTTTATAAAATCATGAGTAGGGTGGAATGGGTAAACTAAGGATGGTTATTTACTCTTTGGTAACAATAGCTTTTTAAAAAAAAACCTTTCTAACAATTACGTGCCACCTGCATGGGCTACAGGAGGGTGGGACAGGGGATCTAAGCAGACCCCCGGTGGTCTTTACAATTGGCGTGGGGGACATTCTTGGGACCAAGCGACCCCTTTAAGGCTTGGCCGTGAGTGCATCAGGATGTGTGCTAATGACCGGCTGCACCAGTGGAAAATTAGCTACAACTCCTGATTTCTAGACAAATAATGCAGCTTGTGAATTGTTTGGCAAGCTGCATAATTTGATTAGCATAGTTCTGGGTAGTAATGAGTCATTAGCATGCATTTACATGCTAATAAGCTAATTTAAATGTAGGCCGTGCCGGGGCTCAGAGAACTCGAAGATTTTGAAATACCTTACATTATTCCTGCATTAGACTATTGACTGAGCAAAACCAGCTTCCATTTATCAGAAGCAATGGAGCATAAAGTGACTTGCCCCAAGGTCACAAGGAGCAGCAGTGGGATATGAATCCTGGTTTCCCTGGTTCACAGCCTGCTGCTCTAACCACGAAAGTACTCCTCCACTTCACTGATGCCAGAGGACGTGGTTAAGGTAACTAGCTTAGTGGGATTTAAAAGAAGTTTGGAAAAGTTCCTGGAGGAAAATTCTATAAAGCAGAAATTCTATAAAGCAGGCACACTAGGGAAAGCCATCACTGTCCCTGGGAGTAAGTAATAAGAAATAGGGCTGCTTAATGGGCTGTACCAGGGCTGTCCACTGTTGAGGACAGAATGCTGGGCTCAATGGATCTTGGTCTGACCCAGCATGGCACTTCTTATGTTCTTATGATCAGTCCAGCTAAAATGCTCAGTTGAGAACCCTCTACTCCATCTCAATAAGCTCTCCCTGGAGTATAGATATACTGACGTCTAGCACTCGCTTGCGGACAATAGAGTCCAATGTCGTAATGACATTGGACAATAGAGTCCAATGTCATTACGTGTAGCATTCTCCTGCTCTGATCTAAATATGGCCCCAGGAATTCCTTCTTTAAATGTGGCTAAAAGTACAAAGCCACATTGAGATAGGGCAGTTTTCAGACCAGCAGTTTATGTGGAGTGTTTTGATATTTTATGTTTTGCTTGATTTTGTATGTGAATTTTATTTTGCTTTACCATTTGGATAGCATGTTTGACAGGCAGAATATAAAATTTTAATAAATGAAATGAAATGAAATGGAGTGGAGTGGAGAAGTAACAGTGATCAGAGCAGCGGACAGAAACTTGGGGAAGCCAGGCTTCAAATCCCATTGTTGCTCCTTGTGAACTTGGGGAATATAAGAACTTAAAAAAAATTGCCATGCTGGGTCAGACTAAGGGTCCATCATGCCCAGCATCCTGTTTCCGACAGAAGCCAAACCAGGCCACAAAAACTTGGCAAGCAACCAAACACAAGAAGGTCCCATGTTACTGTTGCAAGAAATAGCAGAGGCCATTCCCTAAGTCAACTTGATTAATGGACTGAGTTAATGGACTTCTGCTCCAAGAACTTATCTAAACCTTTTTTAAGCCCAGCTACACTAACTACACTAACCACATCCTCTAGCAACAAATTCCAGAGCTTAATTGGGTGCTGAGTGAAAAATAATTTTCTCTGATTAGTCTTAAATGTGCTATTTGCTAACTTCATGGAATGTCCCCTAGTCCTTCTATTATCCGAAAGTATAAATAACTGATTCACATCTACTTGTTCAAGACCTCTCATGATTTTAAACACCTCTATCATACCCCCTCTCAGCTGTCTCTTCTCCAAGCTGAACAGCTCTAACCTCTTCAGCCTTTCCTGATAGGGGAGCTGTTCCATCCCCTTTATCATTTTGGTTGCCCTTCTCTGTACTTTCTCCATCGCAACTATATCTTTTTTGAGATGCAGCGACCAGAATTGTACACAGTATTTAAGGTGCGGTCTCACCATGGAGGGATACAGAGGCATTATGACATTTTCCATTTCATTAACCATTTCCTTCCTAATAATTCCTAACATTCTGTTTGCTTTTTTGATGCTGTAACACACTGAGTCGACGATTTCAAATTATTATCCACTATGATGCCTAGATCTTTTTCCTGGGTGGTAGCTTCTAATATGGAACCTAGCATCCTGTATATACAGGAAGGATTATTTTTTCCTATCTGCAACAACTTGCACTTGTACTCATTAAATTTCATCTGCCATTTGGATGCCCAATCTTCCAGCTACTCTGTACCACTTTGTATCATCCGCAAATTTGATAACCTCACTCGTCATTGTCCTTTCCAGATCATTTATAAATATATTGAAAGGCACCGATCCTTGAGGCACTCCACTGTTTACCCTTTTCCACTGAGAAAATTGACCATTTAATCCTTCACTCTGTTTCCTGTCTTTTAACCAATTTGTAATCCACAAAAGGACATCGCCTCCTATCCCATGACTTTTTAGTATTCTTAGAAGCCTCTCATGATGGACTTTGTCAAACGTCTTCTGAAAATCCAAATACACTACTTCTATAGGTTCACCTTTATCCACATGTTTATTAACCCCTTCAAAAAAATGAAGCAGATTTGTGAGGCAAGACTTCCCTTGGGTAAATCCATGTTGACTGTGTTCCATTAAACCATGTCTTTCTATATGATTTTGATCCTTAGAATAGTTTCCACTATTTTTACCGGCACTGAAATCAGGCTCACTGGTCTAGAGTTTCCCGGATCATCCCTGGAGCCCTTTTTAAATATTGGGGTTACATTGGCCATCCTCCATTCTTTAGGTACAATGGATGATTTTTATGATAGGTTACAAATTTTAACTAATAGAACAGAAATTTCATTTTTGAGTTCCTTCAGTACCCTAGGATGCATTCTATCTGGTCCAGGTAATTTGCTACTCTTTAGTTTGTCAATCTGGCCTACTACATCTTCCAGGTTTACAGTGATTTGGTTCAGTTCATCTGACTCATCACCCTTGAAAACCATCTCCGGAACTGGTATCTCTCCAACATTCTTATTAGTAAACATGGAAGCAAAGAATTCATTTAGTCTTTCTGCAATGACCTTATCTTCCCTAAGAGCCCCTTTAACCCCTCGGTTATCTAACGGTCCAACTGACTCCCTCACAGTTTTCTTGCTTTGGATATATTTTTAAAAGTTTTTATTATGAGTTTTTGCCTCTACGGCCAACTTCATTTCAAATTCTCTCTTCGCCTGTCTTATCAATGTTTTACACTTAACTTAACAATGTTTATGCTTTTTCCTATTTTTTCGCATCACTCTCCACTGCCTCAGGTACAAACTTACAGCAGATTCACTGATCCATGATACTGTGAGCAAATAGCAAGTAACGTGCATTAAATGCTGTTTATCGCTATATTGCGAGATAGAGCTAAATATTTCTTCTCTTTATGGAAATAACCTGCTTTGTATGAATAAAATTACCTAATGCTTACAATGCAGCTTATGCACAGGCAAATCTATGTAAATAAAATAATGCAGCTGACTTAGAAAAAGCATCATTATTTTGTTGTGTTTCAGGGAGCTAAGGGTATTTTCTCCAGGGAGCTTTGAGATGCTAACATGAGTCCCCGATGGTTCCATGGGAAATTTGATGGGCTCAAGGCCTGAAAAAATTGGCCCCCCTCCCAAAGAAGAAGAAATCACCCCAGTGGTCAATGGTGACCCCCACCTGCCCCCTCCACTGCCTTCCGAGGCGGCATTGGCCCCATAAACCCCCCCCCAAAAATTAATGGCAACCGTGTGGCAACAGCCCACTCCCTTCTCCCACTCCTCCTGTTTATTAAATCAAAATTGCCCTTTATATATATCCCTCCAAATCTTCATGCCTTCCCCCCATTCAAATATCCCTGGTGTCTAGGGTACCCCCCCACACACACACTCCCAAACCACAAAAAAATGATGTTGGTGGTCTGGGTGGGGGAACAGGTAGAGCACACCCCCTTAGCCCCGTACCTCGAAATGTGAGCTTCAATACTCAGTGGAGGGCCTGGGGCACCATTTAGCCCAGGGCCCAGTCGAAGTCAATTTAAAAAAAGGTACAGACTGGGCCTTGATACATTACATTATAGGGGCAAGATCTGGGGACTAGAAAGGCCATGTACGATTTCCCCTCCCCCTGTGAAATTTGGCCCCTCCTGTGCTAAATTATTGTGGCTTAGTAAATCTCCCTATTAGATTGTGAGCCTGCTGGGGACAAGGAAATACCTCTAGTACCTGACTGCAGTCTACTTTGAACTGCCTAAAAAGCAGAATATAAATAAATGTGCATAGCTGGCTTTGAAAATTGCCCTTACTCAATTTAGAACCTGAGATTTTACTGATCATTTTTATAGATCATTTCTTCCCTCTTAGCATACCTGTTTAGCTTTTGTTTTGAGCCTGTGCCCAGAATGTTCTTGGATCATTCTCTGGTCCCAGTCATACATTAAATTGCAGTAACCCATCAGGCAGCTGTCCCTTTGGCTACAAAATCTACAGAAATCTTTCACAAATAATAAAAAGGAAAGGATTTTATTTTTCTCATGTAAGCTGGCTGTCTAACAGGTTCATTCATCAAAGTGTGTTAGGCCTTTATCACAGGCATTAGGGCCCTAAAGCATGCGATAATGCCATAACGCATGCATTATCGCATGACGAGATGCAAATGCACGTTTTTAGTTTTTTAGTCATAGGGGAGGAGTTTATGAAAATGAGGGGAATTAATGCTGCATGCGATAGCATAACACACGGTATTGCATATTTTTAATGCCGGATATAACTATCTTTTTTCTTGGCATTAAGCTGTATGATATGCCCAAACAGAATTTATGATATTTATTGCAAGCTCCATTTCAGGGAGGGAAAGAGAGGGAGAGAGAGAGGGAGAGGGGGAGAGGGAGAGAGAGCGAGAGAGAGAAAGAGAGAACCCATAAT
This sequence comes from Rhinatrema bivittatum, assembly GCF_901001135.1. Lineage (NCBI taxonomy): Eukaryota > Metazoa > Chordata > Amphibia > Gymnophiona > Rhinatrematidae > Rhinatrema > Rhinatrema bivittatum. The sequence continues at coordinate 108,774,359 of NC_042616.1, forward strand.
TGTCTATTTATTCCATTATAGGAATAAATAGTAACTCAAGGTGAGGTTTTAGTGATGGAGTAGGGTTTTGAGGCCAGTTTTACATGCACAGTAGATGTACGAACAGCACAGAGTACACATCAGTGAAGAATGGATGTGATTTGGAATGAAGGAAGATACACAAAGATGAGATTTCTACAATGTTCTCTTGCCCTAGCTTGACGCATCTCTACCTACCTGGGTACTCTCTCTCTCTCTCTCTCTCTCTCAGCATATGGTGCAGTAACACAACATTCACAGCATTTTGATGAATCTAAGCCTAAGGGGGTTATTTTCCAACTTGTGTTATGGCATTTTTGTTGCGGGCTCCGGCCCCATTGGCACCGCGGCCGGCCCTGCTCACTTCATGCGACCCTCCATGAGCGCTGGCTTTGCCACTAGCTCCCAGCGTCCGTGCCGTCCTGAGGCTTCTCCCAGGCCTTCAAGGCCCTCTACCTCTCCCGGCTCCTCATGTCGAGGCTTGGCGTCCATGCTGGCATCGGGTCCACCCCTAAGCGCACGTACTTGGAACTCCCGGCCATTTAAAGGGCCAGGTGTGGGAAACCTCCACTGCGCACTATGATGACATTACCTGAGCCCTGTATATAAGACAGGGCTCAGTCCCTTGATCCCTGCCTTGGCAATCGGGTTGACACCGTTGGTGTACTAGTTTGCCTCCTTGTATTCCAGTGTCTCTCATTCCAGTGTCTCCTCATTCCAGCGTCTCTTCGTTCGCAGTGTCTCCATGTGTTTCTGTATCCTTCTCAGGTAGTACCTCTTTGGACTGACCTCTGGTACTGACCTCTGCCTGCCTGACCATTCTTCTGTCTGCCGCCTGGAACTGACCTCTGCCTGCCTGACCATTCTTCTGTCTGCTGGACCATTCTCTTGTCTGCCGCCTGGAAGCGACTCTCGCTTGCCTTGACTACGCTCGGACTGACTCTAGCATTGACCCCTGCTTTGGCTGACTACTCCTGGACTGATACTCTGGTTTTGACCCTTGAGCTTCACTCGGACACTCTCTTCTGGCCTACTGTGACTACCAGACCAACCTGCTTGGAAACTGACCGCGGCTTCCGCTTGACTAGATCCGCAGGCGCTGCTTGTCTCGCCCAGAGAACCTTCCTGAACTGTTACCTCCCTGAGGTCTCCGGAGCTTCCAGTTCGGGTCTAGTCCATCCATTCTGCATCAGCCGTGCACCCTTGCTCGTGGTGGGCACACCCCTTCGCTACCTCTCCGGGAGACCACCAGAGGCCCACCTAAGTCCAGGCGGTCCGGGTACTCAAGGGCTCAACCTGCAGAAACTCCAGACTGTTATTGGTGAAGCTCCAGTTAGCCTCTGTCTCCTTGTGTGCTCTGCCTCCTGGTGGCAGGTGCTCTCTGGGTCCGACCAGAGGGCCGTACCAATCCTGCACCAGGCCAAGGATCCGCCTCCAGCGCAATAGTTTTCGCATACATTAAGGCGTTTTCATATGCGAAAAATGCCTTAACACATGCGAATAGCACCATAATGCATGGTGCGATGCTAATTTTTAAAAGGGGAGGAATCAGGATGGGATTTTTGTAAAAGTGAGCTGGCTTCGCAAAGTGCGAAGCCATATTGCTCAGTTTTAACCGAAAATAACTGCACCTTTTTCATTGGTGTTAAGCTGTATGATATGCCCATAATGCAAACTGCAATTTTTTCGCACATTGTGTTTTGGGCATTTTTAAACTGGGGAGGATTGGGGGAAAGGCCTGAGATGGGTGGGAGGATTGGGGGAAGGGCCTGAGATGGGGGGAGAATATGGGGAGGGTTCTGAGATGGGGGGAGGATTGGGAGAAGGGCCTGAGATGGGGGGAGGATTGGGGGATGAACCTGAGATTGGGGAGAGGATTGGGGGAAGGGCCTGAGATGGGAGAGGAGAGGAGAGAGGAGAGAATCCATCAAGCTAGGTTGAGAGAACATTGCACAAATCTCATCTTTGTGTGAATTTCCTCACTTTGAAGGACATCAAATCTTCGTGCGTCTCACTCTGCAGGTAGGAATGTAATAATTGTGGTATTACCGCAAAGTGTGAAAACGCACTTTGCGGTAATACCTATTAGGGATGTGGATCGTTTATCTGACGATTGAAAATATCGTCCGATATTTTCAATATCATCAGATATCGGGGGGTCCCCGATAGCAATAGGAAACCCCACGATTAATTTAGTGAGTTTTCTTATCATGGGGGGGGGGGGGGGGCGGGAAGAAAGGACACAACCTAAAAACACAACCTGACCCTTTAAAATAAGTTTGTTAGTATCCCCCCACCATCTGGACCCCCCACCAAAATTTTTAAATACCTGGTGGTCCAGCGGGGGTCCCGGGAGCATTCTCCCACGCTCAGGCTGTCGGCTGCCACTAATCAAAATGGCGCTGATGGCCCTTTGCTCTTACCATGTGACAGGGGCTATCAGTGCCATTGGTCGGCCCCTGTCACATGGTAGGTGCACTGGATGGCCCGCGCCATTTTTAAAGATGGCACCGGCCGTCCATTGCTCCTACCATGTGACAGGGACTGGCCAATGGCACAGATACCCTGTCACATGCTAAGGGCAAAGGGCCATCGGCGCCATTTTGTTTACTGGCAGCCGACGGCCCGAGCGCGGGAGAATGCTCCCGGTACCCCCGCTGGACCACCAGGTATTTAAAAATTTGTGGGGGGGGGGGTCCGGAGGGTGGGGGGATACTAACAAACTCATTTTAAAGAGTCGGCTGTATTTTTTGGTTATCGGCTCGGGCGCAGCCGATAAAAAAACCCCGATCGGACTGCAAGATAAAAATTTCACGATGTGAATCGGAACCGGAATCGGAACCGATACCGGTTCCGATTCACATCTCTAATACCTGTGCGAAGCGCTAAGATAGCGCCCATTGTGATAAATAGGATATTGCCATAAAACATGCCCCTCTTTCTATCGCACACAATAATTTGATGAATCTAGCCCTAAGATAGCTGCTAAAAGTTTTAAGATGGAACAACGGTCACTTTGTTTGACAGCTGCTTTGCCAACAGGATTTTTCATTCTTGACATATGGCTAGGAGGGAAAGTGATGAATACAATTTTATTTTTGGCTGTGTACTTGTAAAGATTTACCTGTATGACCAACAAGCACTTTCAGCCAATCAGTTTATTAACTATTTATGAATGCATAAATATAAAACTATTTAGTACGTACCAAATTGCCTGGTTAATATTTTAGATGATTTAACAACATTCTTAATTGGTGGTGATGGGAATCTAGTTTAGTGAAGGTTAGATACAGGCATTCATCCTATTACCTGCATACTCAGATTTCTAGGATAAGATAGCTACAATTTTGAAAGATTTATGAATCTAAGAGATTACATAGACCCATGAGACTTTGTAGTCCAATCAACAGTGCGCTGGACACAACATTTATCACAGTGCACAATATATTGCACTATAAAGTATTTTCCCAAAGCTTAGTGCAACAGCACAGTTTTAGACAGAGGAAATTATTGAGTTCTATGTTTTACCTTTCAGTTATATTTGTAGGTTTGATTTAAAGTGTTCATTCTGAGAGACTGTATGTAGCATATAGCCAAGAAACCATCAGACTGATTCTCACAAACTGTTCAAATGAGCTATTGATCCAAACCTCTAATTGTATGTTTGAACAAAATGCTGCTAATCTGGATAGAGTAGAAGAGCTAAGGTTTGTTAAAGCAACCTTTATCTTTTATTGTGTTCAATGTTAGCAGTGATTCATACTTCTTTTTTATTCTACATTCAGACATATGCTGACTTTTTCTTTAAAAGAGGGTCAAAACTAGGTTATGTAATTTTTTTTTTACAAATTCCCAACTGTTTTGATTCCTATGGAATGTCATTGGTCTTATGGAATTTGCATTTAACATGCACATATGTTTGAAAATGCTTAGGTTCTGGCCTGGTATGTACATAAATTAACTCACATAAACTTACACCTCCTCGTCGGAGAGTGCAAATTGTGCATATCTTGTGCACGGATCATTGGGCAAGGCCACTATAAATGATAGTAAAACCCCACCTCATCTTGACAACGCCAGCATTCATTATTGGATTTAATGTCTATTTTATGGATTCTTACTAGGGCTAGTACCAGTGATATATCTTATATCCATTTATTAAAACTGTAGTGCAAATCAAGTTACCAGAATGTATTATTTCTTTCCATTCATCCTCAGTAATAAGCTTCTCATTATCTCTTTTCCAATCGTTTTTACCGGTAACTCTAACCAGGAGTACATAAAATGATGGGAAGGGTTCTTGTTCCAAATTTATTTAGTGGGTTCAAAGGTTAGGTCATGCAGATGGAGAAGTGGACTTAAATGGAGACAGAAGGGGTTAAGGACACCATTCTTCTCCTTTCCATGAACTCTGGCCTTAATACTACCCCTTTAGTGCAAGTACAAATAAAGCAGAAGAAGAAATGATCCACTTTCATATAAACAAACTCTTAACTTTACTTTCTGGTTCTGGAGCCAGGCACTAAGAATAGGCATAGCATGGAGTAATAAAAATATACTAAATAGTCAGAACTCATGAGATACACTGTTAGATGAAGCATCTCACAATACAACTGGAGAGAGCAAATAGTTTCTCAGCCATCATGTGAACATCAATTAAACTTCTCAGTCTCTCCTCTAATATTGTAATAAGGAACATAAAGATTACATTCCACACCATGAAGCTCTTCCCTTATCACCCCAATAGGAACTCTTCCTTATTCCATATTTTATCCATCCCACATCACAAGGGTCAGGCCCAACACGCCCAGATTCCTCTTCAAGTTTAACCCCATTCTTGGCACTGCAGGGAATGAGTTTTACCCCCTTAGGCTTAACTCATGACTCAGTCAACACTTGATTTTTACTGTAACTATTTCTCCAATTCAGACCTGTGCAGTGATTCCCCAGTATCCAGCATGGCCTGGTTCCTTCTTGAGTCATTCCTTATCTCAGACCATCCCCTTACTCCTGGCTATTTTCCTGAAGGGAAGATTCACCATGTGTCCACCTCTTCCTCCATAGTTTTATCCTTTGGGGGAGGAAAGGTCTCCTGTTGTCAAGACTTTGGGCTCTCATCCCTTAATTGAAATATACATTTTTTAAAAAGTAAATAAATAAATAAATACATTTTATGAGTGGGTTCTCTATTTCCTCTCATAAAAGCTGACATCTTATTCTGAAATGGGGTTGCCATACCTAGAAACATTTCAGTTGTAGTTACCCTGATTGCTGTTGACGGGGAATTTGACAAGGGGGGGGGGCATTGAAGGAAAAATAATGCATATCATCTTTCACGTTCTACTCCCCACTAATCCACATTCTCTCTCTCCCCCCACTACCTCCACATTCCCGCCCTCTATAGATGACCTCAGCATTTTCTCCTTCCTACATCTTTGTACACAGCCCTCTCTCTGCTCCCACTCAATCCCCTATTGTTACCTCACGGCACTCTTTGGCGTTGGGGGCCGACCCCGATGCTGTTTGATGAAGACTTCCGGCGGCAGCACAGGCCGACGCGAGCCGTGCGCAAGCTCCGCCCATCAGAACACCCGGAAGACTTCCTTGCTCCATTGGCTACTAAGGTAAGACTGGGAGATACTTTGGATCCACATTTCACAAACCGTAACAGATAGCTGAGGCCATGGATCCTGTAGACCTTTCAGCCTTGCACACCATTCCTGGTTTGGCAACACGTATTCAACAACAACAAGGAGCTTTAGACCAAGTTACCGAAGTGCTGGAGAGACTGGCTGCTCGAATGGATGCTCTTTCAGTTGCATCTTCTGTAAACCCGACTCTCTCATTACCTCTACCGCCTCCTATATGACTGCAGCCTCCACCACGCTTTAATGGTGATCCTCAGCAGTGTCAGGGGTTCTTAAATCAATGTCGAATGCATTTTTCACTCCAGGTAGCATCATTCCCCACAGATCGAACCAAGGTTACGTTCATCTTATCTCTTTTGGTAGGATCAGCACTGGCTTGGGCTTCCCCATTTTGGGAACGAGAGGATCCTCTGATGGACAGCTTGGAACAATTTTTAAAAGAGTTTCATCTGATATTTGATGAGCCCAGTCGTACAACTTCAGCAGCTTCCGATTTACTGCAGATTAAGCAAGGATCTTGATCAGTAGGAGAGTATGCCGTTCAGTTTAGAATACTAGCAGCTGAACTTAGATGGGGAAATGACAGTCTGACTGCCATTTTCAGGCAAGGATTCTCCGAAGCCATTAAGGATGAGCTAGCGGGCTGTGAGACTCCAGAATCTCTAGAGGTGCTAATCCGCCTGGCAATCCAAATTGATCTTCGAATTCAAGAAAGGGCTCGGGAAAGGACCCTCTGTAGATGACCCATTCGACTAGCAACTTCCTTTCAGAGACCATTCATTGCATCAAGAACTTCAGAAACTCAGGCATCAAGTGAGGAACCTATGCAGATTGATCATTATCAACTAACCCCCTGAGGAACATCGGCATAGAAGACTGAACAATCTCTGTCTTTATTGTGCTGGTTATGGACACTTCATCAATAAATGCCCAAATAAGTCGGGAAACTCCAGGTCCTAGGACTGGTGGGAGAGGCCTCTCTGGGTCATGTCATTCCCTCTCCACAAATTTTGATTCCAGTTTCAATATCTTTCCACGAAAACACCATTCATCTACAAGCTTTTTTGGACTCAGGGACGGCCGGTAACTTCATTGAGGAGGATCTAGTCCGTCAATATCAGATTCCTACTGAACTGTTGACAGTTCCCCTCACTGTGTCAGTTTCTGGACAACTTCTGGTGAACAAACTTTTTCAAATTACTAAACCTATTAAATTCACCTCTGGGATACTGCATCAAGAGACTATCCAATTGAATGTACTTTCATCTTCAGTCAACCAAGTAATCCTGGGCTTACCCTGGTTAAGACTTCATCAACCCCAGATTGATTGGGGTACCTCCCAGCTGGCCAGTTGGAGCAAATACTGCCATCAAAATTGTGTAAGACAGATCCACCCAGTCAGCTCCACTGTGGCATGTTCACTAGCCATTCCATTTGCATTACCACAAATACGCTGAATTCAGTGATGTCTTCAGCAAACAGCAAGTCGAGATTTTACCTCCTCACCGCACCTATGACTGTGGGATAGACTTACTTCCGGATAAAATTCCCCCCAGGGGCAGGGTTTACGCCTTTTCGGAACCTGAATCTGAAGCTATGAAACAATACATTCAGGAAAACCTGGATAGGGGCTTCATCAGACCGTCCTCCTCTCCAGCGGGGGCCGGATTTTTTTTTGTGCAAAAGAAAGATGGTTCATTATGACCTTGTATCGATTATAGAGGACTTAATAGCATTACAAAAAAAAAATGATATCCAATTCCACTTATCACAGAACTCTTTGATCGATTGAAAGGAGCACAGATCTTTACTAAACTTGATCTTCGAGGAGCATACAATTTAATCAGAATATGTAAAGGGGACGAGTGGAAGACCACCTTTAACACTCGAGATAGGCACTATGAGTATTTAGTTATGCCATTTGGACTATGTAATGCTCCGGAGGTCTTTCAAACCATGATTAATGACATCTTCATAGATCTTCTGTACTCCCATGTTATTGTATATCTTGACTACATTTTAATTTTCTTCAAGACAGAACATCAGCATCAACTTCATGTCAAACAAGTACTCCAACGACTTCGGGAGAACAGACTCTATGCGAAATTAGAGAAATGTCTCTTTCATCAATAACAATTACCTTTTCTGGGATATATAGTATCTTGAGACGGTCTTCGTATGGACCCTGAAAAACATAAAGCTATATGGAGTGGCCTAAACCAGTGGGGCTTAAGGCATTGCAGTGATTTTTGGGATTCTCCAATTATTATCGCCAATTCATTTCTAGATACTCTACCCTAGTTGTACCACTCACCACTTTAACTAAGAAGGGAGCTCCAAACCGTAATTGGCCTCCTGAGGCCATTCAAGCCTTCCATTCCAATTCCTAAAGAAAGAATTTGTTTACAAAGCCCTGACTCAGATAAATATTTTATTCTGGAGGTCAATGCTTCAGCCTTAGGAGTTGGGGCAATTCTCTTGCAACCCTCTGAGTCAGGGAAATTATGCACATGTGCGTATTTTTTCAAAATATTCTCCTCTGTGGAGAGAAACTAAACCATCGGGGAACGAGAACTATTGGCAATTAAAATGGTACTTGAAGAATGGCGACATCTCCTGGAAGGGGCTAAGTTTACTATTGATATTTACACTGATCACAAGAATGTTGCCTATCTGTCTCATGCTCAATGTTTAAATCCACGGCAAGCCCGTTGGGCACTTTTCTTCAGTAGATTCAATTTTAAATTACACTTTTGCCCTTCAGAAAAGAATTTACGTGCTGATGCGTTATCCAGGAGTTTCCTCCCTGATGACACTTCTGAGCCGCTTCGGCATATCATCGATCCTGCTCACTTAATATTAGCAACCACCCTAACTGTTCCAGTAGGGAAAACTGAAGTACCTAGGCATTTAAGACTCATAGTACTACGATGGACCCATTATTCCTTCTTTGCTGGACACCCTGGCAGACTCGGAACTAAGAATCTGGTTTCTTGCCACTATTGGTGGCCACAATGGGCATCTGACATCCAAAAATATGTTGACTCCTGTCCCACTTGTGCTCAGAAAACCCCTAGACAGTGACCTACGGGTCTATTGCAACTTCTTCCAATCCCTAAACAGCCTTGGACTCATATAGCAACAGATTTTATCACTGATCTCCCTCTTTCTGAAGGCAACTCAGTAATTTGGGTTGTGATTGACCGATTCTCCAGAATGGCACATTTCATTTCTCTGCCTGGATTACCCTCTGCACCAGAGTTGGGGCGACTTTTTGTACAACACATCTTTCAAATCCATGGGTTACCGTCTAGTATCATTTCAGATAGAGGAGTCGAGTTCACAGCACGATTTTGGAGAGATCTCTGCAAAAAATTTAGAATAGACCTAAGTTTCTCTTCCGCTTATCACCCCCAGTCTAATGGGTTAACGGAACGAATGAATCAAACTCTCAAGACGTTTTTGCGTTGTTATGTTAATCAACGCCAGGATGATTGGCCTCCTTATTGCCCTGGGCTGAGATTTGCCATAATAATCATGTTCATCACGCTTCAGGTTCATCACCTTTCTTTCTGGTGTTTGGAAGACATCCACAGATCCCACTTCCTCTTACTACCTCCTCGTCTTGCCCGGCGGTAGAGCAAGTGGTTCATTCCATGACTACTTTATGGGAACGAATGCAAGATCTACTACGACGAGCATCCATCAAGATGAAAAAACAGGCGGATAAAGGGAGGAGACTGGGAACTCTGCTTAAACCCGGGGACTTGATGTGGTTAAGCACACGGAATCTCAAATTACGCATTCCTTCTTTAAAATTTGCGCCTCGGTTTATTGGACCTTTTCCTATTGAAAAACAGATCAGTAAGGTATCCTTTAAACTTCAGCTACCACCTACATTGGCATTCATGATGTGTTTCACATCTCATTATTGAAACCAGCAATCTTATCCTGGCCTTCTAGAAGGAAGAAGCTGATGACTCCATCTGTCCTGCCAGATGATACCCAATATGAAGTTAAGGAAATCCTTGATGTCATAAGATCAAGAAGAAGATACTTAATATCATGGAAAAATTATGGTCTGGAGGAGAACTCCTGGGAACCGGCCCATAATATACAAGCTCCTCGTTTAATCCGGGAGTTTCATAGACACTTTCCGCTCAAACCTCACCCCAGGAGCAGGAGAGAGGGCCTTTGTGGGGGAGATACTGTTACCTCTCGGCACTCTCTGGTGTTGGGGGCTGACCCTGATGCTGTTCGACGATGACTTCCAGCGGCAGTGTGGGCAGACGTGAGCCGCGCGCAAGCTCCACCCATCAGAACACGTCAGACTTCCACCCGGAAGTCCTTGCATTTGCGTGGGAAAATTTAAATATTTAAAGAGCTGAGACCAGCACAGCATTGCCTCAGCTACAGGCTTGCTGTGCTGGTGCTCCCATGGCGTTTGTCTTCTCTTGCTTTGGATTTGGATTCTGGACTTCTTTGCCTGCTGCCTGCCCTGACTTGGATTTGGATTCTGGACTTCTTGCCTGCTGCCTGCCCTGATTTGGATTGGGTTTTGGACTTCTTTGCCTGCTGCCTGCCCTGACTTGGATTTGGATTCTGGATTTCTTGCCTGCTGCCTGCCCTGATTTGGATTGGGTTTTGGACTTCATTGCCTGCTGCCTGCCCTGACTTGGATTTGGATTCTGGACTTATTTACCTGCTGCCTGCCCTGACTTGGATTGGACCGCAGACCTGTTTACTTGTTGTCAGCCTTGATAGTGGAGGTAATCACGGACTTGCTTGCCTGCTGTCTGCCCTGACTCGGGACTGTGCTGGTTGCTACCTGCAGCTGGTCTCGTGGATATCCTATCACTGGCTATGACTTCCTTGCTCCATTGGCTACTACGGTAAGACTGGGAGTTACTTTGGATCCACATTTCACAAACCATAACACCTATAAGTCACTGCTCCGTGACTTATGCATACCCTCTCTCCCCTCAGCTGAGTACCAAGTCTTGGACTCACAGTTGCAGACTGAGTTGTGTCTGTGGCAGCCCCTCTCCAGTTTCTTCTCTCATGCTGCCTGCAGTATATGCCCCAGGCCTATTAACTGCATAACACACTTGCATTAAATTTATAATTGCATGTGCTAAAACATGTGTTATTTAGCACAAATGTTCATGTTAGTTAAAGCAGAGAATACCAATGGGATATTCCCTTCCTCCCCCTGGCTGAAACACATATAAGTTTACCTCAGCTTGATCCTCCTTGTTAGTGCAATGAAGGGGGAAGCTAGTTCTGGAGTGCAATATTATGAAGGATGCAGCAGGCAAGCATAATCTTAATCATTATTTGGGGGAAGTACATTAAGGTGCCACCTGATTTGTCCAAACATGTAAGGTTACTTTTTATCACACTAAAAGTGTTCTAGATGACAGGAGTGTGAAGCTACAGAGCATAACTATATCCTGTGTCATGTGAGGAAAAGGAGAAGGGATGAATAGGATACAGGCACTGTGTTATGTTTGAAGCATGTGATAGATGGAAGTATCCCTGTCCCACCCTTCAAGGAGCTTGTCATTGCTATGCAGAGAATATCACTGACAGCAGATCCCTAGATCCCTGAGAAGCATGAAGGTTTTGCATCACATCGTCATTGGGGTTGGAGTGGGAGTGATCCCTTGCTCTGGCTTGGGTATGAAGTGGTGGTACATGCAGTGAGAAATTTTAAAACATATGAGGAGTACTTACTCAGCAGCTTTCCTTGGCCATACCTGCCCTCCTCGAACTGGTGAAAGAAGATGGAAAGATACAGGGCATAAGAGTCATGGCTAGATCATGGGTACCTGGACACCACATTCAGAATGTTCATGTGCACATCACATAACACCTGCACATTCAGAGAATGATAGATTTTACAGGTTTTGAAGTCAACTTTTTTGTCATTAAGTGGAATCAGAGCTAAGTACATTCAACTGAAGGCATCCATCAAGTTTGGTAGCCTGGTGATGGCATAGAAATTCTGGTTGTGGCCCTGCTATTGTAGCCTCTTGGTAGGGAACTTGATATAATTCCTAATCAGGCTCGTTATGGATTGTAGCATGTGGCTGAAACAGCTGGAAAAGGTGGACTGCTCTGTTCTGCCAACTACAGCTACAGAAGTTTGAAATAAGTCTGAGGTGAGAAAATGTAATAAGCTTAAGAGTTTGATGAAGTCGGGTATAGCAGGATGCTTGCCTGCAACAGGATCGAAGCCATTTTAGGATTTTTATATAAAGCCATAATGGCCACAGAGCTCAGCTGGTACTTTCATACCACCTCCTCTTCAGGAAGGCCCAACAGTGTGGTGCAGAGACAAAAACATGTTCACACCATTGCCTGGCTGCCATGCAAAAATCCTGAGCCTTCAGGTGCTTATGCAGATGTTGCTTGTTATGTAGCCATGTGGCCTCAACTCTCTTGTGTTCTAGAAGTAACTACTGTATCCCAAAAGCAAATATTCTGCCTACAAATATATGACATGGCTAGATACCTTTTTATAGATTAGCATCTGTGGAGATGTGATCATCTGGTGCCAAAGTCTCTTTCTGTAAATAAATAATGGGGCAGAATGCTGCCATAGCAGTCTGGCAAGATGAAAGGGTGTCAGACTTGGCCCAGCTCGTTTTTGTAAAGAATGAGCTTGACCGAAGGCCACTTCCATAGCCGGGACCATATCCCTATCTCTTTTAAAATCAAGATCCAGATTTGGCAAGAGAAGTTATTAAATGTATTCATTGGCTATCCCCTTTACCAAATGGTCTCTCACTTGTCAGTCCAAAGATTCCCCAAAGTCACAAAATTCTAACAACTATCACAGGTCAGCCATAAAATCAGCAATACATTCAGCAGGCTTTTGCAGGCTTTTAAAAATGTTTCTCTTCTAGATCTCCTTTCCCCTTCTCCTTTCCAATCATATTCTCTTGCATACGTTTCCCCATTGAAGGCATTTCCTAAGAAAACTCCTTAACAACTGGGTCAAGGCGTTGGTGTTGTACCTGGGCCTAGGACTGGGCCTTGGTGATAGACCTGGACCTATGACTTGGCAACAAAACCTGACCTCGAACTTGGATCAGTATTGGGCCCCTGCCCAGGCCTGGGCCTTGGTGATGGAATCTAGCCTTAGGCTGGAACCCAGCACTGGGCCTAGGCCTAAGCCCAGGCCTTGGCGATAGGACCCAGCCTCAGTGTTGGGCCTGGGCCTGGTATTAGGCCTGGCCTCAGTGACAGGATTCAACCTCATGCTGGGCTCTTACATTGGGCCTGAGACTAGGCCTGGGCTTCAGTGATGGGACCTGGCCTCATGCAGTGCCCAGTGTTAAGCCTTGGCTTAGGCTTGGGCCTCAGTGATGGGACACGGCCTCATGTCGAAGTCAGACATTGGGCCAGGACCAATGTTCCTTCAAATCTTTGAAAGGCTACATGCACAAACATTTTTTTTGTTCAACTTTTTATAAACTGAGTTCAAATTTGTGCTCTATAAGCCAGATTAATGCAAAGAATATTGGGATTTCTTGTGCGCATTAAGGTCAATATTCAAAGTACATTCAGCTCTATTTATCCATATAAGTATAGTTTATGCAGTTAAGTAGTGGCTGCTGCTTAGCTGCATAAGTCACTTATATGGGTAAAAAGTTAGCCGCATAAGTTATGGGCATGAAGTGAACGAATCAGGGCAATATTCAGTCTTAGTCGCAGAAGTTAATCAGCTAAGCTAGATGTGCTATAGAACAGATCTAAACTTAGCTGGTTATAACTTATAGGGCTAAGTACAAATTTATATGCATATATTCAGTGATATAACTGTGCTGCTAAATATACTTTGTAACTTTGCTGGATAAGTTATATCTGGCCCAGTTACTTAAAACGATCGGCTTTGAATAATGACCTCACTATGTTTTGCTGTGTGTGTGTGTGTGTGCCCAGCTTAGAGGGTACAATGGCCTGGACCCAGGGCCGGTGGAAGCACTAGGCGAAATAGGCGGTCGCCTAGGGCGCCAGCTTCCCGGGGGCGGCACTGCCCCGGTAAAATTAAGAGAGCCCGTAGCCTGCCCCGGTAAAAATAAAAGAGCTGCATTAAGCCGCCGCCCCCCCCGATAAAAATAAAAGAGCCGCTGCCGGCAGCCCGCCCCTGCCCCGCGGTGCAAAAAAAAAAAAAAAAGCTGTTGCATCCGCTGCTGCCCTTTTCTTCTTCCCGCCCCCCCCTGACCCGGAACAGGAAGTGATGTGCGGGAAGCAGTGGCGTAGCCACGGGTGGGCCTGGGTGGGCAGGTGCCCACCCAACTTAGACCCAGGCCCACCCAACTGGCACCGGAACTGCAAGGCTGTCGCGGGATCCCATCCCCGCGACAGCGAACAAGAGAACCCACGCCTCGCGCGCCATCACGGCACACATGGGGAAGCGCTGCTGCGGCCGTATGGCCAACCGGTCTTCCTGTTGGGGGGGGGGGGGGGGGAGCGGAAGCGCCGCGCGCAGCTTCCGCTTCCTCCCCCCAATGCAGGAAGATCAGCTGCCTCTCCTGCTGCCACCCGTTCTCCTGCTATCTTCGGGTCAAACGGCCCGCTGAACTTCCTGTTTGGGGGAGCGGAAGTGCCGCGCACAGCTTCCGCTTTCTCCCCCAAAGCAGGAAGATCAGCTGCCTCTCCTGCTGCCACCGGCCTCCTGCTATCTTCGGGCGTCGGGCCGTACTGCCCGCCGATCTTCCTGCTTGGGGGGGGGGGGAGGGAGGAAGCGGACATTGTGCGCTGCGCTTCTGCTACCCCCCCCCCCCCCGACAGGAAGTTCGGACGCCCGAAGATAGCAGGAGGCCGGTGACAGCAGGAGAGGCAGCTGATCTTCCTGCTCTGGGGGAGAAAGCGGAAGCTGTGCACGTGCTTGAATGTGTATGTGTGGATGAGAATGGGAGTGTGTGTAGGTGAAAACTGGAGCCTGGGTGTGTATGTGGGTGAGAATGGAAGCTTGAATATGTGGGTGAATGGGAGCTCGAATGTGTGTATGTGTGGTTGAGAATGGGAGCCTGGGTTTGTGGGTGGGTGAGAATGGGAGCTTGAATGTGTGTATATATGGGTGAGAATGAGAGCCTGGGTTTGTGTGGGTGGGTGAGAATGGAAGCTTGAATATGTGGATAAGAATGGGTGCTTGAATGTGTGTATGTGTGGGTGAGAATAGTACCTTAAATGTGTATATGTATGGATGAGAATGGGAGCTTGAATATGTGTGGGTGAGACTGGGAGCATGGGTTTGTGGGTGAGAATGGGAGTCTGGGTTTATGTGTGTGGGTGAGAATGGGTGCCTGGATGTGCGTCTGTGTGTGCATAAGAATATAAGCCTGGGGAGGGGTGAGAAAGTGAGAACTTGAATGTGAGCTTGTGGGGGGGGGGGGGGGAGAGCATATGAGAGTGACAGCTTGAGTGTGTGAGAGGGAGTCTGTGAGAGAAAGCGTGTATGTGTGTGTGTGTGTGTGTGTGGAAGGGAAGAAGACAGTAATAGAAGAAAGACACTGAAAAGGAATTAGGAAATGAGCTATAAGGGAAAAAATGGGAAAAAGAGACCAGGACCAACTGATTAGAAAAATACAAAGATCAGACAACAAAGGTAAAAATATATATCTATATTTTGAGATGTTAGCAATTTAAATATAAGCAACACAACCGCTCTCTCAAAATTTATGGACAGGTAGGAGCCGTGTATAAAATCGTAATAATAAGAAGGCTAAAGTACCACAAATCACCGTGAATTATGTTTGTATCATTAAGTAAACCTCATACTTAGGCGTAGATGTGAATGCTATGCTGCATAATTTGGCATTATTTATCAGTAAAAAAACAACTAGTAGACCTGCATGCCTACAGCCCACCCATGTTAACCCTGTGCCCACCCAAAAAATCAATTCTGGCTACGCCACTGGCAGGAAGAAGAAAGAGCCGTGCCGCATGAAAAAAATAGCGGCGACAGCAGCATCGGCCCCTGAGCAATTGAAGCAGCCGGTAATCGGGAAAGGAGTCAGCAGCACGAGCCTCCTGCGGCCGATGGGATTCTTCCTTCTTGGCCTGTGGGGGCTGGAGGAGGCTGCGGCAGCTACCATTTGTTCTCGGGGGGGGGAAGTGAGTGAGAGAAAGAGAGAGAAGCAGCCAGCTAGCCTGTGTGTGATTGAGAGCCTGTGTGTGATTGAGAGCCTGTGTGTAAGTGAGAGAATGTATTTGATCGAGAGCATGTGTGTGTGATTGAGAGAAACTGGTCAGAGAGCTGATGTATGTGTATATGTGAGAGACAATGAAAGTGACTGCTCAGAGAGATGACTGATGTGTGAGAGTGTGAGACAGTCAGGGATGTGACTGATGTGTGTGTGTGTGTGTGTGAAAGAGAGAAAAAGCATGGAAGTGAGAACTCTGGGTATGTGTGTGAGAAAGAGAAAGTGATTATGGGAATGAGAAGCCTGTGCATGTGGAGAGAACAAGCATGGGAGTGAGAGACTGGTGAGTGTGTGTGAGAAAGAGAAAGTGATTATGAGAGTGAGAAGCCCATATATGTAAGTGGAACACGGGCGTGGAAAGCCTGTGTGTGTATGGCATGAGAGAAACTGTTCAGGAAGGTGACTGGTGTGTTTGTCAAAGACTGTTTGGGAGGTGATTGGTGTGTGAGAGACAGAAACTGGTCATGGGGGCATGACTGATATGGTGTGTGTGTGAGAGACATGGGCCCTAAGGAAGAGGACCATGAGTATAGAGCTTAGCCACTACTGCTGCTTCTGGTGTGTACTACAGCCTGCATGGAAGAGGAGTAAGAGAGCTGCTGGAGGGGGTAAGTAAAGATGGCTTTTTAAGTTTATTTTTCTTGATTGACTGCCATTTTAATTATTTAATATTATGTGATGTGTCTGCTTTTTTTGTTTGAGCAACAAGTATAGCTTTGGTTTATGTTTATTTTATTTATTTTTATTTATTTATTTATAAAAGAGTTTCTATACCGTCGATAAGACAAATCATCTCAATGGTTTACATGGCATAAAAATGTCAAATAAGTGTTCTGTTATAAATACAGACTTCGTTATTTTCATTAATGCACAATGTAAGTTAATTGTGTGTGGAGGCGGGGGGGGGGGGGGGGCGGCATAGCTGACGTTTCGCCTAGGGCGCCTAATACCCTTGAACCGGCCCTGCCTGGACCTAGGTCTGGGCTTCGGTGATGAAACTCAGCTTTGGTCAAGCCCCATCGTTGGGCCTTGGCCTAGGCTTTTGCAATGTGACTGCGCCTTGAGCCAAGCCTAGACCCAGGCCTCAGGCCGGACCCCAGTTTTGGCTCTGGACCTAGGCATGTGCCTAGGCATTGGACCTGGGGCTTGTCCTGGGTCAGGCCCCGATTTTAGTTCTAGGCATAGGCATGGACTTTGACGATGGGACCCTGCCTTGAGCTAGGCCATGGTGGCAGGCCTAGTTCTAGGCCCAGGCCTCAGTGATGGTACCCAGTCCTGGTCCACATTTTCATTCACACTGGTCAATGTGGGCTTTGCATTGTTTCCCCCATTGATGTGAATAGAAAACAAAAAACAAATGAAAAAAAGAAACAATTTTTTTTTTCATTTGAGACAAACCTGACAAATGAATGAACCAAAACAAACTGTTTGACTTTGCATACTCATACTATCGACTTCTAAATTAGTGAGTATGTTGTCACAAATTGTGAGAAAAATGGATCATTGCTGATCTTTAGCAATGATGTTGTTGGCCTTAAAAAAATGTCCTAAATGCTCTACATACACCGATCAATCATTGATGATGTTAAAATTCTGATACCTCTGCCAACACCTCTATATAAGTTTGGATTAACAGTTTTTGCTCAAACTGGTACCATGTTGAGCAATTAAGAAATGCAATACATGTTTGCAGCCTGGAGCACACAAAAAACTCTTCTCTTTTCCATTCCCTTGCTGAGCTTGTAGTCCATCCTATTTCCAGTGAAAGTCCATTCCCTCTCTCTCTCATTTCTTCTCATCCTCTAAAACTGGGGATGCTGCTTGAGTTGATTCTGAGCTTTGTTGCTAGTGATGGTGGCAGCAGTCAATGATGCAATCAGTGGGGCCGATGTAATAAGGAGCACTAATGTTATTGCAGGTTTTTACTTCTGTTTTAGCATGCATTTTTCTGGCATAAATTCTGGTATGTAACAGGGCTTTTAACTCCTAAAATATTTGCACTAAAACTGGAGTAAAAACCAGCCCTTAGATTAGCATGGGTATCTACAAATCCCATGTATATGAAAGCATTATGTAACTCCCCCTTGACCGCTTACCTAACGGGGAATTCCTGGTCCAGTACTGACCTTGGCAGGAGCTCTCCCTAGGGCAGACTCCATCGGTCCTCACCTTCTTGGTGCCTGGTGCCTCCACCTGGGAAAGGTGTAAGTGGGTGGGATTTCTCTCACTTCACCCCAGGAAAACAAATGGAGCTGTGATCAAAGCTGGCAGTATGTACAAATATATATAGGTTTATTAGACTATATAAGTATATACATTTCTACATGACTACATCGCTAATAGGATGTCAAACAGGAAACTTATCTACTCATGGATAATAGTCTCAGGCCACACAAATATATACATTTCTACAAGATAGCAAGAACATCTAATATTTGGCAATTTGAGGTTGTTGGCCCCCACAGTATACCACCATATAGAATAAAAGTAACCACTTGCATTCCCTTTTTATCCCAAGTGTCACCCATGTGACAAAATGCAACTGGGCTTGTGGGCAGTGTTGGCCTGGGGGGGGGGGGGGGGGGTCCATTGTATTTAAACCACTGCCATCTCCTTGGTACTGCTTCCACTCAAAGTTCCTGCCAATGCTGGGGTCCATGCCCTCCTGGAGACCTGACTCTGCCTCCAAGAATGCTGCTGGGTCCATGCCCTCCTGGAGAAGTCAACTGTACTTCTGGATCTGCCGCTGGGGTCCCCTTGCTCAAGGGGTACTCATTTCACCTTACAGTCTACCACTGGGGTCCACACCCTCCTGGGGAACTGCTCGATCTGCTACTGGTGTCCCCTTACTCAAGGATGACCCAGGGTCACCTCCCAATCTGCCACTGTTCTTCGGTGCCTCTCCCTTGGTAGGAGGGCTTTTCCTGGCTTGGGTTTATTGCTCCCCTAGGCACATGGGTTGTTTAGCATTCAGTCATTCAGGCCACAGTCTCAGATTTTAGTGATTTTAGCTCCTCTAAGTTCATGCTAGTCATTCACTGTTACCTAACCTGGATGGGTCACCTTCTTTCAGCCAAAAGGCCAAGACCCAGACAGGACCATAGAAAGAGAATATGTGCACACCTTTCCATCCTGCCTAGCTTTTTTTTCTCTGTTATCTGACCCTGGATGGGTCACCTTCTCTCAGCTAAAAGGTCACCAGCAGGACCATGGAAAGAGAATATTTGCACACTCTTCCATCCTGCTGGCTTTTCTTTCCTGTCATCTGAGAACTGGGTACCCAAGGTCTGACTCCCCTTGTTAGTCAGAGTGAGAATCTGTTTGCTTCCTAGGACTGTTTTTCAGTAAATGTTTCTCACAAATCCCCTTCTCATTCAGAATTCTCCAATGTAGTACTTTTCCAGTCATAGTTCTGTAAGATTTAAAGTGATATTTCACTGCAAGTTACCAACAGTAGTCCAGGGGGCTATGACATGCAAACTCCCTACCTGAGTCTCTGACTCATCTAGTCAATGGTCATTTAAGCACCTTCACAGTAAGAGGTCTAGCAACCTTTTCAATCTTATTCTGTGTTTCCTGGGCTGGCAGCTCATGTTACATAGTTGCATTGTACTCTTTTTTTTTTATCTGCTCAATTCACTTAAATGGTAGCATGCTCTTTAACTCCCCTTTTCCCTTGGGGGGAGGGGGGGAGTTTCAGTTATCTATTCCTCAACAGTGCAGGGATGTGCATTAAAGAGCAGAAAATTTAAAGCAAATTTTCTTAATGATGGAAATTTAACTCCTGGGACAGTGCAGGAGTAAAACTCAACTCACATTGCTGGTTGATATATTATACTAATGCTATGCTCAATTTGATAATGTCTAGCTGCTTCTACCACTCTGGACACAGTAACAGAATAACTTTGGCCACCAGAAATGTGAGTTTACTCCACCTCGGACGCTGGAGTTTAATTTCCTGTGCTCTCGGGGAGGGCACCTAGAGTTGAACAACAAACTGACATTTGGGCCGATGCAATATAGGCGCGTGTTAAAGGGGCACTCATGAACGAGCGCCCGCTCCCTTAATGCGCGCCGATCCACCTCTCTGGGGTGCCCAGTGCTACATGCGAATGGGCTGCTGTGGTAAAAAGGAAGAGCTAGGGGAAATTGCATGCCCCTAGTGCCTCCTCGGCAGTGGGTGACTGGGAGAGGTGGCTGTCAGGTACTTAGGAAAATGGACACGCAATTTCAGAGCATCTGTTTTCCTAACCTGACCACCGCACATTTTTTTTGGTACATTTCTAGCTTTTTAGATCCTCCGACTTAATATCACAACGATATTAAGTCGGAGGAAGTACAGAAAAACAGTATTTTCTGCTTCTCTGTACACATTTTGGCTCTTCAAGACTTAACATCAGCTCCAGAACTGGCATTAATTTTTGAGAGTAAAAATGTGCACCTCTGGTGCACATTTTTTTTTTTTTTTGCATGGAGGGGGAATCGATAATAGCCTCATCAACATGCATTTGCATGTGATGAGCACTATTACTTATGCGTTTTGGACACGCTAACCCCCATTTTGCATCTGGGGATATGAATGCGCATTCAAAACGTGCGACCAATTGTGGGTTAAACCGTGTCCTGCAGCCAGCACACGGTATAGCATCGGCCTGATTATATATCCAACTTTGGCGTACTGTTTAACTATAGATGCCCAACCCAGGGGGTTTGCACTTTGTTCAGCCACCTGTAAGTGCCCAATTTAAAGAGCAAATTCTTGCATCCAAGGCCCTTTTGGCAAAGAATGGCAAGTAAAATCAAAGCTTAAACTCTCCTGGGTGGTGGTGGCACAAACGTTGAACAGGATGCCAAAGTCAGATGCACAGTGCCAAAGTGGATACTGTTCAGCTGAAAGTGCCTACCCAGGGGGCTTATGTTTTGATTTTAGTTGCCAAGCCTTGCCAAAATGGCATTGCATGTGAGATTGGTGCTGGGCATCCCAGCTTGGGGGCACATTCTCTCCATTTAAGGCCTTTTTGACAAGGAATGGCAAGTAAAATAAAATAATAAGCTCTCTGGCAAATGCACCTGCAGCCCAAATGAATAAAAACATAGGCTGTCTGGGTGGCAACAATAGTTGTACTTTAGCACCACATTTGCGCCTGCTGTCCAGCTGTTTAGGAAAGCAAAGAAAAAAACCCCGTGACTGGTGCCTGTCTCAGAGAGCTTACATTGGAAATGTAACTCCTGAGTCTGAAGTGGAGGAAACTTACATTTTGCTGGCATAAGCTGTCCACTGTCGTGCTCAGTGTGGTACTCCCAACTCAGACCCAGGAGGATTTACATTTACAATGTAAGCTCTGTGGGGCAGACAACTACAGCTGAACAATACTTCAAAGTTGGGAAGCACAAAAAAACCAAGTGCATACCATTCAGCTGAAGGTGCCTTCCCAAGAGAGCTTATGTTTTGTTCAGCTATAGGTGTGAGCTCCAGAGAGCTTATGCTTTCTTTGCTCTGAGGTGGAGTAAACCCACATTCCTGGTGGCCAAAGTTATTTTATTGCATGTCTGGTAGAAAGACACTACCACATAGGCACAGCAATAGAATAGCATGGCCACCAGAAATGTGAGTTAACCTTTATTCCACCTCAGGCCAAGGAGTTAACCTGAAAATTCACGTAAGTGCATTAAATCAGGAGTGCAGAGGCAAGCACTTAAAGTTGGAAGGAATGTGACCAAAAGGGACTTACATGCAAGGCTGTGCCCGAGTTGGGATGCCCAGTGCCAATCTTGCAAGCAAGGCCATTTTGCCAAGTGAAATCAAAGGGTAAGCTCTCTCGAAAAGACTATAACCATTTGAGATGCACAGCACCAAAGTGTGTACTATTCAGCTCTAAGCACTTTCCCCAGAGAGTTTACCCTTTGATTTCACTTGGCATGCCTTGCCCAAACGGTCTTGCATGTGACATGGTGCCCAAGTTGGGCATGCAAGATCATTTCAAGCCATATAACCTTCTGTTTTAAAGCACTTTTCAGCATTAGAGCAGATTTTTCAGTTTAATACACATTTTAGCGAGCTTTTTTTACTTAGTGTGCTTTTTTAACTCCTGTTTGATTTGCATGCATTAGCTTACTGCATCCTGCGGAGACCCCTAATTTTAACATGCATGTTAAGTAAAACCTGAACTAAAATTTAATGCCAATTTTAGCAGGGGCCAATATTATTACATTGGCCCCAGTTTGAGGCCTGAGAACTGGTGGTGCTCATAGATTCCTCCTCCCTTTTAAGGTTGCCTTTATAACACGAAAACAGGAAAATTGTGCAGGAGGAGAGGGGTTTGACAGCCACAGGGCTTTTGAGCTCGTGCCAGTTCACAGGACCCACTCTGATTCCATCCCCGAGTACTGGTATTACGTTTCTCAGAAAATGCTAATCCCAGAAAATGCTTCTCAGGACAGCTGCCTCCATGTCTTCTCATCACTGATTCTGGCTCTCTGTGCTCTCTTAATATACTTCTATGTATCCTGGCTAGACACATTGCCTTGTGAAAATTCACTTCTACTAGTTCTATCTGGGCTCGAGTCTACAGTATGTCTTTAATATTTGTACTTCTGGCACTTATCTGTGGTTTCTTTTCAATTCCTTTTCCTCTGAGAATACTGGTATTTCTCCTTTTGTGAACATATTTATAAAAAAAGTCTCTCAATGAAGTTTCAAAAAATCAATAATCATGATCTTTTGCAATGGCATTCTAAAACAAATGCCGTAATTTCAATGAAATGCAAAAATCACGAGTGGAATGAATGAATGAAATACTGGGCGTGATATAAAAACTTTATTATAATCATGATTTTCCTGGATTGTATTGGCTTCTGATTGCCAATTCCATCCACTTCTAGCTGGGAAAGGGCCAGTTTGGATTGGAGATGAGACTGAGACATTTGTAGCAACTCCTAATCCATGCCCTGTGTTTAATGCTGAAGGGCAAGGGCAGAACTGGCCAACTTCCATCCATGCTCACTGGAAGCTGGCTCCATGGTATTATCTGAGGGCACACGTTCTGGTGCTTCCAGAAGGAATGCCCCTATTGCTAAGTAATACTTTTGATGGAGGATATGTAGATAATAAATAATACGATTTTGACATTGCTCCATTTTTGTTTGTTTCTTTACCAATTTTTCTTTCCAATATCATAAATTCTAGAATGTTTCTGCCTATTGTGCAGTTAGCCTGCCACTGTTCCATTCACAGTAGTACTTCCTGCTGTGCTGTCATACTATATAAATGATTATTCACAGTGGTCTATACTGGGCTGAATGCCTGCTGCTTTCCTATTTATATAACTGCTACACCATTATTGGTGTTGGAACTGGAACCAGCACATCATTTTTAATATATATTTTAGCAGTAGGTGGTATGATATTTTTATTGCACCTCGTTGTACTTAAATACTGAATCTGATTTCTCCAAACTACAATAGGCGATTAGGTGGTGCCACAGTATATGGACAGTGCTACAAGAGCATGAAATGCATCCCCATATTTTAGTCTGAGGCTTATACAACAATTGCAATGCTTGGACAAAGGTTATTGGATCTTAGTGTAGACCAAGATGCTGTGGTGCATTCCACTATCTCTACCTGTGGAGGTACCTTCCCCAAAGAGTCTGAATAAAGATTTAGGGATGGGATTCATGGAACTTTATTTCTAAATAACCTCTGCTTCTTACATAGGATGGTTTTAAATAGCTGATAGTTATTTACCCCCAAATTGATTATATGGATATTAAACTGTTATTAAGGTTTTTTTCTTTTATTTTTAAGCATGCATGGCATTCTGGGAAATACAGAGCAAGTCAGATGAGAGTAAAATATCACTACAGGATTAAATATTTGCAGTACAGCACAGAATATCCTCTTAGCTGACCCATATAAAGTTATTGCAGCAAGAGAAAATAATGCTGTAGAACATTTTCAGATATTCAGCCATTTACATCACTCAGCAATGCTGTGGAAAGGAAACCTTAGCAATCAAGCTGGAAAAAAGGTGAAAGGTATTTTTTCTTACACAGACTTTAGCTTATATAATTTTAGGCGATAAACTGATAAACAAAATAATCTCTTATTGCTGGGGTTAGTGGACCCTTGGGCCGGCCGAGCGGATGAAGATGGAAAGTGAAGAGGACTCCGCAGAGAAGAGATGGCCGGGAGGCGGCACGGAGCCGGGAGACCAGACAGGAGCTTCGCCACTGGAAGCCCGAGGTCCCCCCCGGGAGGAGCCCGTGAGGACCCGGGCCTCTGGGACTTAGGAGGGGTCTCCCAGAGCAGAAGAACAGCAGGACGGAAGATGGTCCGAGATCAGGATTGGCAGCAGACACGGATAACAGCCGACGTACCAGAATCAGGAACCAGGAAATCAGTCCGAGGGTAAAGGCAAGGCTGAGACAGGAGCGGAGACTGGATCAGGAGCGGAGACTGGAACAGGAACTGCAACTAGACAACTCCAGGAGTGAACCTCGTTGCAAGGCAAAGTCTTCAGGCAGATGCCGAGTTTAAATGTCCTGCCGGCATCTGACGTCATCTCGGGGGCCGGCCACAATTTCGCGCCACTGCGCCTTTAAATTTTTCCCCCTTGCGCGCGCCGCGCCTAAGGGGGTGGAGTAAGAGAAGAGCTCGGCGGCGTCTCCCTCGTGGAGACGCCGCCACAGAGAGGGCCGAGTAGGCCTGAAAAACGCCGGACCTTGCTGCGGCACTTCGGGGCATTTGAGAGGTAAGGACCCGGTTGTGAATCCTGCGACCGGGACCACAACAGAATTTGCCTGAAGTATTTTACAGAATGTTTGGGATCTCTATTGATAAATCTTTAATCAGACTTTCAAACTAATTCCATCTTACATCATTGGTTCCTGGTTCCTCCCCCCACCCCCAAATAAGTAGCTTTCTTGCCTTGGGACAGAAGGGTGCTCGGCTCTCTCAATGAATCAGTTACAGTTCAGCCACATTTCAGCCAGGACCAGGATCTGTTGTGCAGCTCTCTTTCAGTTAAGACATTATAGTGTGATATTAAATATCCAACTGAGACCTTTCAAAAAGTTAATTCTTGTGCTTTTCCAACATTTTACAGGGGTTGCTTTTGCCTTGAGTCCATACAACAGCTACTACTGCTATTTATCATTTCTAAAGCTCTACTAGATATACACAGGGAGCAAACACTTCTCACTATGGAATATACACACTTTCAAGCATTCATTAATTAGAGGAAGTATGAAACTGCCTGACTCAAGAAACCAAGCCAAAAGACAGTTTGATTTGATAGTAGAATACAGGTTTGTGTTCTTATTCCCTTCCCAAATATGTTGACAAAAGTCCATCCCTGCCTTTGTTTAATCCTGATCTACAGTACCACTCACATAGCTCATATTTGCCTTTGACAACCAACCTGTTATCCCAGTGTAATAATCATTCAATATGACTACATAACATATCACATATCATACCTCCATTGTACATAAGATATTGTCAAAATACTTCTACAGTGCAGGGTGTAGTTTTAGACATCTATCCTTAAAAAGAATATCCAAGTGTTAGAAAATGTACAAAGAAGGGCCATTAAGCTAATAAAAAGGACACTGGAGCTTTCACGTGCAGATGCAATGTCCAAACTGGGGCTGTTTACATTATGAAACCCTACTTCCAAGGGAGAAGGGGGAGAAAGAGCAGGCTACTAGTTAAGTGAACTATAGCAAAGATAAAAAGGACAATGCAGCTATGTAACATGAGCTGTGAGATGCAAATATCCTTCCTGAATCTCTGACTCATCTACTGTGAAGTTGCTTAAATGACCATTCAGTAGATAAGTCAGAAATTCGGGTGGGGGATTTTCATGTCACAGCCCTCTTGACTACTGCTGATAACACAGTGAAAGATCACTTTAAAACAAAGAATGGCAAAAACCTAAGTTACAGAACTTGACTAACAAAGATCTTAAATTGCAAAATTCTGGGATTTGTAAGAGAAATGTACTAAAAAACAGTCCTATTAAACAAATAGATCCTCACTCAGATTAATAAGGGGAGTCAGAACCCTTGGGTACTTAGTTCTAAGAGCAGAAAGAAAAAGAGCCAGGCAAGATGAAAATGTTTGTACATGTTCTCTTTCCATAGTCCTATCTGGGTCTAAGCCTTTTAGCTGAGACGAGATGATTCCTCCAGGTTGGGAGCAGTGAATAACTGGCCATGTGCTTAACTGAGCTGGAATCACTGAAAGCTGAAATTGCTAAAATCTGAATCACTAATCAATAAGCAAGCCATGAGCCTAATAGAGCTGTAAACCCATACCAAGCAAGAAAAACCTTAGGACTGCAGCGGATCCAGAGGTAGGATTGGGTGCCCCAGTATGGTGCAGGCCCCAGCGTAGATCCAGAGGCAGAGTTAAGTCCCCCAAGAGGGCATGGACCCCAGTGGCAGACTAAGAGGTGGTTAGGTCCCCCAGGAGGACAGAGACCCCAGAAGCAGATCTGGAAGCACAGTCATGTCCCCCAAAAAAGTGTGGACTCCAGTGGCAGACCAGGAGGTGGAATCAAGACCCCCAAGGAGGGCACGCACCTGTCAGTGAAAAGTAGAGCTGAGGAGATGGCAGCAGTTTAAATACAATGGATGCTTCCCCCACCACCGGCCTAGTTTCATCTTTTCATATTGGTAAGACTTGGGGAAAAAAGAGGGAGGAAAATAATAATACTTAAGTGCGACTGCAAAGGTCCATCCTATTGTATATGGTGATATACTGTGGGGACCAACAACCCCAAATCGTTAAATATTAAATGTTCTTGCTATCTTGTAGAAATGTATATAGTTGCATGGTCTGAGACTAACCATGAGTAGATACATGTACTGTTTGATAACCTGTTAGCAATGTACATATTCATGTAGAAATATATATAATCATATAGTGTAATAAACCTGTATATATTTGCACATACTGCCAGCCTTGTTCATAGTCCCATTTGTTTTTCTGGGGTGCAGGGAAATGAAATCCCACTCACTAACATCTTCTTCGCTGGGCGGAGGCACCAGGCACCAAGAATGCAAGGAGTAATGGAGTCTGCCCTATGGATCTCCCTCCAGGTCGGTTCAGACCCAAGAATACCCCATGAGGTAAGTGATCAAGGGGGCATTACAATTAGAAAAAGACATACAGTAAAAGCTCCATTATCTAGCACTTTATCATCTGGACTGCTCACAGAGGTCGATATTCAAATGCTACTTATTCAGATAAGTAGGACTTATTTGGTTAAGTGGTGCTGCTGAATATCTGGCTACATTCAATGGTCGCCACTTAGCAGGATAAATTACTTATCCAACTAAGTAGTTAGCTGAACAGTCAGTGAGCAGGCAGTGGGCATAACAGGGTTGTGCTACTTATCCAGCTATCTTAACGGGATTAGTAGCAATATTCAGGCGTATCTGGTTAAGTTAACTGGATAAGTTAGACCTGCTCCAAATTTAAAATTTAGCCAGGTAAGGTTTATTCAGCTAAGCAGCAGCAATTGAGAAATTACTACTTATCTGACAATTTCCTTTTCTTTAGGACAGTCAGATGAATCCAGAACAAGTGGGTTATGTACCTCTACCAGCAGATGGAGACGGAGCAAACTGACATCCCAGTATATATACCCCTGCAGTGACATCAGCCTGCCAGTATTCTCTTCAAAAGCAACTATGGACAGACTAGCAAAACTCTTGATTAAAAACAGATAACCATTTCAATACTCGGCCAACAGGCAACACTGATCTCAGATAAGAATGTAATAACAATAGTTTAGGGACTGGACTAACACTTACCAGTAATCCCTGTAATACATAATCACACAGGAGGACCATACTATAAACATTTGGCAGCTAAGGGAGGCAAGCTGGATTCATCTGACTGACCTAAAGAAAAGGAAATTTTCAGGTAATTGCAATTTCTTATTTCTTCTCATCCAGTTAGATGAATCCAGAACAAGTGGGATATACCCAAGCTACGCCTGAATAGGGGAGGAGGCTGCCTGCGGTCCAGTCAAAACCACACGTGCAAAAGCTGCGTCCTCCCAGGGCTGAATATCCAGATGATAAAACCTAGAAAAAGTGTGTAAGGAGGATCACGTTGCCACTTGAGAAATATAAACAGGAGTCAGCAACCTAACTTCCGCCCATGACACTGCCTGAGCCCTAGTGGAATGAGCCCTAACCTGACTAGGAAACGGCTTGCCAGCATCAATGCATGCTGCCATGACTACCTCCTTAATCCAGCAGGCTATTGTGTCTCTTGACATCCAAGAGTTGCAACAGACCAATGATTCTCAACCTGTGTGTCGTGACACACCAATGTGTCTCCAAGCACTGGCAGGTGTGTCATGTGCTACCCAAAGCTGGCAGGGCCGAAGGCCGCTGGCCACCTCTTGAGACCAGGCTGGTGATGCCAAAAATTGAAGCCGCTGGCCACCACTGGAGACAAGGCTGGCGGGGCTAAAGATCGAAGCTGCAGGCTGCCACCGGAGACCAGGCTGCCGGAGACCAGGCCAGTGGGGCCGAAGACAGAAGCCATGGGGCTGAAAATTGAAGCCGTTGACTTCCACAGAAGACCAGGCTGGTGGTGTTGCATTAGTAGTGGACTCTTGGGCTGAGGTAGGATTGATACTACCCGTAGAGCAAGCCTCATGGGTTCCCACAGTCGAGAGGTAGAGCAGACTAGGAGGCGATGGCCGATTGGAGCTTCGCCAATACCAGCCCATGTTCCCCGCAGGTTGAGCCCTTGGGTGCCAGGGCTGGATGGTCTTAGGCAGGCCTCCGTGAGATGACTCCCAGTAGGTGGTGTAGCAGGTAGCCAGGGACCTGCAGAGGTATCAGAGGGACCAAGGTAGGTCCGAACGAGGCAGGGGTCCAGAGGCCCGGGCACCAAGGAGGGTCAGACACAAGAGCAGGTGACGCTTGGACAGCAGAAGGCCAGAGCCTGAGAGGGCCAAGTCCAAAGAGATATGGAAGCATAGTCGGGAACAGGCTGGGGTCAAGGCAGGTGATAGAGTTAGTCAAGGTGCAGTGGAGCGAGAGCCAAGGACGGGAATCAGTCTGGGGCGTGTTTCCAATGAAGCGAGGGTCAAAGTCAGTAATCAGTCGTGAGCGTAGCTCCAATGAAGCAAAGGTCAAAGCCAGTAGTCAGTCCTGAGTGTGGTCCAAAAGTAGTAGGGATCAAAGCCAGTGGTCAGTCCAAGCATGGTCCAAATGTAGCAGGGGTCAAAGCCAGTAGTCAGTCCAAGGCAGGCTAGGGAGGAACCAGGAATGGAATCAGGAACTGGGACCAGGAGCAAGGTCAGGAACAGGAATCAGGAATGAAGTCAGGAACTAGGACGAGCAACGAGCACACAACAAGCATGGAGACCTGTTGCCAAGGCAAGGAACAAGTGGTGGGCCCTGCCTTAAGTAGCAGGGCCTGATGATGTCATCATCCGGGACCATGGGTAGGATTCCCTCTGTGGCTCATTTAAAAGAGAAAGAGGCATGCGTGCGCGTGTCTAAGAGGAATCTGGCCACTGGATGGCGGCGTCTTCCTGTGGCACAGGTGGGGAGACCCGCCAGGAACTGGAGGAGTCCGTGGAAGAGCAGGGAGAACCCAGGGAGTCCGAGGAGGCAGCGGGGATGCGGGAGAGCAAGCGGCTAGCCACTGCCACCAGGGAGGATGGGTCGGGTCCGGGAGCCAGGCGCCGGAGGTGAGTAGGCCCAGTCGCGGGCCTGCCATGACAGGGACACACAACAGCCGGAGCCGAAGACTAAAGCTGCTGGCTGTTGCCGGGGACCAGGCCGGCAGGGCAGAAGACTGGAGTTGATCAGCTGGGGGCCAGTGTATATGTGTGTATGTATTTGAGATTGGGAGAGTACTTCTGTGTGTGTATGTGCGCATGCGCGTGCGTGTGTGATGTATATGAGAGAAGGAGGGTGCTTCTGTTTGTGTGTTGTGTGTATGTGAGATGGGAGGTTGCTTCTGTGTGTGTGGTGTGTATGTGAAAGAGGGAAGGTGCTTATATGTGTTGTGTGTATGTGAGAGAGGAGGGTGCTTGTGTATGGTGTGTATATGAGAGGGGGAGGGAGCTTCTGTGTGAATATGTGAGAGAGGGAGGGTGCTTCTGTCTGTGTGAGAGAGATGGAACATTTTTCTGGCTGGCTGTGGCTGTGAGAGAGAGGGGGGCATGTGTGTGATAACCTGTGTGTAAGTGAGACAGAGAGAACATGTGTGTGTGATTGAAAGCCTGTGTGTAAGAGAGAGAGCATTGTGTGATTGAGACTAGTCAGATCGATGACGTGCGTATGTGTAATAAAAACTGATCAGGGAGGTGACTGGTGTGTGTGTGTGTGAGAGAGAGAGAGTCTGGTTGGAGAGATGATTGGTGTGTGAGACAGAGAAACTGGTCCTGAGGGTGTGACTGGTATATGTGTGTGTGTGTATATGAGTGAGAGAGAGAGAGTCAGAAACTGGCTGTGGTCCCTAAGGAAGAGGACCATGAGGACCGCTTCAGCAGCTACTGCTTCTTCTGGTGTGGCCTGCAAGGGAATGGAGTAGGAGAACTGCTGGAAAGGGAAAATAAAGGTGGCTTTTTAAGTTTATTTTCTTGATTGACTGCCATTTTAATTATTGGGTATTATGTGATGTGTTTGTTGTTTTGAAATATTTTATTGGTGTTTGGAGAATTTTTAATAATGTTTAAGAGTTTTAAATTGTTTTTAATTGTTAGATGTTATTCTGTTCATCAGCTGTTTTGAAACATTTATTAGTATAGTTTTAGAATTATATCTGTTTAGGGATCTATAGCAGCTTGGCTTTTTCTATTTTTCTAATAGGAGGTGTATTGGTGTTTAAGACCTGGTTTAATACTTGTAGTGTTACCTTTTTATAGGTAGGGTTGTTTCATTTGAGTGCATGCCATAATGCAGGTGTAAATTTGTGTGGATTAGTTTGTGTGCATTATTGCAGATCTTGGTACTATGTTAGGTGCAATATTTCTGTTTCCATTTCTCTTGTTTTGTACCGCATGCAGAGTGGCTCTTTTGGGTTTCCATTCCCGTTTCTGTCTCCATATTTGTAATTTGTGATCTTTCTGTACTTGGTGAAGGTTGATTTTGTGAATATGACTGAGGTGAAGTATTTAACTAGCATGTAGGATAGTTAAATACCTCACCTTATTTGTTGTGTTTTCTCAATAGGAACTGCATTGGTGGAGAAATGTTGTCTCTTTATAAGTAGGGCTATTGCGCCTAGTAGTAGAGGGAGTTTGTGTTGCTGTTATTGAGATAATATCAGAATATCTTGTTTGTATGGTGAGTTGTATGGGGAATGTTCTAGTTCTGCTTTATATCCATTGCTGAGGGTTGGGGGTGGGGTTTTTCCTGTGGATGCAAAATGTACATTTACATTTAGCCTTGTGACTGTCATGTGTTCAATGTGTCACACATGTGAGAACTATCTCTCATGTGTGTCCCAACAGAAAAATGGTTGAGAACCACTGCAACAGATGATACACCTCTACACCTCTCTCTCTGTCCAGAGATGGCAGGGAGATGGACTGATTCAAGTGAAATTAAGTGACCACCTTCAGTAAAAAAAGAAGGAACACTGTACAGCTGTATTGCCTCTGGAGTCACCTGGAGGAAAGGCTCTCAGCAAGACATCTACCTTTGGAAAATGTAAACGCTACTGGATCTAGGGGGTACAGGACTTCCAAAATCCAACCCCTTTTGAAATTTGCCTCTGGGGTGCCCCACTCAAGATCAATTAATTCTTGAATGGCTTCCATCATGGGGAAAAAACAAGAGGCCTTATGCAAGAAAACCAAAATGGGATTTTTCTTTGGCTCAGTCACAGTGTCTGCTCCAGGAACTCCTAGCATTTTCAAGGTCTGGTAAATCAGAGCTGGCAGCTCATCTTTATGAAAGAACCATAGCATAGTTCTATACGTTCTAATCTTGGAGGGATTTCACCATCCTTAAGGGACTCCGGATCAGTGTCATCGTCCGAGCCATCTAAACTTCCATTGTGAAATCCCGCTGCTACACTAGCAGGAGCCCGGTGCTTAACAGTAGGTCCCAGAAAGGTTCCTACCTGTGACTCTGCTCTGGGAGTATTAGAGAGGGCTGAAGATTGCGCCTGAAGAAAAGATTGCAATCCCTGGAAAAACTCTACCCATGAAAAAGTAGAAGAATCCAATTCAGGAGGTGTTTGAGGCATACACACTGAGCTACCATCCCCTGCTCAGGAACAAGTTAGGGGAGTTCCAAAATCAGGCATCCACCTGAGCCATCTGTATCCAGAACTATATCTGGCTGGGAAGAACCAGGCCTATATCCAGCTGGGAAGAACCAGGCTTAGTGAAATCAGAAGAAGGCAATTTTCCCTGAGCCTCCAAACAGTGCTGGCACAAGTTAGCGGGCACTCCTGTCTGAGATGCCCGAATATGACAGGCAGTGCAAAGAGAAAGGCACTTAGGTTTCTTAGGCATAGGCACCATTATAGCTGATAGTGTGTACAAGTGGTGGCCAGAGGCATGTGTCTAGTTGTTTTTTAATTTTTTGTACGTCCAAAAACACTAGGCATTCAACATAGGCATCAAAAAATTAGCTGTCCAACTCTTAGGCGTCTCACTCTTAAGCATTGCAATGCCTAGGTGTCCAAAACTTAGGGTCCCAAAATTAAGTGCTGTAAAAAAAAAATTTAAGCACACAATGTAACTTGGGTGCACAGGTAAGCGTGCAGTCACTTAAGGTGCCGCTTAACTTAGACACACGGAATACAAGGCGCAATTAAGTGTCCAAAACTGGACACACAACCTGGACACACAGCTAGATCCACATGCTGAACCGACAATCCTGTAGAGGGCAGCCTAAGAAAAGCGCACGAATTGCCGTTGCGGCCCACCACGCAGCACACAGTGAAAAAGCCTCAGAGCGGGTCCTAGCCTACAGAGGCTGCTCAACCTGCCAGGCTGCCTTCATCCCTCAAACTCACATGGAGCAGGACAAAAGTCAGAAAGGCGCGCCGAGCACGGACACTGGCAAGAAGGAGGAAGCCTCCTTTTACGTCTCTGTAAATATATTTTCTTTCTTTCTTTTTTTTAATTTCCCTGAGCTCAGCCTTACCTGGCTGAGTACAAAGACAATCTCTGGCTGCAGGGGGAGAGGGGATATACTGTCACCACAGTGCTCAGCTTCCTGCACCCACTACCTTTCAGCTGCTTAAGCAGCTAAGTCCATGCCAGCTGAAAAACCAGCTACCGGACCAAGGCACTCATCTGAGGTACCACGGAAATCACTTCAAGAATTCTCAACTGGGGAAGGGTCCTTTTGGCATCACCGCAGGATAGCGGAGCAATGAAATATCCTTAATTCTCCTTTTACAAAATGAAGCAATTTCTAGTAGGGAGATGCATGTCCATCATCTGCTGGAGATGGAAAATACTGGCAGGCTGATGTAACTGCAGGGGTATATATACTGTAATGTCAATTTGCTATGTCTCCATCTGTTGGTAGATGTGTATAACCCACTTGTTCTGGATTCATCTGACCGGACGCTAAGAAATACAGGGATATTCATTGGAATAACCTTGCAGCTGAATATCCCATGTAAGTAAGCCGCTACACACACCTCTGACACTATCCCCACTAAAGCATTCCTTTCCATTCTCTCCATCATCGCGAAATCCCTTTCCGACATAATCAACTGCTTCTTCTTCCATGGCAAAGTCCCAGACCCCCTCAAACTTGCTGTTGTCAAGCCTCTCCTCAAAAAACCC
Organism: Rhinatrema bivittatum; assembly: GCF_901001135.1. Lineage (NCBI taxonomy): Eukaryota > Metazoa > Chordata > Amphibia > Gymnophiona > Rhinatrematidae > Rhinatrema > Rhinatrema bivittatum. The sequence continues at coordinate 108,808,038 of NC_042616.1, forward strand.
ACCCTTGACCCCACTAACCCTTCAAACTACTGTCCTATCTCTAACCTTCCCTTCATATATAAAATTATGGAAAAGATAGTCAATTCACAGCTCTCTGACTATCTGGAAGACCATAATATTCTCCACCCCTCTCAATTCGGCGTCCATAAGTCTCATAACACGGAAAGCCTCTTACTTTCACTGACTGACTCTCTCCTCAAAGGCATGGACGATGGACAATCTTTTATTCTGGCCCTTCCTGACTTATCATCTGCCTTCGACACTATCAGTCACAAAATCCTCCTTACCCGCCTAACTGAAATTGGCATCTCAGGCACAGCCATCACTGGTTTTCCTCCTACCTCAATAATAGAGGCTATGTTGTAAGGATTGCAAATTCCAAATCATCACACATCCCCCTTACCCAAGGCATCCCACAGGGCTCTTCACTATCCTCCATGCTCTTTAATATACACCTGTTACCGCTCTGCCACCAATTCTCCGACCTTGGTCTGAAGTTTTTCTTATATGCAGACGACGTCCAAATCCTCGCCCCTATTCAAGAATCCCTCAACAAATCTCTTAAGTTTTGGGAAACATGCCTCGCCTCCATTAACACCCTACTCTCTAACCTCCACCTTGCTTTAAACTCCTCCAAAACTGAACTCCTCATCATTTCAAATCACTCTGACCGGATGCCACCCTCTGCTTGTGACCTCACCCTCCAGTCAACTGCTCTTCCCTTCTTTGTGCAAGATCTCGGTGTCTCCCTAGACCACCAACTAAACTTCAAAAACCACATTAACACAATCATAAAGGGAGGATTTTTCAAGCTCCACATCCTCAAAAAACTTAAACCTCTGCTCCACTCGCAAGACTTCCACACAGTCCTCCAAGCAACAATGCTATAAAAAATGGATTACTGCAATTCCTTACTTCTAGGCCTCCTCTACTCTACTATTAGACCCCTGCAAATGTTACAGAATGTTATGGCAAGAATCCTTACAAATACACGTAAAGCCAACCACATCACCCCTATTCTTAAGGAACTCCATTGGCTTTCCATCTCCTCCCGCATCAGATACAAAACCCTCACCACTATTCACAACTCCCTGCACAACCACAATACCTCCTGGCTTGAGGATGCTCTTTGATTCCTCTCCTCCAATTGTCCTACTAGAACTGCACTCTCAAGCACCCTCCACTCCCCTTCCCTTAAATGTGCTCACCACACTTCTACCATAGAAAGAGCCCTATCCATTGCAGGCCCCTCCCTCTGGAACACTATGCCACTTGAGCTCCAACTACAACCATGCATTCAGAAATTCAAAACAGGGGTTAAAACATGGCTCTTTAAAATGGCCTACCCTGACTCGGATCCTATGTAGTCCCCCTGCTCCCTCTACTCCTTCAGTGAAAGAGCCCTGTCATTCCCGTACTTATAGCCTTCCCTTTATTCCTTTAATTGTACTCCAATTTGTCTCTCATATCTCTGCACGTCCTTATTTTCCTCCTTTTATACCTGTTATAAACCCCTTTCCCCTGTCCTTAAACCCTACCTTCCCAATAGACTATACATAGTTGTCTTTCTGAACGTATAATTTGTAATGTCATATATAGTGTCCTCTGTATGTACTAGTTAAAGATAATATATATTGTTGTATATAGTGCTTTTTGGAGTGTATAATTTATATATAGTGTATAAGGTTATACACAGTCCCTTTTTGAGTGTATAATTTGCAATGTTACATATTATGTTCTCTGGTTGTTTTTCCATCAGGTACTGTTCCTATTCTCCTCTTCCTCTTTTTCCCTCTCTTCTCTCGCCCCTTCTCTCTTCCTAGCTGCACCCCTCCCTCCACCCTCGTTTTTTGTATTTTCCTCCTTAAGTTATATTGTAAACCGGCATGATGTACCCACGATTGTCAGTATATAAAAGCTAATAAATAAATAAATACGTCTTATCTGGCTAATTTAGGAGCTCATTTACTAAAGGTTTTCTCCCATTTTGTGTCTATGGGTAAAATGCTTAGTAAATAGGGCCCTCAGCTGGCTATGTCTGAATACTGACCTCAGTTAACCATACATCTCCATCATGCCAGGGCGGCACTTTCAGTGGGGCTGGGTGGAAATGACAGGAAGGGAGGAGATAAATTAGGGAGCAGCGTAGCTTTTCTCTGCTGTGCTCTGTACTCTTCTCCAGAATCACCCCTTCCCCTTCTGGTCCAGGAAGCAGAGGGCCCTCAAATACATATTTGATTAATGGGCAGCAGCACCTATTCCCTATGCATACTGGATAATGGGGCTTTTATTGTGTATTACAGGAGCCTACAGATGATGTTTTTACTAAAGCAAATACAGATAAAGTAAGAAAGCATCCTCTAAATTTAAAAGATTAGACTTCACCATCTTCAAAAGAATGTTTTGTCAATAGAAATAATTATGGCTACAACACCAAACAATTGAAATGTAAAGTGGGCACATTTGTAAAGGAAAAATATATTGATGGATATAATGATAAAAGTTTGCTGTACATTAATCCAGGAATGTTAATCCAGGAATTCTGAGCCAACTATCTGAGTGGGGCAGTGCATGGGATTTTTTTTTATTGCTCAAGAAGTGTAGCTAGACAGTGTTTTCTTGTTTTCTCCTGGATTACCAAGTAGAAAGAGTTATCAGAAAAAGGGTGGACATGATGGGTCTATCATAGTACCATAGAAAATGAGGGCAGAAAAAGACCCAAGTGTTCCATCCAGTCTGCCCTTCTATTAAGGGTAGTGACTACTGCTCCGTACAGGTTATCTCAGTTAACAGGATTTGTGGTCTCTTTCAACCTAATCGACAATGCAACCATGTATATATAATATTAACTGCTTTTCACCTCTCTCAAATTCCACAGATGTCCCAGGTGACTACGCCTTAAAAGAGAACTGTCATCTACTCTAGGTTTTAATCAAGTGCATTTTGAAAGGCAGTAATATATCATACTAAGGATCTGATTCACTTTTTCTCATAAGCACAGAATATATTAAAAAAAAACAAACAACTTAATAAATCAGGACCTAAGAGACCTATGCACTAAGCCATATTAAAATAGGAAGGTGGATGATTGTTATTTGTTGATTTTAATGTGAGCATTAAAAACCCTATTAACATGTTCTGTACTTAGCTAATGATCAAGAGGTTGATATTCGGTGGGACTTAGCCAGATAAGTAAGGACTTATCTGGCTAAGTGGCAGCAGCTGAATATCTTGCCATGTTTAGTGGCTGCCACTTAGTCGGATAAGTACTTAGTTGGCTAAGTGTTGAGAGGGAAATGAACATGTCAGGGAGGAGCTGCTTATCTAGCTAAATTACAATTGGCTAAATACTGATATTTGGAATTATCCAATTGTTAACCATACAAGTTAGACCTGCTCAATAGCAGGTCTAAAGTTAGCCGGATAAGACTTACCTGGCTAACTAGAGATTTTTTGGTTAAGTCTTATCCGGCTAACTTACCTCAATGTTGATTTTTTAATATCTATCTCATAAAGCTGATTTTCAAAAGGTATATGTGTCTAACTTTAAGAGTTAGATGCCTAGATTTTTAAATGTAAAAGTTACTTAGCCATCTCTCAGCACCTAAAGTTAGGGCTTAAAATCACAAGGCTCCTAATTGTCGGTGTCTTAAAAGTGCATGGGGAAAGTGACGTGGTTAGGTCAGGGAAAGGAAGATAGGCACCTAGCCAGGGCTGGATTTAAGAATATGGTGCCCAGAGGCAGAGGACCGGGGGAATGGGGCTTTGTCCTTGGAAATTGGAGTTGCAGTAGGAGTCCAGTCTATAGGCACCTTCAGAATTCGGTGCTCTAGGCATTGCCTATGCTGCCTATACCTAAATCCAGTTCTGTTCCCAGCACTGAATTCCATTTGGGTGGCCAAATCTAAGGTGCGGTCAGAGCAGCCCTAAATGTGGTCAGCAAACCTCCCTCCAGTCTACACAATACATAATGAAATTGCAGGGCTTACAGCCCCTTCGAACCTCCTCACTCCTGCCCATTAGAGTAGCCGAGCCACTTTCACACTCAAGTAAATATATAGTAGTGAGGCTGACAGCTCTGCTAAACGTCACCCTCTTCCACCTATCCATAGATATACTGTAGCATGTCTGAGGAATTACGACTCCCTTCCCCTAGCCCCAGAAGCCTACTTCACGGCCCAGAAAAGTTCCATAACTAAACTGGAAGGACACAATCTTAATATCCTTCTGGCTTAGCAGCTACTATTACTCTAGTAGCACTGCTGTCAAAGCAAATGATATATGCTAAGGCAGGAGGCCCTGAGGCTGTGTCCGCTCAGATTAGTTGAAGATATTTTTGGGATGGCAAAGCAGGCTTCTAGGACTGGAAGTGAGTGTGTGCGGGGGTGACCTTAGGAATGCTACAGTTTATCTATAGATAGCTGGGAGAGGGATTTATTTTCCACTTGAAATTTTAGGGTGAAAATAGGCACCTAACTTTGGCACTTAGGTCCCTAAATTCAATTGCTCAGCTTTGTCTTAATATCAGGTTGCTAGAGAGCACAGCTGTGCTAAAATGGCCCTGCTAGTGAGCATGATCATTATAGGGTAACCCCTCTCTGCATTTCAGAAACCTATCCATGCTGACTGATGCATACTTAAAGGACAAGGTAGCAGAGCACCCCTTTCCTCTGTCAAAGTAATTCCTGATTAAATCCTTTCCTGACCAAAAATCTTCAGAGGGACAGCCTGGTATAGCAAAAATGACAGGAATCGAGTGGCACCTTATAACTAACCAGTTTATTAAAGCAATAGTTTTCAAGGACAGAGTCCACTTTGTCAGATGCATGAAGTCATTTACAAGAGATGGGTAAAATATATACAGAACAGAGAAGGCATTATACTGAAAACCCACTTACTGCCATAGATACCTACATGTCTCCAGCGTTCACCCCCTCCCCCCCCCACCATGTCTATTGTCTACAGCCAAGCCCTATGGTACACACATCTGTTCTGACCCCTGAGAGAGGGACTCCCATCTGGAGAAATTACAACGGACATTTTTGGAATTACAGTGCCCACTCAATGAAGTAAGAAAACAAATCAACAGAGCCAGACAAGTACCTAGGCACACACTGCTACAGAATTATCCCAAAAAAGAAAATAACAGAACACCTCTGGTTGTTACCTATTGTTCCCAGTTGAAACCACTGAAACATATCATCAGGGCTCTGCAACCCATCCTAGACAATAATACCACCCTCTCACAGACCGTGGGTGGCAAGACTATCCTGGTTTACTGGCAGCCTCCCAACCTCACATGGATGCTCACCAGCAACCACAAATTACACAACGACACCAACTCAGGAACCAGACCCTGCCAGAAATCCAGATGCCAACTCTGTCCACATATTAACCCAGACAACACCATCATAGGACCCAACAACATCAACTATAATATCTGGGGCTCCTTGACCTGCTCTTCTTCCAATATAATATATGCCATCACCTGCAGCAATGTCCCTCTGCTGTCTACAGAGGACAAACAGGACAATCCCTAAGGAAAAGAATAAATGGACATAAATCTGGCATCAGAAATGGCATCATTCATAAACTAGTAGGTGAACATTTCAACCTTTCAGGACATTCTCTATCTGACCGTAAAGTTGCTATGCTCCTAGAAAGGAATTTCAAAAGAACACTCCAGCGTGAAAACTGCTGAAATGGAACTCATTAAAAAACTTAACGCCATCACCCTAGGACTGAACAGAGACAAAGGCTTCATGACTCACTACAACTATCTATGAACTTAACTATTATCAGTTCATTCTGTCTTTTCTCACTTACCTCAGTTGTTAGTAGGCATTCTGTTCTGTATGTATTTTACCCATCTCTTGTACATCACTTCATGCGTCTGACAAAGTGGACTCTGTCCTCGAAAGCTTGCTTTAATAAACTGTTTAGTTTATAAGGTGCCACTCGATTCCTGTCATTTTTCCCCAACCAAAACCCCCCTCGTAAAACACACCCCAGAATAGTCCTGCTAAGGCATAGATTCATTGCTGGCAAGATCCTTCCTCCTCAATATGGTTCCCTTCAATGTGCACTTCAAAGTGCAAGTTGGTAAGATTGCCATTTGGAAGTAAACCAGTGAGGTGGCAGGAGATAGGCTGCTCTCCTTTTCCTGCTGCCTAACTGGTGCTGGGTGAAGGTCTTTAGAAGTGGGTCTGGTCTAAGTTGGAGGGCCTGCCTGAGGCTTCTGGTCTGAGGGCACATTTTTTGAATGAGAGGTCACCATTTTGGGGTGGGAGGATTCTCTGCCAGGAGCCAGACTCTGTTCACTATCTCACCCTGAGGGTAATTGCTAGGGTGCTAACCTGGTTGGCACAATAGTAGTTAGCCTCTGCTACACCTCTAGAGATGTAGGTAGATTTATCTTGAACAGCAGATAGGAAGTGGAGATGATGAGCAGTATACACTATTGGTGAAAACCACAAATAGGGATGGTATAGCGCTAAGACTTCATGGATCCTTATATTGGATTAATTGAAAAAATGAAGCAAGGAAAACATTAAATTAAGCATTTCCACTTTTTATTCATGAGTGATTGAAAGGAGGTTTCGATCCCCTGACACAGACTGTGCTTCACCACATGGGCTGTGTCGGAAGGGCCCAGAAAATAACTAATAGTAATGCCAGGAGGTTTCCAATACATAAACCAATAAACATGTCCATATGAGGAGGCGATACTGGCTCACTGTTCCAGCTGCCTTCTAATGTTATCTATGTTGGAGCTTTTCCCCCAATTGAAAGGTCGGCCTTTTACAGAGATCGAAAACTGCTTCGAGATTTTGTTTCCAGCTCGCTCTGCCCTGGATAACCCTCCGCAGGGCGCCCTTCACACAACACCGGTGCTTTCTCCTCATACGGACACAATTATTGGTTTATGTATTGGAAACCTTCTGGCATTTCTATAAGTTGATTTTCTGGGCCTCTGTCCCTCCCGACGCAGCCCATGTGGCGAAACATGGACTGTGTTGGGGGGACTGAAAGCTCCTTTCAATCACTCACGAATAATAGGTGGAAACACTTAATTTAATGTTTTCCTTGCTTCATTTTTTCGATTAATCCAATATAAGGATCCGTGAACTCTCAGCGCTATATCATCCCTATTTGTGGTAGATTTATCTTGACAATGCAGATAAGGCAATAACATGGTAATGACTAATGAGACTGATACCAAAGTTTTTGCATAGTTTAATACATAGGTGCATTAAAAATGAACATGATCTTTAACATCAATTTAATAAATCAGCACTCGTTAATGCCACATAGTACATAGGCACCTAAATATATTTTCTCTTTGCAATATTTTGATTTACACTTGAATATGCAATTCACCCACTATAAAGAGTTCTATCTAGTTTACTAGAGATGTGTTCAGTGGCATGCATTACTTCCCATCAGCAAAAGTGTTCTACTTTTTATGTGTGCTTGTGATGCTTCCTTTAAAATGTAAATAAGCCAGAGACACCCATCCTAATGTGAGACACATGTAAGTGATAATATAACTGATAAATGTAACTGCTCGCCCAAGGCTCTGAATTGTATATTAAAGTGTTACATAACATAACTTCTTGAAAAATGGAAAATTGTTTTGATTTGATTGCATAATTATGTAGCTATTGTGTACTACAATGCACATGATAGCAGTCTGACTAGATGAAAGTTCTTCTATAAACACATTCATTTTGAAATTGCAGTAAGCATTGGGGTCATGAATGTAGGATGCTCTATATCCTGCAGTTCTTTCTGCAAATATATTTGGGGTTTCCTGTAAGTATGAGACAAGACAACATCTGACTTCACAGATTTATGCAGATGGCATTTGACTTTAGCTGCGTTCAACTTAATCTTTGTTATAAACTCAACATCAGTACTCTATATAAGCCAGCAAAGCAAACAGCTATCTGTGCTCATTAAGGAGAGGGAGAGTAAAAACTGGCACAAATACTAGGGATGTGCAGCAGGGACAGATTCGTCCCATTCGGTATTCATATTCATTGGGACCCAAATCCGTTGCATCCATTCTCGGGGGACCCCGATCCGTTCATTAGTTACATATGTATTCATTTCCCAAAAAGCCCCCATCCCAACCCTTTAAATTTAATTAACTACAACCCCCCCTCCTGACCCCCGCAAGACTTGCCAAAAGTCCCTGGTGGTCCAGCAGGGGTCCTGGAGCGATCTCCTGCACTCAGGCTGTCGGCTGCCGGTATTCAAAATGGCGCCAATAGCCTTTGCCCTCACTATGTCACAGGGGCTACTGGTGCCATTGGTCGGCCCCTGTCACATGGTAGGAGCAATGGAAGGCCGGTGCCATCTTGTGAGGGGTAAATAAAATATACACATAAATGCAAACTCCAGCCAACTCTATTCTTCCCTGGACAGATATCCCCAATGTACTTAAAATCACATGCATCCAGGATGTATGCACATAATTTTATTTGCATATTATTCAGGTGATTTTTAAAAGAGTATTTGCTGAGGATAAAGCATTTTTTTTCTTTATTTATAGTATTTTTAATTACATAGCCATAAAAATGACAAAAAAAGGCAGGAGATTCAATATACAGAAAAAACAAAGTAACATCAATTCAATGTAACCCTTAGTGGGGTGTTATAAGGGCAAGCAATCTAATTTATACCTTCTGGGGCTGCTCCGGCTACCCATAGACTCCCATGCTGACTCTTAATCCCTGGTCTGTAGGGAGATATGCCATGTTTTACCACTGAATCACCAAATATGAATCATAATAGCCAAGAAATGTACAGGTCAAATACTGACAGGCCCCAAAAGCACTGTCATAGGAAGAGAAATAACTTTTGTCCAGATGAACTTTAAAACAGCACTATCTCAGTGGAAAAACAAGAGACCGTGCCCTGATATCCTGAAGGATACTTTATCAATATGTGCCTGTTTGTAAGTGCCTGTTTAAATAAAAAAGCAGACAGAGAGACAATACTGCAACTTAAGCTCATAAGGCAGGAGTCAGGGACCAGCCAAAGCAAGGTCCAGAGGTTGAAAAGACACCCATCCTTGGAAGAAAGGAGGGGGAGGGGCAGTTGGAGACAGAGAAAAACAGGCATAACAGCTTGGCATACAGACGTGGCAGTTCTCCCTTGAAGAAATGGGGAGGGGGGAAATAGACCTGCAACATGGCAGGACTTACCCCCTGAAGAAATGGGGAGGGGGGAAAAGACCTGCAATGCAGCAAAGACCCTCCACCCACCACATGATTATGCATGAGCTTATGCTTACTTATCAGATGGAAAGTATAAGACAAGTGGGCAAAAAGAAAAAGGGAGCAGACCCTAAGAACGAGCCCTGAGAGTGATCCAGAAAAGAAGAGTGAATGGGGAGTCTGAAGCAGACCAGCACTCCCTGCTATTGAAGAGGGAGAAGACTTATAAATGCTTATAAATGCCAAACACAGATTAACGAGCATAAAGTTACACCTCCTCCTCAGATGATGGAACTTATGAAGGTAAACATGTTTATATTTTTTAAAATCAAGAAGTCTGCACAGGAGTTTCATCTCTGCCCTAACTCTGAACCCCTGGAGCACATCTTTGCAGTTTGCGTACAAGTATGAGTGGAACCAGATTACATGTGTACTTCTACCTGCATTAGGCCCTGGGCAATTTATAATTGAAATTTATGATTGTAAATGGCATGTGCACTCCTATATGCGCTTATCAGGGTGCAAGTGAAGATACACTGGGACTTTTTATCATGCGTGTAGTTGTGCGTGTATGTTTTAAAATACACCAACTGCGCATAAGTATGTTCCTAATTTTAAGAGGTTACTCAAGCACAGCTAGCACATTGTCTTCCATAGAACTTTGTTGGCTTTTACACGTTATATACGTGGATTTTAAAATATGCTCGCGTGAGGCACATTCCCAGTTTTCCAATTAGTCCACCAGTTTGTTCAGGTAATATCGAGGTCTTTCAGACCCCTCTGGTTCTTCAGCCTGTGGATCCCTCACGCTGGAGATCTTAAGACTTATTCCTCATCAGGAGCAGCAGTAAAGTTATGTGGATATCTTGCATACATGATCTGCAGTTTTTGGTTTTAAAATATGGAGTTATGTGCATGTTTTCCCTGCCCCGGAACATCTATTCCCCACCCCTTATTCCTCAGACGCGCAATGGTACATGAGTATGTAATTTGAGGGATTTTAAAATCCATGTTGCTTGCGTATGGCTCACATATGTGGGCATTTTTGTGTGAGCAATGCTTTTAAAATCAACTACAAAGTAAATAAATAAATACTCTTATAGGGGTAGATTAAAAAATACCTATCATGCATCCATGTGTGCGTGGTTCCCGGCAAGTGCACATGGATGTGGCTATTTCATAACATGCGCATGTGGTGTGAACATGTTATAAAATAGGATTCCACGTGCACATGTGAGCTGGATTTCAATATCCTCGTGCATGTGTGGATGGGTGGTCTCTTCCACGCATGGGGGGGGGGGGGATTTTCTAATTTACTCACAGCGACACGATTTCTGTTTTTCCCAGTTCCATCCCAATAAAGGAGTGGACTGGGAGGGAACTTCCTTAACCCTACTCTATCCTTTCTCCCTCTTCCCCTCTCCTCCCGACCTCTAATCTACCCATCTATCCCCAATTTTTTTTATTTTTCTACTTACTGCTCCTGTGGAGCAGAAGTATCTTCCATGCGCCAGCCGGCTGCCATCGCGCCCTTCCCTAGGACAGTGTCTAACTGCGCTATCCAGGCCTGCCCCTGCCCTACCCAGACCACACCCCTGGCCCGCCCCTTCCGAAGGGCCTGGCACTTCGGCACGTATCAAGGGTTACGCGCATGTCCAGACCCTTTAGAAAATGCACTCTGCATACGCAGAGCCCGGCCACGCATATAACCCTCGAATTTTACATGCGCGGGCCTTTTAAAATTGGCCTGATAATGTATAAATGTATTAATGTAGCCAACTTATATATGTAAAAATGCGGTTTTATGTAAAAAGAAAACACTTTTTTTAAGTGGTAATTTGATATCTGCTTCATATGTGTGTGTTAAGATTTATGAATATTTCAATTCATTGTCAGTACAGTTAGTTTTAATTTTTGTGCTTGAGCACATATAAGTTCTGGCCATACAGATTAACCCTTTGAAAAAGAGTGTGGGTGCATGTGAAAACCATCAGAAACGTTTTCTCTTTCTGCCTCTCCAGGACTTGCTGTTTGGCTCTTGGAAGGCGAGGCTACATTTAAGGTATTTGCACCCAGTTCATACTCTGCCTCTTCTTAGTACCTACTCGTTGCTTTGTGGTATTGCTTCTGATGCTACCGTGCCCCCCCAGTGTTGCTGAGTGTTTGCAGCATGGCAATTGCTGAACTGTCTTCCTTAGGAGGCGGCTCTGTTTTTCACCAAGTTAGGTAGCAATCGATGGGACATAGAAAGCAGAAATCATACCTGTCATGGGCAACCAGGTGTAAAGTGCTAGTAATGCCTGACTCTTGGTCAATTATATCTTTCTAAGAAATAAATAATGGGGAAACAATACTTTCCTTGTAAACTCTGGTGTCCAGTATCCCTTCTATAAGTGATAACCATTCATTGGTCATGACTCTAATGGAAGTAATATCGTTTTAATATTAACAAATTTCTGCTCCCATAATTAAGTGCTCAAAAGTGTAATATTTATTTTATGCATGTTTCTATATGCTTGAAATGTACAATATCTTCTGCTCTTGTATAAAATAACCTCCAACTCTCCTCAGTCGATCAGCCCAACTTATATGCTCTCATTAGAGCCCCTTAACTTATCTTTTTTCAAATGCTGTATGGAAGTGCCACTGGCTATAGTTACTAATTCCTCACAGTAAAGTTGAGCCATCTGTCCAACACTGGCAGTGTTTCGATGGTATACGTCTGCTTCAGGGACTGGAGAGTTGACTAGCATAATTTCTCCTTCTAATCGCCATTTGTGCTGTTGGTCGACAACTGGTACACCATCGAAACACTGCCAGTGTCGGGCAGACGGCTCAATTTTACTGGTTCCAATTGAGCTGGAAGCCCAAGGGAAGAGTGGGGAACTGCCATGCTGGCACTAACTCCTCAAAACATCCTTGAGGCTAACCTAGTCAGTTTGTCTCTTTTTTTTAACCTTTTGCTCATTTATTACGATATCAGAAAGTCTGTTACCACTCAGTACCTACCCATCGTATTGGGCCCCCACATCTTGCTCTGTCCTGGCTTGAGTTGCCTTCTCTTAAGTTTCCCTTTTGGTTGAAAATAGAGGGTGTATTTGTTTTTTGTCCAAGCAGCCTATGGATTGCCTTTCTTATGATGTGAATGCTCCTTCTTTCTCAACAGTCATCCAGTGAGTTATTGTAAGTTTATTGGAGGTCCATATTCAATCACTGTCCAAACTTAGGACCTGATTCATAAGGCTTTTTTTCTATTCTGTGTCTATAGGAAAACATGTTGGTAAATAAGGCCTTTAGCCAGATAAACTTATACAGCCAACTTTGGAAGTATATTCAATAGTGCACTATTGAATATAACCAACTATATTAAAGTTAGTAAGTTAAACTTGGCCGGCTAACTTTATGTCAGCTCTTTAGCCCGACCAGACTTAGCCAACTAAGACATAGAAAGATAAAGCGAGAGCACTTCTGTAGAGACTCTGAAAAAAGTTAACTATTTATACCACTGTAAGAGGGAGCATTATGAACTCGGGGTAAGGTTTGTGGGGTGAGGTGGCTTTTGGGGGGCAGTTTTACATGCACAGTCATGCGTACGAACAGCACGTAGCCATCAGTGAAGATTTAATGTGATTTGAAGTGATAAAAGGAAAAAGAAGAGTAGATTTGTACCATGTTCTTTCTCTACCTAGCTCGATGCACGCAATCACCCCAAGTTCATAATGCCCCTCCACAGAGGCTCTCTCCCTCTCTCTCTCTCTCCAAACTGGCATTTATGATAAATACTGTTTCGGCCACTAACGCAGGCATAATGCACAGAAAAAAGGTGCAGTGATTTCGGGTATTAAAACCTGCATTGCTGTGCGTTACTTTATTACACGCCACGCTAACCAACCCTCACTTCCATTTACTCTACCCAAACACCTCCCACTCGAATACAAATTTTAAATTTGCATGCACATTTCACGATGTGGTATTTATCGCGGGCATTATGGCGTTATCGCAGGTGTTGGGTCCTAACACGTGTGATAACTCCCTAATGCATTTTGATAACCTGAATTGTTTTCTCATTTTTTAATCCCCACCTGTCCATCACAATGAGAGACCTTAGCTAGGGGCCGCAGCCATGGCTTCCTCTGTAACCCGGTATTTGTATCCCCTGAGCTAGGCCATTACTATAGATGAATTTGTTCTGTGATGGCTTGGATTCTTCCCTGTTAGGAGCTATGAACGCTGCTTCCATGCTATCTTGAGCCCCAGTCAGCCCAACAAGCAGAAGGCAGGTTTAAGAATCAAACCAAGGTCTTCTGCCCTTGGGATGGCACCACCTGAAAGGATATTTACACAAAGACATTAACAAATACACCTAGAGTACGTCCAAAGCATTCTATTTAATGGTCTTGACTTATCAAGTTTTCTTTCCCTCATTCTTTTTCTCGGTAATTAGATCCAATGTCTTTGGAGTCCTCAGCAGCACAATACCTCATATCTCTTTGTTTTCATACTCAGGTTCCCTAGAAGGACTTTCTGCCTATGGATGTCATCCTCTATCACTTCCTCCTTTGCTTTTTACTTCAGAAAGGCATTAAAGGGTCACAATCTTTCTTTTAGTAGAAGCAGCAGAATCAAAAGGTTCTTGAAATATATATTGTAAAAAGCTGCTCTTCCTCAATCAGAGTAAAAAACTGAACATAAAATGACATATCTCATTATGACATCTTATTTCCTTCACTGGAAATATACTGCACACGTTCATTGTCCTTTCCTCAAGAATGTGTGTGGCAAGGAGATGATGCTATGCATCTTCGTGTGTTCTTAGCTACAAAATGCAATATAAAATAGAAAGAAGAATTCTTTGTCAGATACTATTTGTCCTAACGCAGTATTTTATTTGAATATAGTAGCATCTGTTAAATGTTCATTCTGTCTTTAAATTCAAAACTAATCATTACCTGGTAATTTTGTCTGTGCATGACATTGTGATGAGCTGCTCTCCCAATAATACGCCATCCCATGTCTGTACTGCAGGATGAGACCGGACTGGAATTGTTCCTTCTCCTGATTCTATCTTTGTTCGAAGATGCCGTCGAAACTTCCTCACTATGTGCTTGTTGCTGTTCACTACAAGAAAAGGTTACCTAATATCATCTGTCATTGACTATACACAGATGCAGTTACATAAAACATAAAATTTACAGCAGATAAAGACTTTCCCGTCAGTCTAAGAGACATGTCCTAAACTGCAAAGTTTTATTGCAAAAGGGAGCTTCACACACACACACACACACACACACACACACACTTGCACAATCCCCACTTCATGCAGTCAGTTGGCATCATTCATTTTACAAGATGACTCTGGTGGGGCAAGTGCCAGTGGAGATCATTCCTGCCCACAAAAGACCACATCATCTCAGGGGTAGGCTTTGGAGGGCACAGGGGGTGGGGGAGGCTCCAAATTTAAGCTTTTCGTTTATTTTGGGTGACTAGGGGCAGGGTTTAAAAAGGGCTCCTTTATTTACATTTATGGCCTGCAAGTGGGTTGGAGATCGGGGCTGAGGGCAGGGACATTGCTAGGTACTTAAAAGACCCGGGACTCATGTCCATAAATTCCTCCTCCCCCCTCACTCCCCTCCCCACATGATTTTGTACATTGCTTTGGACATTAGAATGAGAAGGCAAGCAATACATTTTCAAACTAAATAATCTTAATTACGATCAGCTTCTTCACCATGCCCTACGAACAAGCCTGTAAAAACACATAAATGGACATCACACTTTTAAATATTACAATTAATACTCTATACACTAATTCTGTGTCACCTCAGTAACAACAACAAAAACTCCCTCTGTTATTAGGCATATTGTGAAACAATGCAAAACCTTGCAAAAAAAGTTGTCGAAACTTATAGAACAAACCTGCCATATGAAAATATCACTAACTGCCCAATTCAAACAGTAACAGTCCTACCCATGAAGAAGCAGCACTGTAAATATTACACCATAATCTAGAACATCAGTACTACTCTTACTGATAATACAAGTTGGACTGCAACAGATTCCTGCTCAGAAAGTACAGAGTAACAGAATCCCTCACCTCAGTCTGTCTGTACACAGAGTATCTGACTACATATTAGAAATTAGAAATATGCAAGCAAAAATTGAAACGGAAACTTTGAGAAGTCAAACCCTGCATGCAGTGCCATACTGAACAAAAAGAAACAGATATGCATGTCCTCCTTTCCTGGGCAAAATGCAAGAGGTTCACAAAACAAAACAAGAGGTGCACATTCCCAAGCTAACATATTCTAGTCACTAAAGTGAAAATAAAATGTTTTTTTTTTCTCTCCTCAATCTTTGTTGCCTGATCATTGGTCTCAATCTCTTTTGCACCTTCCTCCTGTCTATCTTCTCCTAACTTCCAGGGTCTCCTTTACATTTTCTTTTTCTCTCTCTTCCTATCTTCTCTTCCTGTCCTTGACAATGATCTTTCCATTTCATCTCTTTTCTACCTCTCTCCACTCCACACTATATTTCATTCCTTTTCCCTGTCTCTTATTCTCCAGTCCTTATTCTCAGACTCTCTCATTTCACCTCATCTGATTACCATCTTTTCTTCTCCATCCTCCATAGCCTTCCTATTCCTCCAATTCTTATTCATTCCTCGGCCTGTTTCCCCCTCTGTTTTTACTCAGTATCTATTCCTCCACTTCTGCCATCTGTTCTCACCCCCTCATCAGCCCTCAGCTACTATCCTCTGCCTCTCATCCCCTCATCAGCCCTCACCTACTATCCTCTGCCTCTCATCCCCTCATCAGCCCTCAACTACTACACTCTGCCTCTCATCCCCTCTTTAGCCCTCAGCTACTATCCTCTGCCTCTCATCCCCTCATCAGCCCTCAGCTACTATCCTCTGCCTCTCATCCCCTCATCAGCCCTCAGCTACTATCCTCTGCCTCTCATCCCCTCATCAGCCCTCAGCTACTATTCTCTGCTTCTCTTCCCCCCCAGCATCTTGTTTCGCTCATCCTCTCTCCTGCTTCCAGACCCTTTCTTCTGTATCTTTTCCTCTACCATGACTTCTATTTTACTTCCTCTCCTCTCCCATTTTCAAACTGAATCCATTTTCAAACTGAATCCTTTCCCTCTTTCTCTCACAGCCTCACCACCCTCCCCTTTCCCTTTCCACTGGCTCTCACCCACTCCCCAGCCCTCCAGGTCCTTCACACAATATCTCAACCCATCTCCACCATCTCATCTCCCCTTAATATCATACGTCCTAGCTCATCTAACACACCTACACTCATAACTCCCATCTAATTTCTTAGTCTCTGTTGTCTCCCCAATTCTTGCTCCATCTCCAAATTCCCATTCTCCTCACCCAGTCTCTGAGTGCCTGCTGAGCCTTGCACACCTGAGTTTCCCACTCAGTCTGTGAGAGCCTGCTCTCCCCCGCATACACAAATTCCTAACCATCTCAGTGTCTACTCTCCCCAATCCCCCTCTCCCACCTAATTGAGTGCCTGCTCTCCCTTTCTGTCTCCACATTCCCCATTCAGTCTCTGAGTACCTGTTTACCCCTTGTACACCTGAGTTCCCCACTCAGGCTGTGAGTGACTGCTATCCCCTTCTATACCCGAGTTGCCCATTCAGTTTCTGAGTGCCTGCTCTCCCCAGCATACCTGAGTTCCTCACCCGATTTGTACCCAGTCTGGAAGGCCATATCTCTTCTTCCGCTACTCACTAATCTTTCTTCCTCACTTCCTGTTAGGGACCTTGCCCTTCTTGTAGCGACACTGATTGAACCACAGGGGGCTCCGTAGACAGCAGCTGCATGAACTGCGCAGGCAGTGGCAGGAAGTGAGGAGGAGCCAGCACTGCAGGAAGAAGTGCAAGTTTTACGACACTGGGCTGTCACAGAGGGAAGGAGAGAAAGCAAGGTAGGGGCAGGCTCAAGTTTCAAGCTACTGAAGGGACAGCTGAGACTCGGGGCATGGGTCCCATGTGCCCAGAGCCAACGAAACCCCTGGTTGAGGTGAAGGGTGAAGGGATTCACATGGATCACCAGGGATTTGTGGAACACTCGAGGAAATGCTTCAGATGGCCTAAATGGACCTTTTAACATTGCAGCAGCTCCAAGGATCCTGGGCCAGCATCATGCATTAGCACATCCAGAAACGCATGAAGTTCCTGGCCATGGCAACGAACTAAATATTTCTTGCTAAAGTTTGCTATGGATGCAAATAAGCTCATTAGCATACATAGTAAATTTTTGCAAAAACAAGCCTCTAGCACATAGAAAATACAGCAGGTTAGTACAGTGGCACCTGTTACTTATTTTCCTAACTGCAATAATACCGCAAACCATATTTGATCTCCAGTTTTACCTTTGCTTTCCTACTGCTAATGATTTTCTGTGCCTGTCCTATGCCACCTTCAACAACAATAATGTTCATGGCCTCTAGCACCTTCACTAGGAAGCTGTTTCATATATCCACTGCCCTATCTTACTGTTATTCCTGAGTCAATTGATATCCTGCTCTTATCTAGTGAAGTGCTAAAACTTTTCTCTTTTTATGACATTTCTTATTGAATTTGACCATTTCATAACCAATAATAAAACGATAAAAATAGAAAACAAAACAAGGAGTCTACATTTTTGTGTAGCATAAAGATATAGTTTCAGGCCTGACAATCTTCAACTGCCCCATATAACTCTCATCTTCTCATCCATTTTGAAAATATTAAGCTCATATTTTCATCGGTTTGTACATGCAACCTTTAAGCAGATAAACTGCTTTCTCTTTTGAGATCATAACTACTATACAGTCTTCTACCTATTGATCTTTCTAGTGCAATGTCATCCTTCTTGGAAAAAGCCAGAATCACTGCTAGACTATATGAGAAATACACACACCAGCTTATTCTAAACAACCCAAAAGAAGAGTAAAAGTGTTAACAAAAATTACTATTTTGTAAATCATATTAATGCGATAGCAATCCAATAGCCAAAAAAAAGCTCCACATTGCCACACAATACAGCAGAAAGTGCCCAATCATCTCCACAGTTCATACAATTTGAAGACTCGTTCCATCCTATTTTGAAAAGTATTTCTGGGAATAAGAAATCCTATGAACAAAGTCAAAGTGAATAAGTCTCAAATTAGTATTTATAGAGACAAATTTTGAAGACATCAATAGATTTTCCCAAGCTTCATCAGAAAAGATTGCCAGCAGATTTCTAGCTTAAAGACTGCAGTGACTGTTGTTCATCATTCCACAGAATATTATTGCAGGCTGATGTGAATTTAGAGTTACATTTTAGCATCACCTTCTCTGCAGAAGGTGATGACAGCAAGTTGCTCAGGCCTCCCAATACAGCACCCAAGGCGTGATGTAATTGTAGATACCTGAAAAAGTACATTTGAGATGTCTGATTCAGTTTTTAGTTGCTCAAATGTTTTATGAGTCCTTAGTAAATACAATTGTTGTGGAGTATTAATTCCTTTCTGTTTCCAGATACCATAACCATGTAAAGAAAGCAAATCTAGATTTTTTTTATTCTTCCAAACCGGGATAAATAGCATTCATTTTTTAGTCCATCCCAGTGACCTGTGCATGTTCACCTATATTCTTATTGACCATGTTACAGGGCAGGCAAGACAGCCTCCCTGCAAATTTGGCAAGTATAACAAATCTCTCAACCTGATAGAAGAGAACTTGCTTCTGAGTACTAAAACTTCTCTTTCTTTGTTCAATATCTAAGAAATCATTGTTTTAAAGTTAAAAGTGTCATTCCCATATTTGGATAAATTTTCATTTTTTTTTACAATAAAAAACCTTTGAGGTATTACTGCAGCCTGACACAAGGGTGAAACAAGTCTGAGTCTTTGGTTCAAAAGATTCAGCATTATAGAGACAACGAGTCACTTGGAAAACGTCAGAGGACATATGAGGATATTGTAACTTCTAGGGGTGGACTACGTGAATGAATTTAACTGGTTTTATTCTGACAACCTAAACAAGAGCAAATTAAATAAATACATGAGCATAGTAGAAAATACATACATGAATGAACAGAATGCTGCACGAAGGGTTTAGCAGCCTTCAACGTTGAACTAAATCTATAGGAATTATTTTAAAGTTTGTAATTAATCAGATATTGGAGGATTATCTTCCAGCCTGTGCTCCTTGTGAAAGCATCAAACATAGTAGAGCCATGAGTAGATGAATAAGACAATTACAGCTGGAGCCTAGTTTAAGGTCTGTTTTTCACAGTGGTTTGACTTTTTCATCCAGAACAAGGGCTTGCCAAGAAATAGACAAAGTGGGGTAAATGTGTAAATTTTCATATTTCAAAAATCTGGTTTTGGAATTGGAATACAAAAAAAAAAAGAACCCCTTTAACATTAATTACAGATTTGTCTGGTGCTATGAGATACCTACAGCACCTGAATGTAATCCACTTTGAAGTGCTGAAAAAAGTACGAAAAGCGGAATTTAAATCTAAATAAATAAATAAATAAATAAAATAAATAAATAAAAATAAACTTTGATGAAATTTGCATTCCAGCTTGTTTCTATTTTATTTTTGCTTCATACATTCAAACCTAATTTGATTCTTCACTATAAATATTCTAGTTTTTTACCCATCTCAAATGAAGACCTGCATTGGCTTGCTGGGGTAAAAAAAAATTGTCCCTGATACCAAATCTCCATGCTTTTCATCTGCATCTGAAAAAACTACTTCATTCACTTCATTGTATGCGCAGTAGGTAAACACATGTAACCCCCTTCTTCAACTTAGAGCCAGAATTAAATGCCACACAGTCCCTAGGATCAATCTCAATATCCTAAACCTCTCACTCTTTTTCTCCAATCAAGCATGGTTATAGCCACTGGGGTGCTGAGGTTCATCTCGTGGGGAGGAGGCCAAGCCTCCGGGGCCCTGGGTGGGCATCAGTTCATAGCCTCTAAGATTCAATCAATCTAAGAAAATAAGAGCATAAGGGTCCATCAAGCCAGCTTCCTGTTTCCAACAGAGGCCAAACTAGGCCACAAGAACTTGGCAATTACCCTAACACTAAGAATATCCCATGCTACTGATGCAATTAATAGCAGTGGCTATTCCCTAAGTAAACTTGATTAATAGCAGTTAATGGACTTCTCCTCCAAAAACTTATCCAAACCTTTTTTGAACCCAAACTGCACTAACCACATCTCCCAACAACAAACTCCAGAGTTTAGTTGTTCATTGAGCGAAAAAGAACTTTCTCCAATTAGTTTTAAATGTGCTACTTGCTAACTTCATGGAATGCCCCCTAGTCCTTCTATTATCTGAAAGTGTAAATAACCGATTCACATCTACTCATTCAAGACCTCTCATGATCTTAAAGACCTCTATCATATCCCCCCTCAACCGTCTCTTCTCCAAGCTGAACAGCCCTAATCTCTTCAGTCTTTCCTCATAGGGGAGCTGTTCCATCCCCTTTATCATTTTGGTTGCCCTTCTCTGTACCTTCTCCATCGCAACTATATCTTTTTTGAAATGTGACGACCAAAATTGCACACAGTATTCAAGGTGCGGTCTCACCATGGAGCGATACAGAGGCATTATGACATTTCCGTTTTATTAACCATTCCCTTCCTAATAATTCCTAACATTCTGTTTGCTTTTTTGACTGCCACAGCAAACTGAGCCGCCAATTTTAAAGTATTATCCACTATGATTCCTAGATCTTTTTCCTGGGTGGTAGCTCCTAATATGTAATCTAACATTGTGTAACTACAGCAAGGGTTATTTTTCCATGTATCCATCAATCCTTGTCATCATGGAAAAGAGGCATGTATGACATTTGCATTGGTTTTTAAATATAATTGTAAAAAGCAATAATAGGAAGGAAAAAAACAATTTTACATTTTTAGTAAAAATGATCAAAAACAAATCTAACAATATAAACAATTATATATAAATACCATATCGCGCAAATCACAATAAACTTAAAAATCTGTCAGACACATTCACTCTACAAATCAAATCACACACAGCTCTCAAATCATATATGTAACACATACCATAAATATATACATTAACCCCCATGTAAATTATTAACCCTGACAGAGGCCCACAATTTGACAAACCACTTAGCTTCTTCAGGGGGTTTATTTTAAAAATTTGCTTGATAACAATAAATATTACCAAAACATTTCTTCAATATCAAAGTATAAAGAAAAACATAGGGGATTAAGTTCACAAGTGTCATGCGGCATAGCAGAGTGATGGTGTCATGCTGTAAAAAGAACTTTGCAGTGTCCTTTTGTCTCACAAAATATAATAATAAGGTGAGCTCAACCGAGCCTGGTGGACGTTTAATTTCTACTGTCCCCAACAAAATTTCCGTGATGAAACTTCGATTTATCCTAACTATGCAGTGGATCCCATATTTTAAAAGGCTTTCACCCAATTTATAAAGAAAGAAACAGAAAATACTAAAACAAGGAATTTACAAGTCAGCAGCGCTCAATTGTATAGTCATGGGACACCACTGAAGGCACCTAAAAATAAGCTTCAAAGTGAACTGCTCAAAACCGCACCGTGCAAAGAGAGAAACGGGGGCCTCTGTTGGGGTTAATAATTTACATGGGGTTAATGTATATATTTATGGTATGTGTTGTATATGTGATTTGAGAGCTGTGTGTGATTTGGTTTGTGGTGTGAATGTGTATAATAACTTTTTTAATTTATTGTGATTTGTGCAATGCGGTATTTATATATAATTGTTTATACTTTTAGATTTGTTTGTAATCATCTATATAAAAAAAAATGTAAATGTTCGTTTGTTCAAAATCTTAAATCTCCGAAAGTTCTTCACCGATTGCTTTGAAATTTTGAGACAACGTTGCATTCAAATTCGCGCGTGTTTTTATATACCTATATTATATAGATATCACACCTGTGACAGGTAAAATCATGCTTTTTTGGAAAAACAGCACCATCTGTTGGACGACAAGCAACACACACTATCTACAATATAAATGGGCTCTGACCGACGGCCCGCAAATGCGCAGTAGAGAGCAGCTCTACAGCGCATGTGCGGACCATAGAGCTCTGTGCTATGTGCTGGGTGTCACAGAGGGGAGGAGGAAAGGGCAGACGAGTCGCCGCTCTGAGAAATGGCTCAGCCCATTCCTCCCCTGCTGGGGAAGGGGGGAGGGAGTAGAGACTGCCGGACAGTTACACACAGGAGGAGGAAAGGGTAGAAGAGTCGCCGAGCCAGTCCGTCCTCCGCCGGGAATGGGGGGGAGGGAGTTGGGACGGCCGGAGCAGAGCAAATGCAGTAGAAACCAGCTGTGAAGAGATCACAAGCAGCTGCAGCCTGCAGCAGCCAAAGTGCAAAGAGCTGAACAGAGAACAGCTTGCCCTCCTCCCCCGCCCCCTGAGTCCTGCAGATAAGGAGAAGCCAAGTAAATATCCCGCAACTGCGGGGGGGAGGGGGAAGGCAGTGCTGTCAGCCCACTATGGGAAGAGTTTACATGGGCATCGCTCCACCCCCACTCCCAGCAAAGCACCGTAACGAAAGTGAAAGCCAGA
This sequence comes from Rhinatrema bivittatum, assembly GCF_901001135.1. NCBI lineage: Eukaryota > Metazoa > Chordata > Amphibia > Gymnophiona > Rhinatrematidae > Rhinatrema > Rhinatrema bivittatum. Next base: position 108,830,850 of record NC_042616.1, read on the forward strand.
GCCCTGCTCCCTCCTCCCTCTCAAGCCCCCAATCGGATTGCTTAAAGGCACAGGTCTGCCAGAAAGTGCAAATTAAGCTAGGCAACGTGTCCCAAATCTGTTGCTATGTCTGCCGCCTGCCCTTTGCGATGGGGAGGAGGGGGGACGGGGGACAGGACGGGGCGTTTTCTTCTCTCTCCCAGACACAACTGGCGTGGGAACTTTGCAAGCTCTTGTGAGTGCAGAGCAAAGACTTAGGTGGGGAGGGGACAAAAATCCCACCAGTTTTAACTGTGTGAGAGAGAAGTGTGGTAATGTGCGCTGAAGGTGAGTGTGAGTGCCAGAGAGAGAGGGAGACTACGTGAGGGATTGTGTATGTGTGTGAGAGGGATTGGGCGTGCGTGTGTGAGGGACAGAGGGAGAGTGTATGTGCAAGAAAGAGAGAGAGGAAGCCAATGTAGGGGGCTGTATGAGAGAGAGATTCTCTACCCCCCCAGCTCTCCACTTATAGGTTACAGTGGAAGAGGTTCCGTGTAGATGGGAATGGGAGAGCAAAGGAGTTGGGGCTGTAAGGATAGAGTGAAAGGGGTCTGAGCCTGTTCCTCCGCCACCGGGGAAGGGGGGAGGGAGTTGGGATGGCAGGACCATTACGCCTCACGAGATCCCCCTCAGCCACCGCTGCAGCTCCTACCACCACCGCCGCTTCTGGCCCTTCGTGATGCTCGGGGGGGGGGGGGGGAGGGGAGTAGGAGCGGAGCAGAGCAAAGGCGTAGGAGGAGAGGGGACAAAAATCTTGCCCATTTTAATGGGCTTAATGGCTTGGACTAAATATTTTACGATTCCATTTCAATGTTTCCGATTGCATTGTTAAATTGAATTTTCATAGATTTCGATTTATTTTCATTTTGATTTAATTATTTCGTGTGACATTGCATTGGAATTGAGCTGTGTCGTTTACCATACCATTCATTTAGTGAGTATAGTTTATGTTTTTTCTTTTTTCATTCTTTTTCATTTCTAGAATTATGCGGTTTACATCTAGACACGGATTGCTTCTCACATGGACAATTATATGTTATGTGTTCTAGAGTCGGTAAACAAGACAATCTCTATATCTGCACAGACAATGGAACAACAAAAAATATTGTATACCCACAAGCATTGTGAAATTAACCATATTCGAAATGTGCGCTTTGGGGTAGATTTTAAAAGAAGCGCGATCAGCCTACTTTTGCTTGCGCATCAGACTCAAGCAAAAGTACGCTGGATTTTAGTAGATACGCGCGGAGCCGCGCGTATCCACTAAAATCCTGGATCGGCGCGCGCAAGGCTATCGATTTTGTATAGCCTGCGCGCGCCGAGCCGCGCTGCCTCCCCCCGTTCCCTCCAAGGCCGCTCCGAAATCGGAGCGGCCTCGGAGGGAACTTTCCTTTGCCCTCCCCTCACCTTACCCTCCCTTCCCCTACCTAACCCACCCACCCGGCCCTGTCTACACCCCCCCCTTACCTTTGTCGGGGGATTTACGCCTCCCGGAGGGAGACGTAAATCCCCGCGCGCCAGCGGGCCTGCTGCGCGCCGGGCCGCGACCTGGGGGCGGGTACGGAGGGCGCGGCCACGCCCCCGGGCCGTAGCCACGCCCCGTACCCGCCCCCAAATGCTGCCGACACGCCCCTGCAACGCCGCGCGCTCCGGCCCCGCCCCCGACACGCCCCCCGACACGCCCCCCTCCGAGAACCCCGGGACGTACGCGAGTCCCGGGGCTCTGCGCGCGCCGGGAGGCCTATGTAAAATAGGCTTCCCGGCGCGCAGGGCCCTGCTCGCGTAAATCCGCCCGGTTTTGGGCGGATTTACGCGAGCAGGGCTCTGAAAATCCGCCCCTTTCTCTTTTCTTTCTTTTCCATTTAACCAGACTGAGCCACAGCAATGCATGGCCAGGTACAGCTAGTTTGTAATAAAAGTGTAAAATTGTTTTTCCCCTCCCATTATTGCTTTTTATAATTGTACTTATTGTAGGGATTATATTTTGTGTCCCATTTTGTTTTGTATTAGCCTACTAAGGGAGTCATTTTTCAAAATGCGATAAGGCATTTTTGCATGCATTAAGGGCTTATTGCATGCGAAAAGCCCCGTTAACGCATGCGATAGGCCCTTACCGCATGCGAAAACATGTTTACCGCATGTGATCGCACCATATTGTATGGTGCAATGCAAATTCCAAAAATAGGAGGAGTTAGCCTGTCTGTGAAGAGCTATTGCACAGCCATAATGCCAATTTTAACTATGCCTCTTAGGCTGTGTGATAGCTGCTGTGACTGTGTGGTAAGGTTTCATTGCCATTTGTAATGTCTCCTGTAAGTCTGATTTCAGCTGAATTGACAGGTTCAGAGGAGAGAGAGACTGACTGAGACTGGCTGGCCATAATGTCATGGCCCATAGGTAGGTATTTGTATCCCTATGGTAGGCCCACCTAGTAACTTGAGGTGGGGTTTAGGTAACAGTGTAGGGGGTTAGGGACCACTTTGACATTCTACGTGACACCTACGAACAAACAGTGAAGATTTGCTGGCCTTCGGAGTGAGGAAACTCACTCCAAGATGAGATTTGGGCAAGGTTCTCTCAACCTAGCTTTATGGATTCTCTACCTGGGTAATATCAAGCTAGCTTGAGAGAACCTTGCCCAAATCTCATCTTGGAGTGAGTTTTCTCACTCCGAAGGCCATCAAATTTTCACAAGAGACCACTGTTCTGTTCGTAGGTGTCACGGAGAATGTCAAAGTGGTCCCTAACCCCCTACACGCTTACCTAAACCCCACCTCGAGTTACTAGGTGGGCCTACCATAGGGATACAAATACCTACCTATGGGCCATGACATTATGGCCAGCCAGTCTCAGTCAGTCTCTCTCTCCCTCTCTCCCCCCCCTCTCCCTCTCCCTCTCCCTCTCCCTCTCCCTTGTGTGTCTGGGACCATTAAAAATGGTCCCCCAGTGGTTGAATGCAGGAAATACCACAGGTCTAGCACTTATCACAGATTCTGAAAATGGTATTGCAATTTGTGCTAACTTAGCTCTTCACACAGAAATTGCAATAAATGCTATATTAGCATAAAACACACCCCTTCTGCTATCACACACAGTACTTACCACATTTTGATAAATCCAGGCCTAAGTAACAGATCATAACTTTTCATTCCTTTGAAGTTATGAATACTATGGAAACTAAATTTTCAATTGGCTCATGCATGCCCACCGACTTTTAAAAGCCATGCAGAAGAATGTGCATCTCCTGCAGTATGGACTTCTCACTTCGATTCAAAAAGGGGCATGGTCTGGGAGGGCATAGACATTTTGGGCCATGCGCCCAGTCCACTGCTGTGTAACTTTACTTCTGCAGTAGAGGAGGTGCAACTTAAAAACAAAAATAAATTAGCCATTTCTGCTGGTCTTAAAGGGACTGGGATAAGTGGGAGGAGTACAGGCTAGCAAACCGGGGGGGGTTTGAAGGACCTAGCTCTTAACTGGGTGGACTGGTGGATGAACTGGTGAAACTGGCAATGGCATGATACACACTGGCTTTAAAAAACCCTGACTTTTGCGGTAGAATTGGGATTTGCGTGCCTAGGCGTGTGCCCACTTAAAATTGGGTGCATACCCAGGGTATCTTATAATGTGTGCACAAGTTTTAACATAGCTACGTATCAAGGCACACTCTGACGCACAAGCACTCAAAGTGTACCCGCATGCCAGTTTCAAAGCTACTGTCATAATTTATAAAGTACTTGCCTCTGTGTAAAAACAGGGTTATTACATGTACATGATATTTTTTTTTACGTGCCTAAAATATACATGCGTATGCTTCCAAAATAAGTAAAGTATGCATTTTCTTGCATTGGAAATACTCATGCATACTGAAACATACATGTGTATTTTTGGAGCAGAAATATGTGGTATTTTATAAATGGTGTAGCACCTGCCACAGGGTTTATAAAATAATAATAATAATCTCTGTGTGTCCACTTACACCCATAAATGCTGTATCGTGGATAGTATGAAAGTTCGGCTCACTGCATGTTATTTTCCTATCCTACGCAAAACATGCTCCCTAGGAATACTTTCCTTAATTGTGGATAAAAGAATGCGTGTTGTTTCACAACATGCAGACTTTCAGATGCATTGAAGAAGGAATTTTGAGACAAGTCAATTTACATTCATAAATCATAATTTATGCGTAGAAATGGCTTTGAAAATTGCCCACAATATTTGCTGACTGGGACATTAAATCAATAAGGGAGAAAAATCCTTTTAAAGAAATAATTGAAATATACAGACATAAATAAGATAAAAACTGTATTTTTTTTTTTTTAGAGAAAATGAAAGGAGAAACAAATGATGATTTATAGAAACACTTGCATGAAAATTATTCTTAAGTTCCCATACTTCTGGCTAAGTTATTTTTCTTTGTCTCAATGCATACTGCTGTTTCCTTCATGAAAGAATACTTAGTTGTTTTTGATACTGGGCGGTCAATTCCCCAGTATGGCTTTAAAGCTTATACAGTAGGTAAAAGAGAAAATAAAATAGCATGGATGGAGAAAGCAGTGGTTTTTCTAGCTCCTGGAAGCCTGAATCAAAGTCTGGCCTGAGGAGGAGCAAGTGGAAAGAGTATGATGGCATCAGCGTAGCTTCTGGCATAACAGAACGATAACAGTAAGGGAGTATGAGGTCAGGATGTTTTTCAGAGTTGTCAAGTCTCCCTCTCTGGTTATAGGCAACATATGTTGACTAGAGATCTGATTCACTAAAACAATTTTCCCCATAGAAACACAATGGGAAAAAACTTTTACTAAATCAAGCCCTACTAGAAAGCCAGAGGAATGTAGCAGCTCATGACCATTTTAGCATTATTGGGGGAAAATAACACACAGTATTTAAAATACCATACACTATTGCCTCCACTAGGCATTTACCATGCCATAAATGCCCCTTAGAAAAAATTAGAGTCCAAAACAATGCTCTTTACCATTTATAATTTGCAAACAGAAGAATGTGGAATGATTTTTCCACTAAATTGAATTTACATTGCATATGGAATAATGGATAACATAAAAAAAAAGCATAAACTGTAGAATATTTGAAAAAGCAAGCATGAGTCCTCATCTCAAATCAAAAGTTTACTTGAAAGTCATTATGCTTAAAACTGCACCCCACCCGCCTCCCTGCCTGGCGACTCTCCTGAACTCCTGGAAGCAGTCATTTTGAGAACAGGATGATGAATTACCTCATGAGTTATATAATCAGATTAGATTATTAATGCAAATTCACTGCAAGTTGTGTTTCCTTTCATTGGATGAACATAGGAATAATCAAAAGATGTTATGTGAACTTAACTATGAGACCACATAAGTTCCTTCTTCAGATGTTACAGTACTAAATATCAGATAATAATTTCTGGACTCATAGGCAATGTGACCTAATCAAATGCAATGAGGGTAAACATGATTTTCAATTCTCTTGCTAACAAAGGGGGTCATTTTTCAAATTGCATTAGGACTCTAAAGCCTGTGATAACAAGAGAGAGAGAGAGAGAGAGAGAGAGAGAGAACCTCTGGGGAAGAACACATATTAGTAAACCACTCTAAGAGGGGGAATTCTGAACTTGGGGTGAGGTTTTGGTCATGTGTTAGGTTTTGGGGGGGACGTTTTACATGCACAGTCAGAGGTACAAACAGGACAGTTACCATCAAGCTAGGTCGAGAGCACAATGTACAAATCTCATCTTTGTGCACCTTTCATCACTCCAACTTACATAAAATCTTCACCGATGTCTACTGTGCTGTTTGTTCCTCTCACTGTGCATGTAATACTGGCCCTCAAAACCTAGCCCATGACCAAAACCTCACCCCGAGTTATTAGTTGCTCCTCTTACAGTGGTATTTGTTTGTTTTTTTGTATTAGTTGCTATATCCTCTCAACTCAGCAACAGATCCTCTATTAATAGGACTTATATAAAAAGGATAATGAAAGGCAAGTTATTTGGGGGATTTATCCCATCCCCAACAAAGTTAATCAGCTTAAAATTGTAATGTATTATAGTTCCTGTTTAATTAGTGATGTTCTGCCTTGTTCCAGCGTGGCATTTCTGCATTTCCTTTTCCTATAACACTTGATTGCACCAGGAACACCGGTACGCAACCAGTGATCCGAAAATTAAATGGCCTAGTTCCAAATTTAGAAATAATTTAGAATTGTGTCCATATAATTTCAGATGAGAGACATCTCCTAATCAAAATGTCTTCTATTTTCATTGCAAATATTCCCCTGAAAGTGAGGCACTATTGCTAATGCAGTTGGAAAGTGGGAACTGTAAGTTCTGAGCCCGATAATAGATTACCAGATACCTTGAAATTCTAAATTAAAATACTGTGCTTTCTTCTTTCTAGAGCTAAGCTGAGGTAATAAAGCCACCCACCACTGCTTTTAAAAATTGAGATTTCCTCCCACAGGCATTGAGCAGAGTTAGTTATCTCTCTTCTATGAACTATTTTGCTTAGTGGAAGGAGATAATCAGAAAGCCATATTTTGTAGATTAGCATATGGTTAAGAAATTTTTCATTGATGTCATGGCTTAACCATTTAATGCATTTATACTTTGACCTTATTCACAACATACATTTGCCGAGCACAGTATTCCCCACTGTACTTTACAGTTTTCCATAAAAAGTAAACTATACCCTTTATTGTTTCAAAGTGTGCAGTTAAAATAATAGTGTTCATTAAATATAAGTTAAAAATGGATTGCTATATCAATATTTTTAAAATATATTAAGCAGTCCCCCTCAATTCCTGTGACTACCTGAGAGAAACGTTCCCCTAGATTCATCAAATTGCTATAAATATAGTGAAAATAGCACCTGTGATTTAAAAAAAAAAAAAAAAAGAGGTGTGGTAAACTGGCTTTTATTGAATTTTGAGAGAGAGAGAGAAAGACTCTTTATAAGCTCTCATTTCAGTAAACTATTTAAACCAGAATACTAGATGCTGTAAAGGGTAAGTCACCATACTCCTCTTGGTCTAAAGCACTAACCAAAGAAAGAGTAAATACACTAGGTTTGCTTATAAAAAGAAAATGTATTTTGGACCATAGGTCTGCACCATCAAAGCATATCCTGTTGATAAACCGAAATTGAGGTTAACATCTTATCTCTCTCTTCTTTAACAGATGTGTTCTGAAGTGCAGACAACAAAAAAAAACAAAAAAAGGATGATGGCCAAATGATCTTCCTTCACTTAACCAAATGCAAAACATTCAAGTACTCTCAAACTTTTTATTCTTGAATATCGGATAATAAGACTCTGGGGGTCAATATTCAAAAGCTGCTCAGCAGCAGCAAGATATTTTAGGCAACGTTTCAGCTGGCTAGTTCATGGCTAACATTTACCATAAATCTACCTGGTTATAATGGATTACAAGACATTCATTACGATCCTCAGTTCTGAATTTATTAGCTATACCAACCTTTAGAGACTACAGATTGCATGAAACAAGGAACAGGGCATTCTCCGTTGCAGGCCCTACGACATGGAGTAGAGAATGAATTAAGAGCTGAGATGGATTGCACACGTTTTTGGAAGAGAGGAAAGGCTAAGTTATTTTGAAAAGCTGATGAGTTTTGTGCCTATTTGTCCCCATTTTTATTGTTTTATTTATTGTAAATCATTTTAAAATTATGTAATTGCTTATATCATTCATGCATTACTAGTTGTCTATGTAGTTGTCAGCATTTTTATGAATGTATCATTGGAATTTGCAATGAACCGTCCATAATTGGAATCCAGGGAATATAAGTTTTAACAAATGTGATGCTCCTCCCAGATGGAGTCCTGGGTCACTGAAAATTTTCTCTGGAAAAGTTCATTTACTTTACTTGAGGCTTGTTGTAAAGTGTTGACAGATATTCTTTGAGGGTGTGAATAAAAGAAAAACACTAGTGATGGGACAATTCTATGGAACAGCCACTAGATGGCATCATGTATGGTAAAATTACACTATGCATGTGCATTTAAGAGACTATGGGAAAAGTGGTGCATCTCTTTTAAGAAACATCCTCTAGGAAGAGTGTTATTGGGACTATATAATCCCGATTGGAAGTTTGGTGAGAAAAAGCTCTATGGGGTGTGGGTAGCCCAGAGTGCCTTTCCATAAGAAGAGGGCTCTGCAGGGGTTTTCACCCTCAAGGAGAATGGCCTGAGGCTGGAGGGTTGTTTCTTCTCATTGGGACGTTACCAGGGGACCCGACGTGAGTCAAGAAGGAAGAGGGGGTACTCTTGGGTCCCACTATCTTGGAGGACCTGGGGGGTGAGGAAATATGTAGAGGCTTGAGTTAGGGAGTCTGAGGAACTCTTGTCAAGTCCTGTATTGTGCTGGGTATATAATGTGACATTCTAGGGGGTAACAGGAAATATTGATCATATAGGGGCGGATTTTAAGAGCCCTGCGCGCCGGTGCGCCTATGTTCCATAGGCCTACCGACATGCGCAGAGCCCCGGGACTCGCGTAAGTCCCGGGGTTTTCCGAGGGGGGCGTGTCAGGGGCGGGGCTGATCGGCGCGGCGTTTTCGGGGCGGGACGCGGCGTTTTGGGGGCGGGTCCGGGGGCATGGTTTCGGCCAGGGGCGGTCCGGGGGCATGGCTGCGCCCCCCGGAACCGCCCCCGGGTTGCGTCAAGGCGCGCCAGCGGCCCGCTGTCGCACGGGGATTTACTTCTCCCTCTGGGAGGCGTAAATCCCCCAACAAAGGTAGGGGGGGGGGTTTAGACAGGGCCAGGGGGGTGGGTTAGGTAGAGGAAGGGAGGGGAAGGTGAGGGGAGGGCGATAGCGAATTCCCTCCGAGGCTGCTCCGATTTCGGAGCGGCCTTGGAGGGAACGGCGGCAGGCTGCGTGGCTCGGCGCGCGCCGGCTACACGGAATAGGCAGCCTTGCGCGCGCCGATCCAGGATTTTAGCGGCTACGTGCGTATCTACTAAAATCCCGCGTACTTTTGTTTGCGCCTGGAGCGCCAACAAAAGTACACGAACGCGCCGTTTTTGAAAATCTACCCCATAATGGGGTGGTATTTGGAACTCATGGGGAGCCTATGTGGAATTGCTGTTTGTGATGGGAAGTCATAGAGTAACAATGTAGATGTGGTTGGGGGGGAGAGTACTATATCCCCTCTGAAAAGTACAGTTTGTAATATTGCAGTTTAAATAATATGCTGTTTTGGAAATTAATACTGGATTTTGAAGCTTATGAACTTCTGATTTAATCAATGCATTTTAAAAACTCTTTTTTAATTCTCTCTGCTAGTAACCCCAGAAAATAAAAGTTGTTGGTTTGAATATACTTTGGAGTGAGCTCTTATTTTATCTACTGGTGTGAGTATCAGGGGACAAAGTTGGGGAAGCAGACAAAAGAGTTCTTAGAGGGGAGAAGTAAGTGGTTTGTTTCCTGTCTAGCTCAGGAAAAATTACCCTGGCCTCCGGACCTGGATCCACTACACCAACTATTTGACTCATTATGTAGTGAACCCTACTGAGAGATGGGTGCTGTGCTTCCGAACAGGGAGGTGCTGGTTGTTGTGGTACATGTGGGTCCCAATGACATAGGAAAATGTGGGAGGGAGGTTCTGGAAGCCAAATTTAGGAGTTTAGGTAGAAAGCTGTAATCCAGAAACTCCAGGGTGGCATTCTCTGAAATGCTCCCTGTTCCACATGCAGGTCTCCAGAGGCAGGCAGAGCTCCGGAGTCTCAATGTGTGGATGAGACGATGTGGCAGGGAAGAGAGATTCGGTTTTGTAAGGAAATGGACAACCTTTTAGGGAAGGGGGAGACTTTTCCAAAAGGATGGGCTCCACCTTAAACAGAGTGGAACCAGGCTGCTGGCACTAACTTTTAAAAAGGAGATAGAACGGCTTTTGAACTAGAACAAGGAGGAAAGCCGACAGTCACTCAGTTGTGCATGGTTCGGAGGAATGTATCCTTGAAGGATGCTAATGAAAAGGGAGAGTTAGGGCAACCCAACAGAGAGGTTCCATTAAAAGCAAACGAAGTCCATGTGCCTATAAGTAAAGAATCACCTGAGCTAAAGCATTCCAAATTATCCATATCAACTGAAAAGCAGGCTGATAATACAAACAAAAAATGCACTTTGAAATGTCTGTATGCCAATGCCAGAAGTTTAAGTAAGATGGAAGAATTAGAATGTATAGCAGTGAATGATAAGATTGACATAATTGGCATCTCAGAGACCTGGTAGAAGGAGGATAACGAATAAGACAGTGCTATATCAGGGTACAAATTATATCTCATTGATTGGGAGGGTGTAGCGCTTTGTGTCCTGGAGGGTATAAAGTTCAACAGGATAAAGATCTTACAAGAGACTAAGGGTCGCATGTTATAAGATCCAGGGTCGGTGTGCTGAAGGGAATGCCCACTAGTGCACCTTGCACGCACCGAGCCCTAGGGGAACCCCGATGTGTTTCCCTGTTCCCTCCAAGGCTGCTCCGAAATCGGAGCAGCCTCGGAGGGAACTTTCCTTCCGCGCCCCCCACCTTTCCCTCCCTTCCCCTACCTAACCTGTCCCCCATCCCTACCTAACCCCTCCTAACCTTTATTTTATAAGTTGTGCCTGACTCCAAATGGCCTCTGAGCCTGGAGGCTCTGGCCCCACCCTCACCCCACCCATGCCCTGCCCCCTTTTTTGAGCCCCAGGAATTAGACGTGTCCCGGGGCTTTACACGCGCTGCCGGGCCTTTTGAAAATAGGCCCGTTGTGCGTAACCCCCCCTGGATTTACATGTGTAGGGCTTTGAAAATCAGCCCCTAAATGCTCAGTAGAATCTTTATGGGTAGAAATCCCATGTGTGTTGTGTAAGAGAATAGTGATAGGAGTATACTACCGTCCACCTGGACAAAATGGTCAGACAGATGATGAAATGCTAAGAGAAATCAGGGAAGATAACCAATTTGGCAATGCAGAAATAATGGGAGATTTCAATTACCCCGATATTGACTGGGTAAATGTAACATCAGGACATGCTAGAGACATAAAATTCCTGGATGGAATAAGTGACTGCTTCATGGAGCAATTGGTTCAGGAATCAACAAAAGAGGGAGCAAGTTTAGATTTAATTCTTAGTGGAACCCAGGATTTGGTGAGAGAGGTAATGGTTGTGGGGTCACTTGGCAATAGTGATCATAACATGAACAAATTTGAACTAATGACTGGAAGGGGGACAATAAGTAAATCTACAGCTCTAACACTAAATTTTCAAAAAGGAAACTTTGATAAAATGACGAAAATAATTAGAAAAAAACTGAAAGGTGCAGCTGCAAAGGTTAAAAGTGTACAACAGGCATGGACATTGTTTAAAAATACAATCTTAGAAGCGCAGTTGAGATGTATTCCTCATATTAAGAAAGGTGGGAGGAAGGCAAAATGATTACCGGCATGGTTAAAAGGTGAGGTGAAAGAGGCTATTTTAGCCAAAACAAATCTTTCAAAAACTGGATCTGTCTGAAGAAAATAGGAAAAATCATAAGCATTGTCAAGTTAAGTGTAAAACATTGATAAAGCAGGCTAAAAGAGAATTTGAAATGAAGTTGGCCAAAGAGGAAAAAACATAATGAAAACTTTTTAAAATATATCCAAAGCAAGAAACATGTGAAGAAGTTGGTTGGACCATTAGATGATTGAGGGGTTAAAGGGGCTCTTAGGGAAGATAGGACCATGGCAGAAAGACTAAATTAATTCTTTGCTTCTGTGTTTACTGAGGATGCTGGGGAGATACCAGTTCCAAAGATGGATTTCAAGGGTGATGAGTCAAATGAACTGAACCAAATCACAATGAACCTGGAAGATGTAGTAGGCTAGATTGACAAACTAAAGAGTAGCAAATCACCTGGACTGGATGGTATGCACCCCAGGTTTCTGAAGGAACTAAAAAATAAAATTTCAGATCTATTAATTAAAATGTATAACCTATCATTAAAATCATCCATTGTATCTGAAGACTGGAGGGTGGCCAATGTAACCCCAATATTTAAAAAGGGCTCTGGGGCAATCCAGGAAACTATAAACCAGGGAGCCTGACTTCAATGCTGGGAAATATAGTGGAAACTATTCTAAAGATCAAAATCACAGAGCATATAAAAAGACATGGTTTAATGGAACACAGTCAGCATGGAATTACCCAAGTCAAATCTTGCCTCAAATATCTGCTTCATTTTTTTGAAGGGGGTTAATAAACATGTGGATAAAACTGAACTGGCAGATGTAGTGTATTAGGATTTTCAGAAGGCGTTTGACAAAGTCCCTCATGAGAGGCTTCTAAGAAAACTAAAAAGTCATGGGATAGGTGGCAGTGTCCTTTTGTGGATTACAAACTGGTTAAAAGCAGAAAACAGAGAATAGGATTAAATGGTGAATTTTCTCAGTGGAAAAGGGTAAACAGTGAAGTGCCTCAGGGATCTGTACTTGGACTGGTGCTTTTCAATATGGGGTAGATTTTATAAATCTACGCGTGCGCGTACTTTTGTTCGCACATCAGGCGCAAAGAAAAGTATGCTGGATTTTATAAGATACGCGCGTAGCCGTGCATATCTTATAAAATCTGGGGTCGGCATGTGCAAGGGGGTGCACATTTGTGTACCTTGCGCGCGCCGAGCCCTGCGTGCGCCGAGCCCTGCGCGCGCTGCCCGTTCCCTCCGAGGCCGCTCTGAAATCGGAGCGGCCTCGGAGGGAACTTTTCTTCCACCACCCCCCTCGCACCTTCCCCTCCCTTCCCCTACCTAACCCACCCCCCTGGCCCTATCTAAACCCCCCCACCTTTATTTGAAAAGTTATGCCTGCCTCCAGGCAGTAGTAACTTACGCGCGCCGGCTGTCTGCTGGCACGGCAGGCCCCGACAGAGGCCGCTGTGTCGGGGCACTCGGCCACGCCCCCGGACTGCCCACACGCCCCTGAACATGCCCCCGAGCAGACACCACGCCCCCAACCGACGGCACACGCAGGGGCATTTTAAAAGGGTTATGCGCGTACCTTATGCACGTAACCCTTTTAAAATCCGGCACTATATTTATAAATGATATGGAAAGGAATACGACGAGTGAGGTAATCAGATCTGCAGATGATACAAAATTATTCAGAGTAGTTAAAACACAAGCGGATTGTGATAAATTGCAGGAGGGCCTTGTGAGACTGGCAGATTGGGTATCCAAATGACAGATGAAATTTAATGTGGATAAGGGCAAGGTGTTGCATATAGGGAAAAATAACTCATGCTGTAGTTACACAATGTTAGTTTCCATATTAGGAGCTACCACCCAGGAAAGAGATCTAGGCATTATAGTGGATAACACGTTGAAATCATCAGCTCAGTGTGCTGTGGCAGTCAAAAAAGCAAACAGAATGTTAGGAATTATTAGGAAGGGAATAGTGAATAAAATATTATAATGCCTCTGTATCGCTCCACAGTGCATAATGTGTACAATTCTGGTTGCTGCATCTAAAAAAGATATAATTGCGATGGAGAAGGTACAGAGCAGGGTAAACAAAATGATAAAGGGGATGGAACAGCTCCCCTATGAGGAAAGGCTAAAGAGGTTAGGGCTCTTCAGCTTGGAAAAGAGACGGCTGAGGGTGGATATGATAGAGGTCTTTAAAATCATGAGAGGTCTAGTACGGGTAAATGTGAATCGGTTATTTACTCTTTTGGATAATAGAAGGATTAGAGGACACTCCAGGAAGTTAGCAAGTAGCACATTTAAAACTAATCAAAGAAAATTCTTTTTCACTCAAAATACAATTAACTTCTGGAATTTGTTGTCAGAGGGTGTGGTTAGTGCAGTTAGTGTGGCTGGGTTTAAAAAGGTTTGGATAAGTTCTTGGAGGAGAAGTCCATTAACTGCTATAAATCAAGTCGACATAGAGAATAGTCACTGCTATTACTGGTATCAGTAGCATGGGATCTACTTAGTGTTTGGGTACTTGTCAGTTACTTGTAGCCTGGATTGGCCACTGTTGTAAAAAGGATACTGGGCTTGATGGACCCTTGGTCTGACCCAGTATGGCAATTTCTTATGTACTTATGTTCTACAGACCCTTTCATGTTTTATGTGCCCTTTTAGGGAGGGCCACATAAATAAGTAAGTAAGTAAGTAAATAAATAAATAAAATGTAAGCCTGTTAGTCTTGCACAAAGGGACAATTTTGTCAGCCAATGCTTACAATTCACACTAGCCTGCTAAGTTCTACCCCACCACCATGACCCAGTCACACCTTGGTAACACGCATATCCAGCAGAGCTCTCTGCTTCAACGGCAGGGGAGAAGAAAAAAGGATTCGCACTCACAAAGCGGGGAGTAGCTGGCTTGTTACGGCGGTTACTACCCCAAACCAAATAAGCCTGATACTTCACTTTAAATGCATTTCCAGCATAGCTCTCTGCTTCAACGGCAGGGGAGAAGAAAAACTGATACTTCACGCATATCCAGCATAGCTCTCTGCTTCAACGGCAGGGGAGAAGAAAAACTGATACTTCACGCATATCCAGCATAGCTCCCTGCTTCAACGGCAGGGGAGAAGAAAAACAACCAACCAATAAGGGCTGAATAACATAGTCTGGGTAAAACAAATAAGCATGGGTGTAGCTTGCTTATTGCGGCGGTTACTTCCCCTACTACCCCTAACTAATCAAGCTTGATATTTCACTTGGATGCAGCTCCATCACTGCTCTCTACATTAATGGTGGGGGTGGAAGGGAAATAGAACCAAAAAGCTAAGAGAAACAGATAAGTATGAGAAAAAATGTGTGAAGCTTGCTGGGCAGACTGGATGGGCCGTTTGGTCTTCTTCTGCCGTCATTTCTATGTTTCTATGTTTCTATATGTAACACCCATTCTTTGAGCAGGTAAGTATAGCCACCTAGATCAGGGGTGGTCAACTCAGGTTTTCAAGAGTCATAAACAAGCCTGGTTTGGAGGATATTCACAAGGAATATGCATGAGATAGATCTGCATGCATTGCCTTCATTGTATAGAATTCTATCTCATACATATTCATTGTGGATATCCTAAAAACCAGGCCTGTTTGTGGATCTCAAGGACCAAAGATGGCCACCCCTGGTCTAGATAAATTGCTATATTTAGCAACTCTGCAAGGAAAACTTTTACAAGTGATTCCAGCTGGCTAACTTCCAAATGTAGCTGGCAAGGCTCTTTTGAAAATCTATTCCTTAAAGGAGAATTTTAAAAGCCCTACCCGCACTGAAGCTGGGAGATACCCGCAGATACACGTTTTTCATTGTATGCCTTGCGTATTTTAAAAAGCATGTGAGTACATGCATATCTCCTGGTACGTGCACGGGCGTTCCAGGAAATATGAATGAAACCATCAAAATATTTATGCACACACCAGCGCGCACCGGGGTCCCTATCCACATAACTTTGCTTCTGCTATGGATGGCCTAGACTAATAAAAGAAACAAGGATAGTTAGCAAGGTTTTAAGGGCTGAGTTAAAAGGGTAAAAAAGAGGCTTATTAACTAGGGGGATTAGGAAGTCCTATCCTTTAACTGGGAGAACTGGGAACGGACTGGGGAAACTGGTTATTGCATTGGCGCACGTTTCTACCAAAATTGCCCTACTTACACGGTAGAGGCGGCATTTGCACGCAGATGAGCATGTCCATATAAAATTGCACACACATGTACACGTGTATAGCCTATTTTATCATGGGCGCATAGACGTGCATATGCTATAAAATGGCTGCGTCCATTAGCGCGAGCCAGAGCATGTGCATACATGTGTGCCAGCGTGCTGGCATGAAAGTTATCCTCCCTATGTTTGCTTTGATTAAAAGTACTTAACAGATCCTTTATAAACTTGTATTGAATGAATGTCACAAATAGAGACTTTAAAAATGGCTTATCAGATACATACATTTTTGTCACCTGCTAGTAGTCTATATAGTAGGCTGGAAACTCTTTTCTGATGCGTCTTAACTACTTGCCAGTAAAAGAAAAACTGTATCACTAAACTGTATGTAGCTTTAAAATGTCATCAGGAAAGGAGTAATGCCCACCCTGTGTTAATCATACATTTTACTGTTGATTTCTTTGAACTGCTATTTTTTAATTAGCTGCCCCAGTTTCTTTGGATCTCTTTGCTTACAGACCCATGCAATTTCTAATCTCTGGAAGAAATCTTTTCTTCCCTTCCTCTTGTAACGTTCTCCTTTAATATATTTTAAGGTTCAAATATTACTAGGATTTACATTAAAATATTCTACATGTTGTCTGGATTTTCACAAGAATGCCCTTTAGTGAGGTGATGCTGGGTGAGGTGTATGTTGGTGGTCGGAAAGGATCATTATAATTTCCTAACACTAGAATCCTACTTCCTCAGAATGACATGCTAGTTTGAGGTCACATTATAAGTAGCCTATTTCACAACAATTTTGCAACTTTTTTTTTCCACTTCTATTCTACTTATGGTTTATCTGAATTAAAAAAAAAAAATCATCAGACCTGAAACCAGGATTCTCTAACTATTCTTTTGTTATCCATCCACATCCATCCTCATACTGAAGGGACAATGCTGTGAGGATACATTGCATGCTGAGACCTCCCCTGCCTTTAAATTAAATGTTTAAATGTATTTACTTGTTCAGGCCTGCAGGGTTTCTTACAGCTGCTGAGCCCTAGAGTGGGCACAGAAGTCCCTAGCTGGGCTTGCCCAGATATAGATTTCATTCACATACTTTAGATCCCAATACACATAATAGAAAGACCGATAACAGCAATCATCTTTCCTTTCAACTGCAGTGGAGCATCCAGTAACAGCATAAAGAGATGGATGTTTCTTTTTGAGAAGGGAATTGTCTCTTACAGTCAGTGGTGATCTCGTAGGGAGAGTTAAGGCGTGCATCCCCGCAAGGTGATGTGCTCACATACAGATGGAACAGGATGTTCTCTTTCAGCTTGTAGCCCCCGTCTTTTAATCGAACAAAGATGGATGGCTCCCAGTCTTCTTGATGTTTGCTAGAATCACAAAGAGGTTTGAATATGTTTGTTACATTCCCATGGAAAGGATTGCCATAGGCATGGTCATTGTTTTGCAGGCATGAAACGATGTTAAAAGAAGGTCAGATCAAATGGTGATAATATCAACAAAACCCTAGGCAAGGAAAACCAGATTAAGTGCTGGAGGGCACCTGCTCCTGCTTTAAAGGTGATTCTTTATGACTAATTATTAAACACTATAACAATACATGGAGAATATGCTGATAAAAGAAGATTAAACCTCCACATTTTTCTTCAGTGATAACAGATCCTCATATATTGCATTTGGGTTCTATCTAATTTACAATAAGTAGGTTTATTGAAGTGGTTTTCACTTGAGCACAGTTCTGAGTTACAAGAAGCTCCAATAACAGTTGAATACAATTTAAAGTAGATCATAGGAGAGCAAAGAATAACAATGTTTCTAGGGTTTTGAAGTCTGTGTTTGATTACATAGAGTTGATCCAGACTGACGTGTGAGGGGGATAATTAGGGACCTTTCTTTCTAAACCACTCTGACTCTCTCTGTATAGCTTGGATCAAGTCTGAGCTGCTTTGACTTAGGGCCTCATTTTCTAAAGTATCGCAGGCCTGCGGAAAATAAAGGTGGAATATAAATCAAATAAATAAGTTCATTGATTTGGGATAAAGGTGTTTCCCACACCACTTATTTTACTTATGACTGCTCTTAAAATGATAGATTAGATAAAAGAGCTCATTTAATCAACAGAAATCTTCCCACCCGTATTCCTTGCTTCATGAGTTTAGAAAATATAAACCAACAAACCTCAAAAATGCCAGTTAGCTTATGTTACAGCCTGACTAGTTTTTGGGGAATGGTTGGCTCAAAGGAATTGACATAGGATTATCGAGTCTTTGTTTTCCTGGATCACTGGCTCAATGTGGCTCAGGTAGACAGAAGCTTATAATGGTGCTATATATAAAATGAAATGGTGGTCTTGGTCCAGTTCCTAATGTTCCACAATCACAGTTTAGCACTAATTAGTACAAAACATGCACATGCACACAGAGTGTCAGTGATTGCACTCTCAGAAATGATCCCTCCAAAGCAGGGTCGAGGCACATTGGTAGGCGGCACTGCTGCTGCTGCTTGTGCTGTTCTGGCTCTGAGAATAAATAGAGGACTTTATTTTCCAGTAATGTCAATTGGTACTTTTCACATTTTCTAAGCACTAAATCCCCTGGAAACAAAACCATATGAGTTAAGGTGAACCACTTACATTTTTGCTGGCTTAGAAAATTCATATGCCTATCTGAGCCATGTCAGATCTGCCTTGGAAAACACATACTAAATAATATCTGAGTCAGGTCACACTGATCTATGCTAACATCTAATCAAGGTCCCAGTTGCTTGACCAATCCATTTCTCTTTGAGATACCATACTATTGTTTAAAATTATTTTTATGCTCTGCTTTTTGTGACACCTCAAAGTGGATTACATTCAGGTATTGCAGGTGTTTACATTTATTTTATTTTATTATATGTTATCTTAATGTCTATGTTACAAACAATGAAAACACCATCTTTATCACCTTGTCCTACCATTAGTTCTTTATGTTTTCCCTGAATATCATAACAGAGTCTCAGAAGCTCATTTAAATAATCTGTTTGGATAACTACTACTCTTTCATATACAAAATCGTTCTTTTCCGAAAAGGTGTAATGCAATATTCAATTTCTGAAAAAGCATTAATACAAGAAAAGAATGCTTTGTAGACTTTTGAAACTGAGAATGGAAAACTGGCAGACACAAAAGAACCTCAAATTCAGTAAATTACTAGCTCAATCTTAAAGGTGGTGCAAAGTTAGAGTATAGTTGGGGCACAGTGATATGTGTGTGTATGTGTGTGTGTGTGTGTATGTGTATGTGTGTGTATGTGTGTATGTGTGTGTGTGTGTATATGTGTGTGTGTTTGAGTGTGTGTATGTGTGTGTGTGTATATGTGTGTATGTGTATGTGTATGTGTGTGTGTGTGTGCATGCGTATATGAGAAGCGCAAGGGGGACAGAGGAGAATCTTTCACTTACACTACACATGTGCTACTTGATTTATGGATAAATGAAGGAAGTGAGAAACAGAGATCATGATGGCAGATAATTAATTCAGGGTCTCTAGTTAGCCTTTTTCATCCAACTGCAATACTGGATGAACCCACCACTTTGGTTTTGGCTATATGTCTGCATCCCCATGACCAAGGATCCTCTATGCTTGTCTCATGTTTACTTAAGGTTTAAGGTTTATTATCATTTATATACCATTGTCTCAGCAAGCCTTCACAGCGGTTTACAATATAAATAAATAAAACAGTAAGGAAATTACAATTCGATCATAAAAGATAAAACAGCTATATTCTAAAAGAGGGAAATTACAAAACTCATAGCTGTTAAAATATAAAATATGAATAAAAACTATAAGACTGATAAGAACTATATTATAAGAACAATAAAACTATATACATTGTAGCCTTTCTTGCGAATTAATAAAAGCGGCCTGCACTTAATTTTCACTGTATGCTGCATTAAATAACCAAGTTTTTAATTCTGCTTTAAATTGAATTTTGACATCATTTTTGCCTCCACAATTTCCGCTGGGAAGTTGCATTCAGTGTTTGTCAACTTGGCTCAATAAAATCACTTAAAAAAGAAAGAATTTGTAGGTGTTAGACTATTTGTGTTGAGTGCTAATGATCTCTTTCACCACTACTTCCTTGATGTGAATGCAGGTATTGGTGAGTGTAGTCTGATTCTACTTTTATGACTAAGCTGGACCATGAACATGATAGAAAACTCATTTCTGTAAAGTGTCTTCCATCAATCAAATAAGCCCCAGTAAAGCAAGAGTAAAGAAAAGTAATATTTTACTAGGTTCCTCATTAGAATTATACAGAAAAAACCCAAGTAATACCCATAGATATAAACTGAAAAGCAGAAGATCAGACAATGTAGCAACTTCTTACTTGTCTCTCAGTTTGGCTGCTTAGTTGCCAAAGACTGATAAAACAGTGTCGTAAAGAATCTCACGCTTCAGACATATTTTTCAGGATAGATTTGTTCTACCGCAAACCATATAACATTTCATAGGCACCAAAAGAATTCAATTTACCTGAGATGGAGCTCCAGCTGTGAGTAAAGGAAATGAACAAATGCTCTCCTTGCCACAATTTCTGCATGGCAGTCATTGACCACAAATCCTTGATCATTAAGATACTCTCCGTTTATGCACTTGGTACCTGAAGACAGTGCAATAACCTGAGCTTGCCTCGGGTCCAAACCTGTAGAAGAGGAAAGAAAACAAATAATAAACTAAAAAGCCTCAAGAACAGCCTTTATAAATCACCTCAGAGGTTAGCACTGCTCTTTTATTAAATTTCTGGCAGCCCACACATTCGTGGCAATTGAGTTGATCTCAGTGGTGTGCTTGAGCTGATTAAATTGCCTTTGAGACTCTTTGCACTGCTTAGCACAATTCTGAATTTGTTGCTGACTAGATCACTAATTTTTAGATAAAAAGCTTGTGACAAAGTTTACTGGTTCAATCAATAACTACATTGCAGGTGTGCGCTTGCTGCCTAGCTGAGGAAATAATCATTTCCCATAGTGCTGATACACAAAGCTCGGATGTTCACGAGCTGCTGGAGACATATTTGATGGGTACACAGTCCTTATAAATGTTCCTACGCTGGAAGTCCTAAACAGAATGTACTTAATAAAATGTTTTTGTTCTACTTTTTTATTTTTAAAAGCCACAATGTACAAATGAACACTTTGGGGTAGATTTTAAAAGAAGCGCACTCGCAACCATGTGCGCGCACTACCCGACGCGCACACATGGGCGCCCGATTTTATAACATGCGCACGCATATGCATGCATGTTATAAAACTGGAGGTCAGCGCGCGCAAGGAGTGCACAATCGCGCACCCTGCAAGCTGACACCTGCAGGCTTCACCCGTTGCCCCTAATCTGACCTTTCCATCCCTTCCACTAACCTATCCCCTCCCCTAGCCCTATCCTAAACCCCCCCAAAATTTTTATTTTGCATTTTGTGCCTGCCTGCAGGCAGGCGCAAGTTGCGCACAAGCAGCATGCCGGCATGCAATCCTCCGACACAGCGGCAAATGGCCGCTGTGCCAGAGGCCTCTGGCCCCGCCCCATCCCACCCCCAGACCACCCCGCCCTGCCCCAGGACCACCCCTTTTATAAAGCCCCGGGACTTAGGCTCGTCCTGGGGCTTTACGCACGTCACCGGGCCTTTATCAAATAGACCCAGCGCACGTAGGGCTTTTAAAATCAGCCCCTTTGAGTATTTTAGACTGAAGCAGTTTATCCTCTAGCTGTACACTTTACAGTAAATGTAATTCTGCTTAATATTCTGCTAGTCCATTGTCATTAGCTTGCAGTGGGAATCCCACAAAATTTGTCCACAGGAAAGTGGCATAGAATCTGATAACTGAGAATCTCAATCAATCTGGTATGGTGGTGATAGGGATGAGAGACTGGTATTGGTTTTCATAGTTTTAGATGTTATTTGTATGCTTAGTGGTATTGTTATATTATGCATTTTGTATAATTAATTTATTATGTTATGTATAATACAATGTTGTAATCTGAATTAGATGAGGACAGTAGTCTATGTAGACCCATAGAAGTAAGTCCATATTCAAAAGCATTTAGCCGGTAAACTCAAAAATTAGCCAGCTAAATTAATATTTGGGAACATATTTGGCTAAATTCTAACCGGCTAATTTTCAGGCCGATACAGTACAGTGCGCTCCGACGGAATGCACTGTTAGCCGGCACTTGGACGCGCGTTTTTGATGCGCTAGCTTTACCCCTTATTCAGTAAGGGGTAATAGCGCGTCCGAAACGCGCGTCCAACCCCCCCCCCCCGAACCTAATAGCGCCCACAACATGCAAATGCATGTTGATGGCCCTATTAGGTATTCCTGCGTGATTCAGAAAGCAAAATGTGCAGCCAAGCCTCACATTTTGCTTTCAGAAACAAGCGCCTACCCAAAGCTAGGCGCTAATTTCTCCGGGCACTGGGAAAGTGCACAGAAAAGCAGTAAAAACTGTACACCCTCCAACTTAATATCATGGCGATATTAAGTGTCCCTAGCGCCTCTTTTTACCGCTGGGCCTAATTTTAATAAATTAAAATACTGAATCGCGCACACAGGAGCATGGCCTGGGCACGTGCTGGGAGAGCGGACGCTCGCCCGCTCTCCCGCATTTTTACAGTATCAGCCCGAAAGTTAGGTGGCTAGAGTTTACCATGATGTTAGGGGTATTCTGGGAGCATAACTGGGAAGAGCTGAGTTAGCCGGGCAAATTTAGATATTCAGAGTTTGCTGGATGACTTAGCTGGCTAAGTCTGGGTGGGTCAAAGAGCTGTCTTAAAGTTAGCCGGCTAACTTTAAGATAGCCAACTAGATTTAATAGTGTGTCTGTACAACTGAATATACCTCCAAAGTTAGTTAGATAAGTTTGTCTGGCTAATTTTGCTCTCTGGACTGTGTCTGAATATAGACCTCAAGAGGTCCATATTCAAAAGCATTTAGCCAGCTAACTCAGAAGTTAGGCGGCTAAATTAATATTTGGGCACTTCTCTGGCTAAATTAGGGGTGTTCTTAGGGTGTAACTGAGAGGAGATGAGTTAGGCTAAATTAGCCTGCTAACTCTGATATTCAGAGTTGGCCAGGTAACTTAGCCAGCTAAGTCTAGTTGGGCCAAAGATCTGTCCTATAGTTAGCTGCCTACATTTTAAGATAGCTGGCTATTCAATAGTGTGACTGCACTATTGAATATACCTCCAAAGTTAGCCAGATATGTTCATCAAGCTAAATTTGCTACCGAACTGTGTCCAAATATGTATAAAATAAATCTGGAAGAATTGATCTATCAAGGAGGATCTAAACCACGTCCGTGCAGTATCACTGACATTTATGTATCTCAGTTACATGATCAATAAACAGTTGATGATTAATGGAATCAACTGCGACACTCGTGTCCATAAAAACTGTTAATGACTCCTTCCCACCCTCTGCTCTCAATCAAATGTCTTTTACAGATGCAGCAAATGCAGTTTCAATGCTATAACCCTCTCCAGGCTCAGATTGGCATGGGTGAAAAGTATTGGATTTAGAACCAAAATCATTAAGATGATCAGTTACCATCTTTTACATAAATTTAGACAGAAAGCTAGAGCTTTCCACCCATTTCCAGATCATTGGTACTAATGTCCCATATCCTTTTTTAAATATATCCAATTCAGGAAACCTGTGAGGGAGTCAATTAGACTGTTAGATGACTGAGGGGTTAAAGAGGCTCTTAGGGAAGATAAGGCCATTGCGGAAATACTAAATTAATTCTTTACTTTTGTGTTTACTAATGAGGATGTTGGGAAGATACTGATTCCAGAAATGGTTTTCAAGGGTAATGAGTCAGATGAACTGAACCAAATCATGGTGAACCTGGAAGCTGTAGTAGGCCAGATTGACAAACAAAAGAGTAGCAAATCACCTGGACTGGATAGTATGCATCCTAGGGTACTGAAGGAACTCAAAAATGAAATTTCAGATCTATTAGTAAAAATTTGTAACCTATCATTAAAATTATCCATTGTACCTGAAGACTGGAAGGTAGACAAAGTAACCCAAATATTTAAAAAGGGCTCCAGGGGTGATCCAGGAAACTATAAACCAGTGAGCCTGACTTCAGTGCTGGGAAAATAGTGGAAACTATTCTAAAGATCAAAATCACAGAGCATATAGAAAGACATGGCTTAATGGGACACAGTTAACATGGATTTACCTAAGGGACGTCTTGTCTCACAAATCTGCTTCATTTTTTTGAAGGGGTTAATAACCATATGGATAAAGGTGAACTGGCAGATGCAGCGTATTTGGGTTTTCAGAAGGCATTTGACAAGGTTCCTCATGAGAGGCTTCTAAGAAAACTAAAAAGTTATGGGATAGGAGTCGATGTCCTTTCGTGGATTACAAACTGGTTAAAAGATAGAAAACAGAGTAGGGGGGGGGTCTTACTAGAACCTACCCCCATCCCAGGGCTGCCATTTGAGTTGGCCCTGCAAAATAAAAGTTAAAAATTAGATGAACTTTGGTGCATGATGATGATCCCCCAGCCAATCCCCTTTTATTGAGTCAACACCCCCCAAAGAAGAGCCCCCATGTTCCAGCCCCACTCTTTCCGTATAAATAATATGCCAGTATCCCCTCCACGCTCTCTCCCCCCAACTCATCAAGTATAAATTTGGTGACCTAGTGCCCCCCCACCCTGGACTCGCCCAGACACCCCCCCCCCCCCACTCACACCTCCCCCCATTACCTTAAAATCTTCATTAGTGGTCAGGGTTAGGACCCGGGCACCCTTTTCCAAAATGGTGTTGACCAGGCCTTGCCCCTGTCATATGATAGGGGCAAAGTCCAGGGACAGGACCCAGTTCACATGGCCAAGGTCCGGTCCCTGGATTTTGCCTCTGTCACATGACAGGGGCAAGGCCTGGTCAGCACCATTTTGGAAAATGGTGCCATGCATACCCTGAGCTAGGAGGCACCCGGGTCCTAACCCTGACCAAGTTGGCAGCTTGCTAGTAGCACAAACTCAGTTTCTGTCTGGCTAGTGGGGAGGGCTATTCCTCACAATGTGTGCAAAAATGTCTCTCTTTTACACACACATGCACACATATACACACGCACACACAGTGTATTTATGTGCATTGCAAATTAACTCTTTTTACATAGACAAAATCTGTGACAGAAAAGATACAGGTAAGACAGTGTTTATTTTCCTTCATATTCTGCCTTTCAGGTGCTTCAAAGCAGATTACATTCAGGTTCTATACAATCTGTTTGTATCAGAGACAATGAAAGGTGAAGTAACTTGCCCAAAGTTACAAGAAATAGGAGTTAAATTTGAACCCTGATTTCTCTGGTGCATAGCCTCCTGCTTTAACCATTAGGCTGCTACTTCTTCACTGCTTTGCCAAATTAAGCAGTGCACACTGTGCAGTCAGAGACAAAAAAATTACTATCACTGCTGTTTGGTTTTGTCATTAGCACTGCAATTTTCCTGCGCCAGCGAATAGATAAAATGCAGCAGCACTTGTTGTGTCCATGGACCCTTGGACTGAGATGAGATTGGTTCTACCTGCAGGGAGGAGCCCTGCAGGTTCTCGCTGTCAGCAGGTGGACCCAGTCAAAGCAGAGTCCGGACAGGACCTTCAACTTTACCAGCCCACGTTCCCCTCCATTTGAGCCTTTGGGTGCAGGAGCTGGCAGGTCTTAGGTGAGGGTTTCTGCTGACGACTGAAGATGTGGTCCAAGGCCAGGCGAAGGTCGTAGGCAAGTGGCAAGTAGACGTGTCGGGGTCCGTGCAAGGGCCAGAGGCCAGCAGCGGTCAGGCATATCCAGGGGTCCAGGCAAAGGACAAACCAGGTATCCATCCGAGAGAGAGGAACGGATAGGGCAGGCAGACAGGAAAGGCAGGAGCAGGTCGGGCAGACAAATACTGGAACAGGCTGAAGATGAAGACTGGATCAGGCCTGGGAAACAACACGTACTACATCAGCAACTGAACCTGTTGCCGAGGCGAGTTGCTTCTGGGGAGCTCCTCTTATATAGGGTAATGCTGCTGCTGATGTCATCTCTAGAGGCCATGGGGACTTCCCCGCCATAGTACCTTTAAATGCTGGGATGTGACGCAAGTGCATGCCTAAGGAGCAGCATGGCACATTGAAGTCAGCGGTGTCCTGCCATGTGGTGTGGTGTGCTGGCAGAGTCTCACCCCGCTGGAGAGCGGCATCCTGCTGCAAGGTGAGCTGGCAGCATTTTTCTGTGTCAGGGAGCGGCGTGGCCAGCCAGGATCCAGAGGTGAGGACAGCAGTTCACAGGATTAGCCTGTGGACCGCCGAACACAGCACACTTATTTCTGTCATTCACAGTGATGCAGCAGTGAAGATAACAAAAAGCCCTTTTCCAGTGCCAAAATTCCTCTCTCTCCTCCTTTTAAGAACCTTTTATTTGACTCTAAGAGAACTTCGGAAAAGACAGTGGGAAGACATCAGCATCACTTGATCCATATACCAGCTATAGGCTGGTTAGAAAAAAAAAAATGCTTCACCTTGATTGATCCTTTGTCCTGTCTACTTGCCTACTTTTCTCATTTCAGCTCCAGCCTGGCCGCTAACTCACACAGTCATTGGTCAGTTGCTGTAGTTACCAGTCTTACTGTGGCACTTTTCAATAGGCTATAGATTTGAATGGGAAATAAACAAACAAGATGACATTTTTTTGTTTAAATTTGTCAACAGTATCTATTTGTTTTGGGGGGGTGAATTGAAACAAATGGTCTCATTCACTGAATTTTCCCATTTGTTTCGAACAAATGCATATCCCTAGTAAATGGGCACTCTAATGTCTGGATAAGCCGTGAAAGGGAAGGGACTCCACCTCTGATTAGCCCTGGTGGCTTCCACGTCAATTTGTGCACAGAAACAGAAAAAGAATCAGGAGAGAGGTGCATGCAGTGGCAGCTAAGTTTGTGTGGAGCCACTGCTGCTGCTGTCTCTTCCTTCATTTTCTGGGATGACCTGAAAGAAAATGACTGCTTCCTTTTGCCAATATGTCCTACCCAAAGGAGAGAGTGCAGCAGCCATCTCCTTCTGCTGCTGTTTCCAGCTCCCATCATATCTACACTGGACTGGTCAGTCTGAAAGAGAGAGAGAGAACTGTAAGGAGGAGGGAGGAACTGCACTCTGGATCCAGGAGGGGAAAGGGAAATGGGGATGTTCATTCTGCTTGGCAAGAAAGCAGGGGGAGAGAGAGGGAATGACAGGCAGAAGGGGGATAAGAGAGGGAGAATGCTGGGAAGAGGTTGAGGAGCAGGGGGGATACTGTGCAGAAGTTGAGAAGAAGAAGAGGCTCAGTAGGATGTGAGAATGGGTGGGAGGAAAGGGGGCTCAGGCAGATGGTGGGAAGAGGGGGAGGAAAGGGGGCTCAGGAGGGTGGTTGGCAGAGAGTGGGGCTCAGAGAGATGGTATGCTGAGGATTGTGGGCAGAGGGGTGGTATTATGAGATTGGTAGGCAGCTGGTTGTGGGCAGAGGGCTGGGTGTCAGAGGATGGTGTGTAGCAGATGTGGTGAGGAGGCAGTCAGGGAGGTGCAGAGCCAAGGGTCAGGGGCTTCTAGGGTGAGAGGAGAAAGCACCTTTGACTCTAATCCAGGCCTAGGATCAGCAACATCTGGAAAGAAGTAGGAGTAGGAGGCAGCAATGTTGAAGAATGGTAATGCTTTTCTTTTTCCAGTGTTGCACTGCAGAGTCTGGTTTCCAGTGGTTTCCAATTCAGTTTTTTATTTCTAATTTGTGGTTCCTTATTCTGTATTTGGTGAGAGTCTGTCCATCTTCTGCATGGGTGACCAATGTGAGGGGTTCACTAATGATTAGTTTCTGTATCTATAGCAGTCCAGTTTGTTCTGTTTTGTTTTTTACAATAGGAGGTGTACTAGTGTTCTAGGGCCCGGTATAATATTTGCAGTGCTTCTTTTTCCTGGGTAAGGCTTGTTGCTGCTCAAGAGAGACTAGAATTTATTGGAAACTCAGGGGGGTTTACTACTACTGAGCTGCAATCTCTGCTCGCAGTCTGATGCTGAAGTGGCGTGTGAAGTCTGAGAGTATGCACATGTGCTACAGCAGTGGTTCCATCTTTCTTATGCTGTGTCACACAAGGTCCTGGGCTCACGTCATTGTGGCACACCATCACCTTTTCTCCCTCTCTCCTTCCTCTTGCTTAGGCATAATAACCTTCCCTTCTCCTCTCCCCTTAATCCCCTACTGGCATAATCATCTTCCCTTCCCTGTACGCGCTCCCCCCCCCCCCCCCCCCCACACTCACCAGCATAAGTAGTCTTCTCAATTCCCCATTTCACACACCTGGTGCAATGTTTCCCACCCCACTTCACACCATTGGCGCTATCATATGTCCTTTCTCCCCCTCTGGTCCCTCCTTTTCCTCATCCGTTCTGGTAGGCAGGAGATGAGTGCGCTGCTTCTTTCTCCTTGACCCGCTTGGCCGAAGGACTGGGAGGGCACTCCCTTTGAGATACATCTTCAGCACTGCCCGTTAGTAGTCAGAGGCCACGGCTGTGGCACTAGCCAGCCTCCCTCCTTCCCCGAGCTTGTGGGCACCAGTTCCGCAGACTGCTCAGGTCCGACCGGCCCCAGTGGATGGGTGATCTGTGTACTTTTAATAAACATTTTGTATGGTCAGTATTTTCAGGATGGTAAGAGAGGCTCTTTGAAACGTTTTCTCAACAAACTTGAGTATATCTGGAAGCCCTGGAGCATAAGAGCCTGAGGTCTGTTCTTGTCTGTCAGAATGGTGTCTGGATCTTAGCACCTGGCTCCTCTTTCTAAGTGTTCTGCTGCAGTTTAGGTTGCTTGCAGTGCTTTTGGTCTTGTTCACCTGCAGGGTACGACAGTAAAGGGCTTCACTCTGTTATTTCTTTGAAGGGAAACTTTAAAAACAAACGAGGAGAGAAGCATCTCTTTGCCTTAGGATGATGTTTATAGGCATTGTTTTGTAAAATTCTTGAAGTGAAATTTGTTGTAGAGTTTTTTTTGTTTTGTTTTTTTTCCGATGTTGCCCAGCTGTTAGCAAGAACCTGGCAGAGTATCCTGTCGATTTGCACTGAATATTTTATCAGTCTGCCCCTGCATGAAACCATCTCCCAACTTTATAGTTTAAACAGGGGGGCTTGAAATCAATTTCTGATCCATATACTTGATTGTACTCTTCAGTTGTTGGGCTTTCTGAATCTGAATCTGACCAGGAGCAGCCATAGAAATGTTCTGGCAACTTTACTTTTTCCTGTCATTCCACTTAACAGCAGTGAAGATCAGTTCCGGAAGATAACAGATAATAATTTCTCAGCTTTTATCACAGTATGAAATTGCTAGTTTGGAACACTTTTTTCCCCTGTTTTTTTTTTTTTTAAAATTCTAAAACATAACCTGTTTGCTTTTAACATTAAAATGATTGTCAGTTGCACAAATAAACCAATTTGAATGAGATGCAGAAAAATCCCCTCTTCCTAGCCGAGGAAGATGGACACATTGGTGCTGCACCGTTACCAGAGCAGATTGCAGGGAAAGTTGTTGTTGACAGTTAGGGCCAGATGCACTAAAGGGTTTCCCCCCTCCCCCCACATTTTATGTCTATGGGGAAAATACTTAATGCATAGACCCCGTCGGGATCTATCAAAAGAAAATGGGAAAATAGTGTTTAAATATCATCTTCGTCTTATTCGTGATGATAATGTGATGCTTTCCTGAGAGAGGGACTTTGGCATTGCAATGCAATAAATGGAGCTGGTGACAGTTATTCTCCATTGTTTCCAGTAATTTTGGTGCACAGAAAATGTAGGCATTTAGCTGTTAATTATGCTTTAATTGTGCATGCACAGAAAATCTATTGGTGTCTGAATAACAAGGAGGCACATTTTTCCAGAGCATTTGCTTTCTTTATCAAATAAAACCGAGCATTTCAGAATGATGAGCCTTTGTCAAGGGGTGGTAATTTCTTTATTTTTTTTCTTCTTTTCCCCTAAAAGAAGCCTGCTATGACATGCAGAAAAAGAAACCATTTTTTTTCTTTTCTCTCCCAATCCATATATGGTTTCAGGATTTTTTTTTTTTGCGCTGGTCAACTAGCACTATACTATAGAGATGGCCATAGGTCAACCAAGCCTGGTGGCTGCTGGCAGCTTTATTTCGCATCAATGTTGCTGTATTTTGGAATGCTGTAACTACATCCAGGTTAATTCCATATGTGATTCCAATTAAGAAATTGAGAATAAGGTGAAATGCAGGGCATTAAAAAGTACAAAACAGAAGCAGCAGGCCCACAGGAGCCAATGTACTAATCTGCATTAACATCATTCAACACAATGTTTAATGTGTGTGTGTTAATAGCCAATTCATGATATGCCAATGAGGAAACCATTAACAGACTGGTTAATGTATGCACTTAAAAGTAAGAGTATTGATGTGGTCAATGCAAAACGTTAGCCAAATTCTCTTTAAGGTATTGTGATGATGTGACTCTGTTTTCCTCCTTTTTGCATCTGCAGGACCAGGCTAGATGCCTGGTCCACCTTAAATCCCACAGAGGCTTTGTGGGACCCAGCTGGGCAGGGAGACTGAGGGTGGAACCAACTTGGGCAGGTTAAAAGTGTGAGCCCAGGGGGTTTCAGGAGGCCTCTGAGTCTGCAGGGGCAAGGAGCTCCAGGGCTTCTCTGAAGATTGTAAGTATATTGTCCTGAGGTAAGGAAGTCTACTATTTTGTGAACGTACTGTGTATGAGAATAAAACGTGAAAATTGCATTTGAAAAGGCAGGAGTCAGTGTAGTTTTCTGCCCCAATCTGGGTGATTTCCTTGGTCACCCTCACATATTGTGTCAGGTCAGGGATTATTTTTTTTTCTAAGGTTGATACAGGAAAAAAACCCACAAGTCTCCAAGGGAGGACTGTGAATGGAAGTTTGCTGTCTGGTCTGCCAAGAGCTGGGAAGGAAAGTGCTGCTCAAGAAGTAAGCAGCCAAAGCTTGTGTGGCTCAGGGAGCACTCAGAAATAAAGAGGAAAATTTTATGTAACCCTGTCTAGGAAAGGGGCTGGGACAAGAAGGCAGTGCACCTAGCATTGAAGAGCATTGAAAAGGTTAAGGTTTGCTGGCTCAAAGAAGAGCAGAAGAAGGAAAAATAAATCTGAAACTGTCTCTAAACAGAGCATGGTCTGTGGGGCTTGGAGAGAGGCAGGTTTAGGGGTTTTTTTTGCAGACTAAGGAGACAAACTGCATCTGAAGTTAGGGATGTTACACAGTAAGTTAGTGCTGGAGAGGCAAAGGGTTTTTCTTTAATTTTACTTCCTTAAAAAAAAAAAAAAAGAAAGAAGAGAAAAAACAGTTGTGCACTGTGGCTGGATCAGGGTGTAGCCCAGGCTGAAAGTCAAACTGCTAGCAAGTGCAGAAAAAAGGGGTGGTCCCTGTAAGAGAGGGAAGTTGCCAGATGCCTAGACAGTATTACAAAAAACCTGGTCTGGATCCAGTGGATGTACTGCAGTATAGGTGAAAGAAAAAAGAGAAGCCAAAGAGCTTATAAGAAGAATGTAGCCATGTACTTCTGTGCAGTAGGAGTTCCCCCAGTCTCAAGAACTGGATGAAAGGGAGAACCTGAGACTGGAGATGTGGCAGAGGGAAAAGCCAGTCAGATTAGTGGGGCCAGGATACCCACTCCCAGATGGCATAGATGCACAGAGAGAATGGCTACAGACATTGCTGCAGAGATGGACCAAGTGCTAAACGAGATGTAGCAATGAGCTCTTGAAGAACTGAGGGGCACTGGTACAGTTGGAGACACTGCCAGGAGCTGAGAAACAGGTGCCATGGAAAGCCTAGAGAGAGGGGCTGCAGAGACCCCTAAGAAAGGTGTCTCAGAGATGTCCAGTGAGTTGTGGCAATGGCCTGAGGAGACCACTAAGAATGCAGTGCAAAAGACTGTGTTACACAAGAGCTCATGGAGGAACTCTAAGGCATGACCTGAAGAGAGAAGGGCTGCTGAGACCCCTGAAAGAAATGCCATAGAGCCCAGAACTGAGGGGCACTGGTACAGTTGGAGACACTGCCAGGAGCTGAGAAACAGGTGCCATGGAAAGCCTAGAGAGAGGGGCTGCAGAGACCCCTAAGAAAGGTGTCTCAGAGATGTCCAGTGAGTTGTGGCAATGGCCTGAGGAGACCACTAAGAATGCAGTGCAAAAGACTGTGTTACACAAGAGCTCATGGAGGAACTCTAAGGCATGACCTGAAGAGAGAAGGGCTGCTGAGACCCCTGAAAGAAATGCCATAGAGCCCAGAAGAAGTACAGCAACTGAGTGAGTTACCTGATTGTGGTTCAGTGCTTCCAGGGCCGGTGCAAGGGGATTTGGCGCCCTAGGCGAGCCTTCTCCCTTGCGCCCCCCCCCCGGGTCACGCTGCCACCCCCTGGTCTCGGCCCCGACTCCTAACTCATTCTCGATCACACCCGTCGACTGTGTGGTTTTCTGGGTCATGAGCAAGTTGGGCACTGCTCGCGGCCCACCAAATCTCCACTCCTCTTTGCCACCACTTGCGGCCCCATATGGCTCGCACCTAGTGGCACACCAATGCATTTGTGTGCCTCTCCAGCATCCCCCCCCTTAATCCTTCTTGTACTAATGCTTAAGGTCACAGAAAATCAGTGGCTAGACAGATGTGGTGTGGGGGGGGGGGGGGAGTCAAAATGACATTTCTTCATCACATCCGCCTCTATAGCATGGATCCTGCTTTAAAATTGGTTATAAAAATAAAAGTGTTAAGTCCAAAGGGTCTTCTGCAAATTTAAAAAAGCTGGACAATTTCACACTATAAAATTATTTGATAGCCTCATTCAACTAATTCTATATGGCTATGAGATTGAAGTCTGGAATATATAGGAAGTGTTACGAATTCAGAAGGTGGACCCCTGTTCCGAGGTAGAGTTGGTGCTACCCAAACGGACAGAGAACCCGTTAGGTCTCTACCGTTGGAGGGCAAGGCTTGGTGAGATGAGTGTTGAAAGAAGACTTCACCCTGGAAGCTCGTGATCCCCCCAGGAGGAGCCTGTAGGGATCTGGCCACTGGGACTTACAGAACTCCCTGAAGACTACTGAAGGTCTGGACACAGGCGCCTCCTGCAGGTCATGGATTCCAGACAGCTGGCGCCTCCAGCTGGTCATAAGTAGTCCGGGAGTAGAAGTCGAAGGAGAATCCAAAGCCGGTCCAGGGGTCAAAGTCCAGAGAGCGGTCCAAAGCCATTCCAGGAACAGACGGGAGAGAGGTCTGAAGCCAGTCCAGGAACAACACAGGAGAAGGGTACAAAGCCAATCCGAAGTCAATGCCAAGCATTCACCACAGCCGGTCCAAGGGCAGGAGCCAAAGAGTCAATCCAGTGAGGAAGGAGGAGCAGAAGCGGGACGAAGAACCAAGCGAGACCGGGAACAGGAAACCAGGCACAAGCCTCAATACCAAGGCAAGGTCTGAGGAGCAGACCTTGCCTTAAATACCTAAACCTGAAGGAGGAGTCTCATGAGGGAGCCACGACACTTCCTGTCATGGCCCCTTTAAATCCTATCTTCAGCCGCGCGCACGGCTCTAGAAGGCCCGGCGGGGGCGGAGTCATCAGGATGGCGGCCATCTTGGACGCGGCACAGCAGCGAAGAGACTTTCAGCGGCGGCTGCTGGCTCCTGTGGGCGTCCCCGGAAGAACCTGACGCTGCGGGTAGGTGACCTGCCCCGGTCGTGGACCGCTGCGGCTGGCAGCCGTAACAGTACCCCCTCCTTTAGGCCTCCCTCTAGAAGGCTTGGACTTCCCTGGGTGATCCAGATGAAAATTGTGGAGGAGGTTCTTATCCAGGATGTTCTTAGCAGGTTCCCAGGAATTCTCCTCCGGTCCGAATCCCTCCCAGGCTATGAGGTATTCCCATGTTTTGCCACGGCGTCGGACATCCAGTACCTCATGTACCTGATAAATTTTCTCCTCTTCAGCCCTATGCTGAGAGGCTTCAGGAACCTTGCAAGAGGCCAAGTGAGGACCAATGGCTTCATCAGTGACATGTGAAAGGAATTATGAATTCGTAATGTTGCTGGCAGACGAAGTTGATAGGTCACAGGCCCTAATTGTTGAAGCACCGGAAAAGGCCCAATATAATGAGGAGCCAATCGCATGGATGGAACTCTCAGGTGGATGTGCCGGGTACTCAGCCACAGTCTCTCTCCCAGATGGAATCGTGGGGCAGGTCACCGATGCTTGTCGGCAAACGTCTTGGTAGCATTGGCCGCTTTTCGGAGCATGTGTTGGGTCTGAATCCAGAGCTGCCGCAACTGTACCGCCGTGAGTTGAGCTGTAGGTAAAGGTACTGCCAAAGGCAATGGCAATGGAGGCCTGGGTTGCCATCCAAACACAATCTGGAATGGGGATGCCCCCGTGGAGGTACAAGCATGAGAATTATGGGAGAACTCAGCCCATGATAGGAGTGTCGCCAAATCATCTTGACGGGAATTGATGTACAGACGAAGAAATTGTTTCAAGGTGTGATTGGTACGTTCTGCCTGACCGTTTGCTTGTGGAAGAAACGCAGTCGTGTAGTTCAGAGAAATGCTAAACCTTTTGCAAAGATTAAGCCAGTAACGAGCTGTAAACTGAGGTCCTCGATCTGATGCGATGTGTTGGGGAAGGCCATGGAGGCGAAAGATATGGAGCATGAATAATTGAGCTAAGCAAGGAGCAGACGGGAGGGAGGGTAGCGGGACAAAGTGGGCCATTTTCGAAAAACGATCCACTACTACCCATATCACGGTGTTACCCTCTGAAGGTGGAAGATCCACAATAAAATCAGTGGAAATGTGTGTCCATGGTTTCTTGTGAATGGGTAATGGCTGTAAAAGTCCACAGGTTTTTCCATGTGTTGTGCACAAGTTGGGCAAGAGTCCACATAAGCTCGAATATCCTTGCGCATCTCAGGCCACCAATAGTATTGTTGAAGGAGTGCTTGTGTCTGAGCTCTTCCCGGGTGCCCCCAAGCCAGTACCTTATTACACAGCCTTTTAGGAACTACGGTTTTACCAGCTGGAACTGTAAATGTTGCAGAAAGGGTGAAACATGCTGGGTCTATAATGTGTTGAATAGGTTCCTCAATATCCTCTGTAAAAAAGGACCTAGATAAAGCATCTGCCTTAATATTCTTTTTGGCTAGTCGATATCGCAATTCAAAGTTAAAGCGCGTAAAAAACATCGCCCACTGAGCTTGCCGTGGGTTCAAGTGCTGGGCTTGCTGGAGGTACACAAGTTTTTTATGGTCCATGTAGACTGTAATACGATGTTGAGCGCCTTCCAGCCATTGATGCCATTCTTCAAATGCTAATTTTATAGCAAGTAGTCCTTTGTCGCCGATAGCATAATTACTTTCTGCCGATGAAAACTTCCTGGAAAAATAAGAACAAGGATGGGCCGTTCCTGTGGTGTCATTCTGGCTTAAGACAGCTCCTACTCCTTCGGCTGATGCGTTTACCTGGACTACAAATGGGTGTCTTGGATCCGGATGCCGAAGGCAAGGCTTTTTAAGGAACGAGTCCTTAAGTGCTTGGAATGCCTCTTCAGCTTCTACAGGCCAAGACTTAATGTTTGCCCCTATTTGAGTAAGAGCCGTGAGGGGTGCTGCTAATTTTGAGAAATTCTGAATGAAACTACGATAGTAGTTGGCAAAACCCAGGAATCGCTGAAGAGCATGTAATCCATTAGGTTGAGGCCATTCTTGAATGCATTTTAATTTGGAGGGATCCATTGAAAACCCTGTTTGGAGATGATATATCCCAGAAATGGAAGAGACTCTTGTTCGAAGATACATTTTTCAATTTTAGCATAAAGATGATTCTCTCTTAGACGTTGTAAAACTAGAATAACATGTTGTCGATGTGCTTGTAGGTTATCAGAAAAAATCAGAATGTAATCCAGGTAGACTATCACGCAAACATAAAGCAAGTCTCAGAATATTTCATTAATGAAGTGCTGAAACACTGCCGGAGCATTAGTCAAGCCAAAAGGCATAACAAGGTACTCGTAATGTCCATCTCTGGTGTTGAAAGCCATCTTCCACACATCTCCCTCTTGAATTCTGATGAGATTATAGGTGCCTCACAGATCCAATTTCGAGAACACTTTGGCCCCCTGTAAATGGTCAAAAAGTTCAGCTATCAATGGTAAGGGGCATCAGTCCTTGATAGTAAGGGCATTCAGTCCACGGAAGTCAATACACGGACACAGGGTCCTGTCTTTCTTCCCGACAAACAAGAAGCCAGTCCCAGCTGGAGAAGTTGAGTGTCTAATGAATCCTTTCTGTAAATTGTCTTGGACATATTCAGACATACTACGGGTCTCTAATGTCGATAGAGGATAGACCCTACCATGGGGTGGAATAGCTCCAGGGGTTAGATTGATGCTACAGTCAAATTCTCGGTGTGGAGGTAAAGTGTCAGCAGCTTTTTTTGAAAACACATCTGCAAACTGACTGTACTGTGATGGCAGTCCCTCAAGGCAAGAGGTGCAAAGGAAACTACCGGAAGAATTGGATCCTTTAATGCAGGTCTCGAAGCATGTTGGGCCCAGTGAAGAAGTTTTAAAGATGTCCAGTCAAACTGGGGTTTATGCTGTTGCAACCACAGAATACCAAGAACGATAGGTTGAATGGCTCTTTGGATAACATAGAAGGAGATATTTTCGGTGTGGTCTGGTGCTATGTGGCATTCCATAGGAACTGTATGATTTATTCTCCCCAGCAGGGGATCTCCGTGAATGGAAGATATGACTAATGGCTTAGGACACAGATGAATGGGAATGTGCAGTTGTTCCACTACATCTTGCAGGATGAAGTTTCCTCAGGCTCCAGAATAGACTAAAGCCCGCAGAGAAAATGGGTGATCTCCAGAACACAGGGTGACATGCAGGGTTAGTGGGGGAGCTGGGGAAGTGATGCCTAGGGTTACTCCCCCGATGGAGCCTAGGCTTGGGAGTTTCCCGGACGAGTAGGGCATCGAGCGATGAGATGGCCCGCTCCTCCACAATATAGGCATAGGCCTGCCTTGCGCCATCTTTGCCTCTCTTCTGGAGAGAGGGAGCCCCGGCTCAATTGTATGGGTTCCTCCATAGTCCCTTCTGTGGAAGATGCAGTTCGAGGGACAGGAGTAGATGCCAAATGCCTTCTCGTGCTTGATCCTTCTCGTGCTCTTTCCTGTAGCCGGCGATCAATATGAGTCACTAAGTCCACGATAGAGTCCAATGAGGATGGTAACTCCCGGGCTGCCATTTCATCCTTTATTCAAGATGACAGACCCTCCAAATATATAGACCGAAGACAATTCTCCTCCCAGTGGAGTTCGGATGCAAGAGTTCTAAATTCAATAGGGCTACCAAAATGATAAGGGGAATGGAACAACTCTCCTATGAGGAAAGACTAAAGAGGTTAGGACTTTTCAGCTTGGAGAAGAGACGACTGAGGGGGGATATGATAGAGGTGTTTAAAATCATGAGAAGTCTAGAATGGGTAGATGTGAATCGGTTATTTACTCTTTCGGATAATAGAAAGACTAGGGGGCACTCCATGAAGTTAGCATGGGGCACATTTAAAACTAATCGGAGAAAGTTCTTTTTTACTCAACGCACAATTAGACTCTGGAATTTGTTGCCAGAGGATGTGGTTAGTGCAGTTAATATAGCTGTGTTTAAAAAAGGATTGGATAAGTTCTTGGAGGAGAAGTCCATTACCTGCTATTAAGTTCACTTAGAGAATAGCCACTGCCATTAGCAATGGTTACATGGAATAGACTTAGTTTTTGGGTACTTGCCAGGTTCTTATGGCCTGGATTGGCCACTGTTGGAAACAGGATGCTGGGCTTGATGGACCCTTGGTCTGACCCAGTATGGCATTTTCTTATGTTCTTATGTTCTTCTTAGTCAGCCAACAGCTGATTGCCTTGTCGAAGTTGCAGAAGCTTGGAACCAGCAATCACTTGTTTCCCTGGATCGTCAAATACTGTTTGAAATAAGTCCAAAACTTAGGAAGGTCTTGTAAGACTGGGTCGGACCGTCGCCAGAAAAGAGAAGCCCAGGCCAGGGCTTTGCCTTCTAAAAGAGACAGGATATAGGTGGTTTTTGTAAGGTCGTCCGGAAACAACGAAGCTTGAAGGTGGAAATGCATACTGCATTCATCAAGGAATCCTTGGCATAACCTGGGCTCGCCCGCATAAGGTGGAGGAATAGGTAACGGAATCATGGCCCGAGTGTTGCTCTGAATCCCTGGTAGTACAGGTACAGCTGCAGAAACAGCCTGAGCTGCGGCCATAGAATCCAGCTGGGCGTTGAGTCATTCCAGGGAAGATGCCATAGATTCAAGGATACGTTGCTGCTCCATGACCTTTTGGGCTAGTCCAGGAATAGCCTGATGAGCAGAAGCCTCTGCCGGGTCCATTGCCTTGGTATTCTGTTACGAATTCAGAAAGTGGACCCCTGTTCCGAGGTAGAGTTGGTGCTACCCAAACGGACAAAGAACCCATTAGGTCTCTACCGTTGGAGGGCAAGGCTCGGTGAGATGAGTGTTGAAAGAAGACTTCACCCTGGAAGCTCGTGATCCCCCCCAGGAGGAGCCTGTAGGGATCCGGCCGCTGGGACTTACGGAACTCCCTGAAGACTAATGAAGGTCTGGACGCAGGCACCTCCTGCAGGTCATGGATTCCAGATGGCTGGAACCTCCAGCTGGTCGTAGGTAGTCCGGGAGTAGAAGTCGAAGGAGAATCCAAAGCCGGTCCAGGGGTCGAAGTCCAGAGAGCGGTCCAAAGCCAGTCCAGGAACAGATGGGAGAGAAGTCCAAAGCCAGTCCAGGAACAACACAGGAGAAGGGTACAAAGCCAATCCGAAGTGAATGCCAAGCACTCACCACAGCCAGTCCGAAGGTCAGGAGCCAAAGAGTCAATCCAGCAAGGAAGGAGGAGCAGAAGCAGGACAAAGAACCAAGCGAGACCGAGAACAGGAAACCAGGCACAAGCCTCAATACCAAGGCAAGGTCTGAGGAGCAGACCTTGCCTTAAATACCTAAACCTGAAGGAGGAGTCTCGTGAGGGAGCCACGACACTTCCTGTCGTGGCCCCTTTAAATCCTATCTTCAGCTGAGCGCGCGGCTCAAGAAGGCCCGGCGAGGGCGGAGTCATCAGGATGGCAGCCATCTTGGACGCGGCACAGCCGTGAAGAGACTTTCACCGGCGGCTGCTGGCTCCTGTGGGCATCCCCGGAAGAACCCGACGCCGCGGGTAGGTGACCTGCCCCGGTCGTGGACCGCTGCGGCTGGCAGCCTTAACAGTACCCCCTCCTTTAGGCCTCCCTCTAGAAGGCTTGGACTTCCCTGGGTGATCCATATGAAAATTGTAGAGGAGGTTCTTATCCAGGATGTTCTTAGCAGGTTCCCAGGAATTCTCCTCCGGTCCGAATCCCTCCCAGGCTATGAGGTATTCCCATGTTTTGCCATGGAGTCGGACATCCAGTACCTCATGTACCTGATAAATTTTCTCCTCTTCAGCCCTATGCTGAGAGGCTTCAGGAACCTTGCGAGAAGGCCAAGTTAGGACCAATGGCTTCATCAGTGACATGTGAAAGGAATTATGAATTCGTAATGTCGCTGGCAGACGAAGTTGATAGGTCACAGGCCCAAATTGTCATCAGGACAGTGGCCATCTTGGACTCGGCACAGCTATGAAGAGACTTTCAGCGGCAGCTGCCGGCTCCTGCAGGCGTCCCCAGAAGATCCTGATGCCGCGGGTAGGTGACTGGCCCCGGTCGTGGACCGCCATGGCCGGTGGCCGTAACAGGAAGGAACAGAATGTCAATACAAATCCTGCACCTCCAGTTCTGTAACTCTGTGCATCCACTGAAATTCCCCCAAACAATGGAGCTTGGATGTTTCCCTTACAGCTCATCATACTAAAAGATATTTTCAAATTCTGGTGTCACCTCACAGTAACAGCAGTACAAACACCTTCCACTGCCCGGCAGATTGTGACCTAACACAAAACCCTGCAAAAAAGACACTCAAAATCTATACTGCAATCCCATCATAACATAACAGTAATAACACAAAGGACTCAAACAACAATAACCCTACCTATGAAAAAGCAAGGGTAGATATTACATTGGGTCCTAGAATACCAATACACCACCTACTGAGGAAACAAAACAAACCCAATTGCTATAGATCCCTATACAGACACTATATGCTAGCAGAATCTCTCATCATGGTCATACACACATAACAAAAGTACGCGTTCACGCTAAATTATAAAATCTACCCCAATGTGTTTATCCCACGCCCCTTTGAAGTCCTTCACCACTTCCTCCGGAAGTGCATTCTAGGCATCCACCACCCTCTCCGTGAAGAAATACTTCCTGACATTGGTTCTGAGTCTTCTTCCCTGGAGCTTCAAATCGTGACCCCTGGTTCTGCTGATTTTTTTCTGACTGAAAAGGTTTGTCGTAGTCTTTGGATCATTAAAACCTTTCAAGTATCTGAAAGTCTGTATCATATCACCTCTGCTCCTCCTTTCCTCCAGGGTGTACATATTTAGATTCTTCAATCTCCCCTCATAAGTCATTCGATGAAGACCATCCACCTTTCTGGTCGCCCTTCTCTGGACCGCCTCCATCTTGTCTCTGTCTCTTTGGAGATACGGTCTCCAGAACTGAACACAGTACTCCAGGTGAGACCTCACCAAGGACCTGTACAAGGGGATAATTACTTCCCTTTTCTTACTCGATATTCCTCTCTCTATGCAGCCCAGCATTCTTCTGGCTTTAGCTATCGCCTTGTCACATTGTTTCGTTGACTTCAGATAAGTTTACAATACCGGTCCTAGTAAAGGTCCCTGGAGCTTACCACTAGAAGGACTAGGGGGCATTCCATGAAGTTAGCAAGTAGCACATTTAAGACTAATCGGAGAAAATTCTTTTTCACTCAACGCACAATAAAGATCTGGAATTTGTTGCCAGAGGATGTGGTTAGTGCAGTTAGTGTAGCTGGGTTCAAAAAAGGTTTGGATAA
Source organism: Rhinatrema bivittatum (assembly GCF_901001135.1). Classification (NCBI taxonomy): domain Eukaryota; kingdom Metazoa; phylum Chordata; class Amphibia; order Gymnophiona; family Rhinatrematidae; genus Rhinatrema; species Rhinatrema bivittatum. Next base: position 108,871,643 of record NC_042616.1, read on the forward strand.
GTTCTTGGAGGAGAAGTCCATTAATGGCTATTAATCAATTTTACTTAGGGAATAACCAAGGCTATTAATTGCATCAGTGGCATGGGATCTTCTTAGTGTTTGGGTAATTGCCAGGTTCTTGTGGCCTGGTTTTGGCCTCTGTTGGAAACAGGATGCTGGGCTTGATGGACCCAGCATGGCAATTTCTTATGTTCTTACCTTTTTCCATTGGGAAAACTGACCATTTATCCCTACTCTTTGCTTTTCTTTTAACCTATCAATCTACAATATGACATTGCCTCTTATTCCATGTCTTGTTAGCTTTCTGAGGAATCTCTCATAAGGGACTTTATCAAATGCCTTCTGAAAAACCAATTATACTATCAACCAGCTCACCTTTATTCACATGCTTATTCACACCTTCAAAGAATCTTAATAGGTTAAGAACATAAGAAATTGCCATACTGGGTCAGACCAAGGGTCCATCAAGCCCAGCATCCTGTTTCTAACAGTGACCAATCCAGGTTGCAAGTACCCAAACATTAAATAGATCCCATGTTACTAATGCCAATAATAGCAGTGACTATTCCCTAAGTCAACTTGATTGATAGCAGTTTATGGTCTTCTCCACCTAGTTCCAGATGCTGATATTTTGAGTGACTCCAGATACCTGAAAAGGCAAAATGAGGCTTATACGTATTGCAGCAAACCTGATATGGTATGACCTCCCTTTGATAAATCCATGTTGGTTCTTCCTGAATAAGTCAAGTTTATTTTATTTAATCAGTAATTTCTGTTCTTAACAATAGCTTCCACCACTTTTCCCAATGTAAAGGGCACTGGTCTGTTATTACTTAAGTCACTCCTGGAGCCCTTCTTGAAACTTGATTTTATATTTGCTACCCTCCCAGTTCTCAGGTACAGAGGAAGATTTAAATGATAAATTACAGATTGTAATTTATATTTAAGTTCCCTTAGATCCTGGTGATCTGCTACTGTTTAGTTTGTCAGTTTTGCTCAAGCACCTCTTGATTCACACTGACTTGTTTTAGTTCCACTGAATCATCATGTACAAAGAATGCTTCAGGTTTGAGCATCTCTCTAACATCCTCCTCAGTAAAAACTGTTTCTGAGTGACCCTGAGCACATCTTTTACTCCCTGCTCATCTAATTCATTTATTCAATCCTCTTCCTGCCTGAAATGACACAAGGCAGCCACGAGAGCACAGTATTACTGCCAATCTCAGGCCAAAGGTCTTCATCTTTCTCTATTCTGTTTCCTTGGGATGACTCCTCTTATCCTTTCTGTTTAGTATCTGGCACAGGGCAGCTTTGGGCCGTGTGCCAGGGGACATTTGAACACATGCCCGTCATGCCATCTTCTTCTTCTTTTTACTATTTGGACAACAGATTTGTATATTTGTCCTCTGATGCAGCTCTTGTTTCAGAGTCTTCATGGCCAAAAGTGTCCAATGATCTTACATAGGCAGTTGTCTTGGAAGGCCTCTAGCTTGTTAACTAACTTTGTTGTGAGCTTCCAGCACTCTAAGACTCACAACTTAAATTGGAATTCATATGACAGCATGCGGAGGATATTGCTGTTAAAAGAACACTTTTTTTAAATTTTGCTTGTCGTCTTCCATACTTTGTATCTTTCTATGACTTCTGATTACTTCTAGGTTCATATCGTTTGAGTTGTTTTTGATATTTCAATTTTATTGTATGGAGTTTTTTATATTTACAACCAAAGCCCCATTATCTAGCTTGCTGGGGAGTAGTCCATGCTGGTAAATCTAATATGCCAGTAATCTGATAATTTTTCATGCAAATACTCTTCATGAAATAAACTAAGTCCATATCTTTTTTTAACAACTTTATACAGTACTTAAAAATCCAACAATTAATGATGTAGGAACACCCAGATTACTCAATGGTCACCTTAACATACTGTTTATCTCTAACTGCTCCCCACTCTTTATCCCACCTCCACCACATTGCTTGCACCATACCCTGTCTCACAACCTACCACTGCTTCCCTATCACACATGCACCCTTGCATTACTTCAGCATCAATAGCTTATTGCCTTTCCTTTATTTCTTTTTGTCTTTGTAGATGCAGCTCTCATCCTCTTGGTTCCCTTGGCCTGTAATCTTGGTCATCCAGAGCAGGTGATTAACAAAATTGGAGAGTAGTAAATCTGGCATACCACATCTTCCAGGTTCACTGTGACTTGGTTCAGTTCATCTGAATTGTCACTCTTGAAAACCATCTCCAGAATGGGTATCTCTCCAACATCCTCTTAAGTAAACACCAAAGCAAAGAATTTGTTTAGTCTTTCTGTGATGGCTTTATCCTCCCTATGTGTCCCTATCCTTACTGTTCAACCACCTATATAAAATATATGTAGAAAATAATACAAAAATAGACATTGTCTACATTCCCTACTTGTTCAAATTCTTCAGCATGAGAGAGCATAGGTTTGCTTTACTGATTCTTGAGTTGACTTTCCTCTTACAGGCTGATGCAATATAGTGAGCTCGGCTGAGCACACAGCTTTACATGTCTTTGGAATCATGTCCAAAACCCTTCATGCCATAAGGGGATTAGCATGTCCAAAACACATGTTCAAACAGCACATCGCTAATAGCGCTCATCACATGTAAATTAATGTTGATTAGACTATTACTTATTATCTCCCAATGCAAAAAAAAGTGTGTACTCAGCGTGCATATTTTTACACTCCAGAATTAATACCTGCTCTGGGGCAAGTGTTAATTTTTGAGAAGCCCCAAAAACTTATAAAAAAGCAGAAAATACTGCTTTTCCATAGTTCCTCTGACTTAATATCATGGTGATACCAAGTCAGAGGAACCGAAAAAAAGGAGAACCATAAAAAAAAAAAGTGTCACCAGTGGTCAGGTTCAGAAAACGCTCAATTAACATAAGAACTTGCCAATCTGGGTCAGACCAAGGGTCAATCAAGCCCAGCATCCTGTTTCCAACAGAGGCCAAACCAGGCCACAAGAGCCTGGCAATTATCCAAACACTAAGAAGATCCCAATGCTACTGATGCAATAATAGCAGTGGCTATTCCCTAAGTAAACTTGATTAATAGCACGTAATGGACTTCTCCTCCAAGAACTTATCCAAACATTTTTTGAACCCAGCTTCACTAACTGCACTAACCACATCCTCTGGCAATAAATTCCAGAGCTTTATTGTGCGTTGAGTGAAAAAGAATTTTCTCTGATTAGTCTTAAATGTGCTACTTGCTAACTTCATGGAATGCCCCCTAGTCCTTCTATTATTCAAAAGTGTAAATAACCGATTCACATCTACTCGGTCAAGACTTCTCATGATCTTAAAGACCTCTATCATATCCCCCCTCAGCCGTCTCTTCTCCAAGCTGAACAGCCCTAACCTCTTCAGCCTTTCCTCATAGGGGAGCTGTTCCATCCCCTTTTTGGTTGCCCTTCTCTGTATCTCTCCAATCCAAGTATATCTTTTTTGAGATGCGGCAACCAGAATTATACACCGTATTCAAGGTGCAGTCTCACCATGGAGCGATATAGAGGCATTATGACATTCTCCGTTTTATTAACCATTCCCTTCCTAATAATTCCTAACATTCTGTTTGCTTTTTTGACTGCTGCAGCACACTGAGCCGACGATTTTAAAGTATTATCCACTATGATGCCTAGATCTTTTTCCTGGGTGGTAACTCCTAATATGGAACCTAACATCGTGTAACTACAGCAAGTGTCCATTTTTCCTAACCCATGGCTGTGTATAGATAAGGAAGACAGACACTAGTAAAATTGAATATCCAATTTCCTAGCCTGCTGACAGCCACCTCTCCTGGGCGCTTGATGCCGAAGAGGCACTAGGAATGCAAAATTCTCCGTAGCGCCTCCTTTTTACCATGGCAGCCCATTTAAATATAAAATCAGGTGCCCAGGAGAGGTGGATCAGCATGTGTTAACAGAGGGCGCTCAAACATGAGCGCCCGTCTAATGTTCGCTGATATTGCATCGGCCTGTTAGTGTCTTAATAATCAAGCAGGTGAGCTCAACTTTTAGTCTGCTCAAATTTCCTACTGTTATAAAGCCAAAAACCCTTTGTCAGATTCTTTTTTCACTTTTGTAATTAAGGAACATCTGTGGTTTTTTTTAATTTATACTCTTCTTACCTGCACCATTTCAACTATCTGTTTCATGCATCCACCATCCTCTCTGTGAAGATGTGTATTTTTTGTCATTCCTGAATCTACCCTAAACCTCAAATCAGGACTTTATATTTTGTAACTTCCTTTTCACTGTGCTTGCTTGTTCTTCAATATTTATTCCCTTGAGATTTGAATGTTTCAATCATATTCCCCTTTCTACTATAGTGTATATATATTTAGCCATGAAAGTTTCATTTCAAAGGATTTTTGGTCAGACCTTGTACCATTTTGGTAGCCATTCTCTGGTTTGCCCTATTGTGTCCATATCTCTTCAGACATATTATGGCCCTCAGAATAGAAAATAACACTCAAAATGTGGTCTTGCTAACAACCTGTACAGAGATATTATCACATTTTAGTTAAAACTATTTAATAACCACTTCCCCATTCCTTAGAAAACTATCCAAAGCAGTGGTAATAAAGTTTAAAAATCAATATTACCCCCTCTCCAAAAGTGTAAAGCCTAAAAACATAACACACAATACTTCTCAATACACATAAAAAACCTGTTGCAATTGGCGGTTCGAAGATCGCCACCCTGAGCCTGAAGTGACATTCTTTGCCAGGGCAGGCCCCTGAATAGACACGCAGCTAGCCATTGCGCTCAGCTTGCCTCTGACTTCACTACTTCCTCTTGGGCCTCCTAAGGCACACACACTTGAAGTTGCTTTTCTTAAAGGGCCTGTGGCAGGAAAATGCTACTGTGACAAACCAAAAAACTATGCACCACAAGAAGTATACTTAAAAAGACACTTATTATATCAATAACACTTCAAACTCACATATAAAGTGTCTGTATATTGTATATTCTGTAATATATTTGATTATTGAGGAAACATCTCTCCCCTGTCTCTAAATGCTACTTATAATTACAGAATTTATAAACAAAAATTTTTTAAGGAAGAAGTGGAATGTTTCATAAATTTTTTAAGGCATTACTGGCTTTCAATGCCTTTTAACAGTTTTAATCATAAACTTTCCACCTCCAACCTTGTGTGATTTTTCTGAATTATTAGGTGCGCAAGAAACCTTTTGAAAAATTAATTACTGTGGTTACGTTAGAGTGCCGGACTTGTAATGATAATACCGACTTGTGTTGAAAACGGCAAAGCCGTTTTCAACACAAGTCGGTATTATCATTACAAGTCTGTATTACAAGTCGGTATTATCATTACAAGTCCGGCACTCTAACGTAACCACAGTAATTAATTTTTTCAAAAGGTTTCTTGCGCAGCTAATAATTCAGAAAAATCACACAAGATTGGAGGTGGAAAGTTTATGATTAAAACTGTTAAAAGGCATTACAAGCCAGTAATGCCTTAAAAAATTTATGAAATATTCCACTTCTTCCTTAAAAAATTTTTGTTTATAAATTCTGTAATTATAAGTAGCATTTAGAGACACGGGAGAGATGTTTCCTCAATAATCAAATATATTACAGAATATACCATATACAGACACTTTATATGTGAGTTTGAAGGAAAATGCTACTGGCACCCAATTAAATCACCATCAAGAGCCTATAAAAGGCTAGCTCAGCAGCACTTCCTTGCCACTGCATTAGGTCCACTACTGTTTAGTAGAGCAAGTTGCCTCAGTGTTCCTGGTCTTTATCCCTGAGTCCCTGGTCCTTGTTAAGGAGTTGCTGGTCTTCATTTCTGAGTTCTTTGTCCTTGTCTTCATCCTGTGTTCAGTCTTCTGTTCTTCAGTGTCGTCTCCTGCCTGCCTGTGTTGTTCCGTGCCTCCCTGTCTATCATCCCATTTTCTCTTGGATGGATGTTTTGCTTTTACTTCAGCTTGACATTCTTTGATGATTAAACTCTGCCTGCCACTGACCACTGCCTCCCTCTCAAACAAGCCTGAATGCTGCCTGCCTCGACCACCAGTTGTCTGAGTATGCCTGTACCCGCCTACCCTGGCCTGAGACCTGTCCTTCTCCACGGACCTCCAGTTCATCTGCAGAGGCCCCCACCTAAGACCTGCTGGCCCCGGCACTTAAGGGTTCAACCTAAGGGGAACAAGGGTTGGTATAGGTGAAGCTCTGGTTGAGCCTCTGCCACAGGCAGCTCTGCCAGCCAATGGTGGGGACCTGCAGGGCTCCTTCCTGCAGGTTGCCAGCTAACTTTAGGACAGATCTTTGGCCCAACCAGACTTAACTGGTTAAGTCAATATTAGAGTTATCCAGTTAACTCAACTCCTCCCAGTTACACCCCCAGAACGCCCCTAACTTATCCAGCTAAATTCTAACCAATTAACTTATTAGCTGGCTAGAATTTAGCCAAATATTGGGTTGATTTTTAAAAAGGTGCGCACGGGGAAAATGGGGATTACACACGTGGCTGGGCCTTGCACACGCCGCGTGCATTTTAAAGGGGCCCGCCAATATGCATAACCCCTATTACGCGCACAAGAATCAGGCCTCTTCCAAGGGGTGGGCCAAGGGAGCGTGATTGGGGGGTGGGCCAGGCCAAGACAGCAGCATTGATCGCTGTCCTGGAGCCTCACATGCCAGCCAGATGCCGGCATGCGCAACTTACTTCAGGTCAGGCCCTGCAGTAAGTTGAAAAACAAAGATGGAAAAAAAAAAAAGGCACGATTTAGGGGTTAGGGTAGGCAAGTTCCCTCCCAGTCCACTTCTTAATTGGAGCAGACTGGGAGGGAACTAGGGAAGGCTGTGATGTGTCGCCGTGTGAGAATTGCATCATCCCCCCCCCCCCCTTGCACATAAAAGGGCCTTAAAGTTAGGTTTCCTCCCTATGGAAGCCCTGGACACATAAAACAATATGTGGATGAGAATTGGCAACTGAACTGAGATATGAGCCTTTGCGTCCACTATCTGGGTTTTCCCACCCAGGGCTTACATTACTAGCCCAACATCACATTAGATTTATTATCTGACTATATATGGCTCCTGAAGTTCCCTGTAATTGAATTCATGGGCAGTGTGTATGAACTGTCTGAGTCAGACACAGTTATTCTACCCTAAATTCAAATGGTGGGCTCAAAGCTCTAAAATTTTGTATTTGAGAACTATAACATCTTAGAAGTGCTTGGGCTATTTTTTTTTCTCTTGCAACAGTCCATTGTTGCAGAAATATTCTTAAGTCCAACTGCAATGTATATTGAAGTGGCAGCCATCATTAGATGTCAAGATGTGCTACTACTTATTTGTCAGTCAGGCTGATCAGTGATCATGGGAAACTGCTGCCAGGTCAGAGGAAGAGGTGCCCATTTCATCGTGGGATGTTAGGAGAAAACCCCCTCCCAGCTGCTCGTGCATCATTGATTGGAAGGGGGAACCCTTCACCACCCCGCCCTTGCTCTGCTCTAGGCTTAAGAGGAAACTTCAACCTTGCACTCAACTATGGCATCAGAATTAAAAATACCATGTCAGCAGTGAGGTGACGTTGCAGCATACTGAATGTGTATGACAGAAGAACAATGAAGACATTGAAAAAAATACAATTATAGATGAAGTTCGGTGGATTTCCACTGGTTGCAGTGCTAATGCAGAGGCAAACTTATCAAAGGTTTGTTCCAGTGCCACATTTGCTCCATTTTACTTCCAAATGTTAATCTTTTTGGAGATACGAAGAGAGAATTTTAATTTTGACTCACCAATTTCTCTCCTGCTTCTTTGGGCCTCCAGGTCACTAGAAATCCATGTTTCGATCCTGGCAGTATGAACCTTCATTGACAACTATCCATGGATCCCCAATGCACCAAATCTGGTCATTGACATGATGGTCCTGAGCAGAGCCAGGACCGTGCACCAGGCAGCATGTGCCAGGGCTCCTTTCGGAACCCCACAATCATGGTCCCTGAATACGGCCACTAGATGTCACCCTTGAGCAATAACCATGACTCTCTCTCCTTCCAGGCGAGCTGTGAACACTGCCTTTGCAGCATCCCAGCCCTGCGCAACCCGGGTATAGAAGGCCTGACCTGGGGATCTTCCACATTGTGGGGCACAGCACTGCCACTGAATCGCTGCATAGGCCTGAAAATACTGGGATAATTTTATTGATAAATCTGAAATTTTGCTCTGGAGCAAAACTTTGACAAGTTTATCTCATAATGCCATTTTAATGTGGGCCTTATTTAAAATATTTTTCTCTTTTCTGTGACTATAGAAAAATATCTTTATTAAATGAGTCCCAGTGTCTCTTAACTATGTAAATCAGTGTTCATGTAATGGTAATGTGCACTACCAAGTAAGATTCAGTTAGGTCTTTCATTCCATTATGTGATGTTCTGTACTTGAATGAAAAAGTGAGGAATTCTAGTAATTTAGAAATCTGATTAGCTAAATGTTCCATGTTTCATAAGTATTATAAAAAAAACCCAAATATGTTTAGACAATTAAACTGTGATTTTTGTATATAGTATCGCTATATGTAATGGATAATTCCACTGCACAGTTTTGTTTTTTTTTTAAACAATTTACAGGGCTTCTAAATGTGAATTTTTGTAGGTACATTATGGAAAGATATGATATCCTAGTGGTAGTGCTTTTTACCACAGAGTGCCATTTGGTTAGACAAATTTTTAAATGTGCGCAGTAAAAGGTCCTAGTTGCAGATCATCTTAATAAAAAAAAATAAAAAATTCAACTTTATATAAATGAAAAACTTTTCAAGTATACAACAAGAAAAAGAAATACAAGAAAAGTTTGGTTATATAAAGCAAAATAGAGGAAATAAACAATATTTGTAAAAATTGAATTCAACATAACACAAGCAAAAGTCCATAACTGGAGAGAGCTGTTTAAACATTTGCAAGTAAAAATACATTTAACTTACTAGAGGTACCCCAAAACAAAACACTCTTACATTCAAGTACCCTCTACATAGGTTTTGTCAAAAACTCTTCTTAACTGTGAAGAATAATAAAAAAAAAATTCCCTTTATATACCACAATACATTTACATGGGAATTTAAAGTCACCCCTAATCCCAGTACTTGGTGCTTTAATTGCAAGAAAGCTTATCACTGCATCTGTGTACTTTTAAAAAGATCAGGGAAACATTAACCTTATCTCCCAAAAAAAGGAGAGATCTATTTCTGAAAGAGCACTGATACTAATTCTACCTAGCGTTGCCAACTCACTGCAGGTTAACTGAACAGGCTGATCCGGGCCTGGTTTTGCCCCATTGCAGGCATGGAGTTGTAATTCTAACTGTCCCATTGATTTCCTTACAAATACTCAGAACTACAACTCCATGCCTGCAATGGGGAAAAACCAGGATAAGATCATCCTGTTCAGTTGAACCTGGGGTAACTTGGTAACTCTAGGTATGGCCATGTTCCAGCTGGTTTGATTGCAGCAGATTTACTGCCAAGGGAGGCTTTTTTTTTTTTTGCCATAGTAGCTTTACAAGTTCCTGATCCATCTTAAAATGTGCTAGGAAATAAAAAAAAATAAGTGTTCAATCCACGTGCAAGACTTCACAGTCATGTAGAAGTATAGCATTCTTCTGGCTGGTTGGCAGAATTTCATTTTTTTGCCACACATTTTGGAAACATCAGTATGAACAGATACTACTTTTTTTTATAGGAATTTTTTTTTAAACTATCAATATATGTTTGGAGCACCTGATGGAAGTTTAATATTTAATGTTTTCTTCCCTTGCTTCTATAAACATCTGTGTATGAGTAGGATCTTTCAGTTCTCTGGATCAGGAACCGTAAATAATATATTACTTGAAAGCGCCACAGGATGAAAGAAAATAGGGACTCTTACCTCTGGTCATCACAATTCCTGCCAGGACTTTGTGGCGTGCGTGCCTGGAAGTAAAATTGTCTGTCAGTTCCTGAAACTTCTGCGTGACCAGCTGATATATGGAATCTGCAAAGTCCTGCAAGACACAAAAAAAGAAATGTGATCAGCCTTTTGACTGAAGTAGTCAGATGTGGCAGTAGATTTGCAGTAAGCCTTCTCTCTTATGGATTTATCTTTTTGAAAAGTAATCCAGAAAAATTCCATAGATGAGCAATTTAATGTCTAAGCACTGTACAGCCACATGAAGAAAGGAGAAATTAAGATTTACCTGATTCCCTTTCCTTTACTTCTCCTATATCAGTCAGGGCATGTGGGTTTAGTCCCCTCGTCCAGCAGTTGGAGGCAGAGTTTATTTATTTATTTATTTATTTATTACAACATATCCAGTATGCATGTCATGCATGGAGCCAGATATAGCCAGTATACTACTATGAAAGATAAATTTAAACTATAGCAACAAGCAAACACAAAAATGTTAAAACTGAAACCTAAAATTTAGACCTAATTTCAACAAAAAACACAAATGTAATAACTTTCCTGAGATAAATGATCAACTTATACTATGAGAAGCACTTTACCTAAGAAATCTAGTCCTTGGAGGAATCTAAAATCTCCTCAATCAGTTTCCCCTTTGAGTAAATTTTATAAAAATCAGATCTCTCAGAGGTAGTCCAATTTGCACATCCCAGGGTGGATATCTTGACTCAAGTATCCGAAGTAGAGGAAAGGAAATTATCAGGTGAATCTTAATTTCTCCTTCCTTGTCCTTCTGCTCCACCAATCAAGAGCATGAGGGATGTATCAAAGTCTCATTACAATGGGTTTGTGGATTGTAAACTCGCCCTTAAAACAGCTGTCCCAAAATTAACATCCTGTTTCAAGAGGACATCCAACCTATAATGCTTGGCAAATAAACATATGTGGCCAGCATCCATAGAACAGTGTACATGAAGACCAGATAATTTTGGAGAGCGGCCGCAGGTATGTGTTAAACAGGAAAGCTTTCTTGAATTCTGTTACCATTTTTGTTTCCAACCACCTCTACATTCAAAGTCATTTCATGACCGTGCAACCTGCAGAGCACAAGTCAGCAAAAGTAAATGCCATTTACTAAGATACAGAGACTTATTTTCTCATCCACAGTAACTTGTTGCAAATATTTCCTTCCAAAGCATATACGATGTTTAAGCAGCTATATTTCACTATAAGTAAGCACAGGGTGTGTGCAGGATGGAAATAAAAGTGTTACTCCAGAAAAAAAAAGTACTTTTCTTTATATGAGCTTTCTTATTAATCCCCTGACAAACTCCATATGCTATTCATTATTCAGCACTAGCATTTTGAATGGTATAAATAAACAAAATGTTTTCCGGTTTTTCACCGACAGTCTTCAGGGTAAAATTGACATTCAACAGCAGTTGTGAGGATATTAATATCAATAGATTATAAAGGGGAGAGCCTTTAGTAAACATTTTCTATTGAACTCTTGTCCTTGAGTCTATAGGAGTGAAATATCAGAAAGGTTAAATTTGCATATAGGTGGGGTAAAATATAATTCCATTAAATGGATATGGTGGCGTGCTGGGTTTCTCTAGTCTTATGCACAGCACTTATTATAGTCCTGCACTGAGGTTTCAAGGGCATAAAATGCAGAATTCCTCTCCTGAAGAAAAGTGGCTGTAGGAGAGACTGGGCCTGGTAAAGTGGGGAAAAAACCCCCCCCTTCGCCATTGTCTCCATCCCACCATCGCTCCCAATCCCATTCCAGCGCTGCGGGGTGCAAGCAGAGCGGAGGTAGGAGGGACTGGAGGGGGGGGGGAATAAAAAGCAAGCTCCAGCCCATGTTTTCTTCCTGCTGCTGCTCCCAACTCCATTTCAACACCTCAAGGTCTCAAGAAGCGGTTGTAGGAGGGATTGAGCCAGAAAAAAATAAAGTCTGAAGCCACGTTATCTATTTCCTCCCGATGCTCTCAACCCCGTTTCAGCACCGCGGGGGCCAAGCAGGAGCAGCTGTAGGAGAGACTGCCCCCCCCCAAAAAAAAAAATGTTCCCAGTCACATTGTTTCCTTTCCGCTATTGCTCACACCCTCATTCCAGAAGTGGCCGTAACAGTGACCAGGCCCCAAGACAAAAATTTAGGAGGAATCAGGAGGTAGGATGGTGGGAGGAAGTAGAAGGCCTGGGGGGGGAGGGATGCAGGCGGGACCCGGGTGAGTGAGTGAGGGAGGCAGGGCTTGGTGGGGGAAGGGGGAGGCCAGGGGAAAAAGGAGTTGGGAGAAGGTTATGCTAGTGAGGCTAGACAGATGTGAGAGATTAGGTGTGTTTGTCCACTGCCACCATCACCAGGGAGAAGTAATTGCAGCCAAGGAAAGCACCTGCATGTAAAAATCCCAGGGGAACAAGCTATGCTGACCGGAGAAAGCAGAAGGAAAATGCAAGCTGGGGGAGAGAGAATGTTCTGGTGGTGGAAGGGAGAGTCAGAGGGAAAACTGATATGTGAGAGTCACAAGTGTTTGTCCCATTCAGAGCTCCTCTACCACCATCTGCAGTTGCTGTCACCACCATCCCTAGGCAGTAGTAGCTAAATCCAAGGGCAGTACCTGTAAAATTAAAAACCCTGGTGGAACAAGGTATACTGGTGTGGCGGAGTGGCAGAGGGGAATGTGGGGCAGGGGGAGAGGCTTTGCTGGCGGGGGAAGGCAGAAGAGAAATGCAAACAGGGGGAGAGGATATGCCGACACTACTGTCAATTGGATGCTGTGCAAGGCATAGCTTCAAACTCCTGTGGAACGTAAATATTAATGCCATTTATTGTGATTGCTCACATAATACTTTGATAGAAGATGTCTCTTAGAATAGCAAAGAGGAGACATTGCTGAGCTAGTACCGCTTATCCAATAGAAAGACTGTGTAATTGGAAGGGACCTGCGTTATTATCCGAAGAATACGGCTGGAAGATCAAAGTGCCCAGAGCAAGCCAAAAACATAAGAGAGAAAGCACAGGAGTGAAGGTAAATGTGGATTTTACATTTTAATACTAAAATTTGTGAAACTGTAAGCAAATTAAGTTTAAAAGTACATTTAATTTGAAATTGCTATGTCATAAAAAAAAAAGGTAAATTGATCATGAATGTCAAGTTTTTAATGAACAACGGACAATCAATTCATTATTTCTTTGTGCATTTATAAGACAGAGCAGTGTGCCTGATTTGTAAAGTACTGTTGCCATGCTAAAAGAGTACAATATTGAAAAGCATTATGTAATAAAACATATGGCAAAATACGAAGTGTTTGGATGGAAAATTGTGAATTACAAAGGTGAGGAGAAGCTTGGAGGGCCAACAGCACATTTTTAAAAAGTGTGCCAATGAAAATGTGGCAGCTGTTAGAGCCAGCAATAATGTAGCGCAATTATTGGTTGAGGGTGGAAGGTCATTTAGTAATGGCAAATTTGTAAAGAACTGTATATGAAAAACAGCCGAGGAAGTGTGCCCTGATATAAGAAATGCATTTGCAAGTGTGAGCTTATCTGTGAGTACAGCCACTGGAAGAGTGGAAGATAAGGGAGGAAATATGTTTTCTCAACTTAAAGAAAAAGCACACCGTTTTATTACTTTCTCTGAAGCACTAGATGACAATAATGATGCTGCTGATGCAGCACAGTTAAAATACACCTGAGCTGGCAAAAGCTGCAAAGTGTAACTACAGATGGTGCAAAGAATATTACCAGTACAAAGATAGGGCAAATCAGGTGTATCATCAAAGAAATCGAAAATCTAAGAATAAGAAAAAATACAGCTACACTGAATTATTCATCAACAGGCAGTGGTGGGAAAATACTGACCTTCGACTGTCATAAAACTTGTGAATTACATTTGAAGAAATGGGTGGAATCAATGACAATTCCACTATTATGTTGCAGAGATGGAAGCAGAATATGGCGATGTGTTGTATCATACTGAAATATGCTGATTAAGCCGTGGGAAAGTCTTAAAATGATTTTTTGAACTTCGTCAAGACATTTATGCAAGAAAAGGCTAAACCAGTGCCAGAATTCTCTGATCCTGCTTGGTTGTGGGATCTTGCATTTTGACAGATATAACTATTGAATGACTTTAACTGTTAAGCTCCAAGGAAAAGAGAAGCTAGCATACAAGCTATTGTTGGATATAAGATCTTTTGAAGCAAAATTACAAATTTTTAGAAATCATTTATGTGAAAATGATCTTTCTTTCGTCTACTAGATTGTGGAATCCTTTCGAAGGATATGACAGCTATATATACTGGGGTAGATTTTTAAAGTTATGCGCGGGCGTAGATTTGTTCGCGCAACCCGGCGTGAACAAATCTACAAATCCAGGGTCGGCGCGTGCAGGGGGGTGCACAATTGTGCAACCTGTATGTGCCGAGCTGAGCAGCCTGCCTCCATTCCCTCCCTAGGCCGCTCCGATTCGCTCCGAAATCGGAGAGGCGTTGGAGGAATCTTTTTTTCTGGCTCTCCGCACCTTCCCCTCCCTTCCCCTATTTAACCCCCACCCCTTACCTTTGTTGGAGAAGTTTTGCCTGCCTCTGGGCAGGCGTAACTAGCGCATGCCGGCTCTCCATCCCCCGGCCTGGTGGCTGTTCCGGAGGCCTCAGTCCCGCCTCTGGAACACCCCCCCGGGCTGGCGCCCCGCACCTGGCCCTGCCCCCAGAAAGCCCATTTTTTTCAAGCCCCAGGACTTATGCGCGTCCTGGGGCTTGCGCGCACCACCAAGCCTATGCAAGATAGCCTTGGCGTGTGCAGGGGGAGGCAGGGGTAGGTTTTCTGGGGTTACGCACTTATCTTACGCGCGCAACCCTTTGAAAATCTACCCCAATTTTCCTTCAAAGTGCTTTGTTGATGCTTTGTTGAATAGTTACAAAATGAATTTCAAAAACATATTTTGTGATTTTCACAGCAATGCACAACAATTTCAGTTTCTTCAAATCCTTTTGAAAGTAGTCTAGAATAGTGTGATCAAGAGAATTAGAGTTGAATGATTTGCAGGCAAATGATATACTTAAAGTATAAAGAAGGCAATCTTGTTGAATTTTATTATTGTCTGCCAAAAATGAATTATCTTTGAATTTCCAAGAAGAACAATCCTCTTTTTTTTTCCTCCAAACTTCTCCAAGTGTTGTCCCTGGATTGATGAGGAATATGGATGTGACTCTCTCTTCCTTGAGGCTAATGCTTTATCTTCACCAGTCTCTCAAGAATCCTCTCTCCGCAGCCCCTAAGACTTCCAACTTCCAAAGACTTGGGCATGCAAACCTTGGGCTGCAGCCACCTCTCTAATCCCTAGATTCTTCAAAACGCGATCATTTTCGCATGATAATGCTTGCGATAAGAAAAAGGAGAGTGGCTATGATAAGTTTAGAATTACCGTACTGCGCGCTATGTTAGCGCCTCGGTAGGTAGTTTATTGCGGGGTGCGTTAACGTTTTTACGTAATGTAAGACACGATACTTGCACTTCGCTACGCACGAAGTGCCCAGACTGGGGGGGGGGGGGGGGGACGACTCTCTACTTGGTGTTATTGCCATAACGCACTTTGATGAATGACCCTGTAAGACAGGAATGCTACTTCTCAGCACTTCTCTGAGAGAGACACTCCCAATGGTCCTATTTCTATGGAGAAAAAGACCCCATACCAGCACCACCTTGTAAAGAGGTAGTACCTTCATACTGTGGACAGCTGATTGACCCTCAGGAACTGACCCTACGCTCAGGAGGGGCACATGAGTTTTATTTAACCTATGACACCTCCCACTGGGGGAATGTCCAACTTCTCTGAACATACCTCTCTACATTGACATCACTTACTGGGGCAGGGTCTGCTGAGACCACTGATCCTACCATCAAGGGGCAACTGCACTAGTAAAGGCTAAATGAATATATGGAATAACATGCATATGCATTGTTTACAGTAATGTAAGACACTCACAGGAGATCTCCAAAATTAGTCCTTGAGGGCTAAAAACCGATCTTGCTTTCAGGATTTCCACAATGAATGTACATGATGGGTATTTCTATACAATGGAGGTAGTGCATGCTAACAGACCTTGTGCATGTTCATTGTGGAAATCCCAAAAATCAGACTTTGAGGACCAGATTAGGATGCAGACTAATAGCACTGCTTTATTGTTTGGATTGTTTGTGCTTTCATGTCTGTTTATCAATATGAAAATGAGTGTAACCAGTGGACAATTACCCCCATACCAGCGCATGGAGATTAAAAAACAAAAAACAAGCTACCGTCTAGGCCAGGGCAGGGCTACCCAAACCTGTCCTGGGGATCTGAGGAGGGGTGAGGGGGTAGAATTGTTTTTGAGACCTGCCTGGGGAGATTGGTTCTCTGCTTGCACTTTCTTCATGGTCTGTGATCCCATGCAGGATTATTGAGCCCTAGTATGGGACTGAATAGTACTTCAGTAAAGAAGTGCCACATTTAAAGCTGAATATGAGTTTGCACCTCATCTGTAATTTGAGACTGTCATTTAATGTTACGTTTGAAAAACAAGTTTTATGTCAAATGTATTTGTATTAGAATGATAACAAAGGAAACAATACAGCACAATACATGGATTGTACCTGTTACAAACCATGCTGCTTCCAAAGATTAACAACCAATAAGAATTGTATTCCCTTTTGCAAAACAAGTTTTATAAAAAGTAATAAAGTAGAACATTTTGCTAATCTAGGAGCTTTGTAATTTGTTTTCAAACCGTGAGAGATTTCCCCTCTCCCCGATGCCTGCTTATCAAACTCTGAGAGAGATACCCCCCTCCCCCCACACACACACTAACTCTCTTAGCTATTTAAAATATGCTATGTGGTCCCTCCGTTGAAAAGTTTGGAGACCCTTGATCTAACAAAATTCACACATTTGATTAACAAATTATGAAAATCTTGTTTTGGGTGATATAGTATATAGATAAACTGTTAGTTTGGTTCCCTCCCCTTTTTACATATGCTCTATTAAGGATGTACCTTTGTTTGAAGCAAATGCAAAAAATAAGACTTTTTTTGTTTCATTAGTGGACCTCTGAAACGAATTGAAGGTACCCATGACTTTAAATGAAAAGTTTTGTTTAATTTGCATATATTTCCCATTCAAATCTTTGGCATATGTAAAAGTGCTGCAGTGAGACGATAACTATAGCGACCAAGAAATGCCAGCATGGAGCTGAGGTGAGAGAAGTAGCCAAATAGACAGGATGGAGGACCAATCAAGGTGAAACATTTTTTAACTAGCTTCTAGCTGGCATCAGGATCAAGTGTCACTGACATCCTCCTTTCACTGAAAGGTCTGAGTATGTACAAAGAAACTTTATTTTCTCTGTTGGGTATCACAGAGAAGAGTTGTCTTTTCAAAAATACTTTTAGAGTCAAAGAAAAGATTCAAAGGACAGAGGTAAATTTTGACATTGGCAAAGGGCTTTTTTTCCATATCTTCACTGGTGTTGCTGCTGCTGTGTGTTCACTGGAGTAGGGCAAAAGGTGGTGGGGCTAAAAAGCAATGCCAGTGAACAAACACTATAGATTTTTTATCTCTGACTGCACAATGCATTGATTGACTGGCAGAGAGAATAAAAAAGCAGCCTTGCCTGTTTTTTTTCTCAGTCAGTTTTTGGTTAATCAGCAGTATATATACATATAACCTATATACCGTATATATGTGTTTATGAAAGAGTGAGAGAAAGAGTTTTACGTACATTTTGAGGGATTGCCTTAGAAAAACAGAGCCTGAGTTGGAGACTTAGCAGCTTGCTAGTGGCACAATGTCAAGTTGGCACTGGGTTTGTTAAGCACTGAATTATAGACACTCAATCAATTTGACAGACCGAGCTTGACAGATGGACTTTCAGCCACTATAAGAGCAGTACTTGATCCGATGTACAGCTTGCTGCCAATCTTCCTTGCTGCTATACTTCTTATACTGGACCTCGGGGATTTTGCTGCCACTCTGCCTTGCTGCCCTGCTTCAGATGCTACGCCTTGGGGATCTTGTTACAACTTTGCCGTGCTCTCCCGCTCCTGATGCTACAGCTTGTTAGTTCCGCTGCCGCTCTGCCTTGCTGCCATATCCCAGACGCTACACATTGAGGTTCCTGCTTCCACTCCACTTTGCTGCACCACTCCCGATGCTTCCCCTTGGGATCTGGCTGCCACTCTGCCTGGCTGCTTTACCCTTTATGCTATACCTTGGGGATCTTTTCTGCCACTCAGCAATACTTCCATACCTCAGATTTTCCACCTTGGGGGCCTTGCTGCCAAACCCTAAATTCAATACCTTGGGTCATTCTTGGCAATGTGGGTGACTGCTTTGCATCTGCCTTGGGGGTCTTCATGCCACTCCTTGTGCTGCTTTGTCAGGGCACTGGGGTTTTTCCTGCCATCTTTGCTGCTTTGTTCCTCCCTTCATGGTGCCTTGGGATGTTCCTATCATTCTTGGTGCCTCTCATGTTGCCTTCTCTTGAAGGCTTGGGGGTGTTCTTGCCTCTCTTGCTGATGCTTTGCTCCTTTCACAGTGGGTTGGAGAACTTCTGCCACGGCTTTAGATGATTCATGACACTTTTGTTGCCACTTTGCCACAGCCTTGGTGCCTTGGAGTTCTCTTCCCTCTTTTGATGATGTCTATCCATGAGAAGAATTGATTATAAACCCCCACATTTTAGAGCTCAAAATAGGCAATATTGCTTTCCCCATTGATTTTAATGGCAAACAAAAAACAAATGAAACAAAACAATTTATTTTGTTTGCAGTTAACCAAACGAATGAAACTAATACTGGTTGAGAGAAAAACTTTCGCATAAGTTGCTAATTTTACATTTAGCTTCTAAATTGACTGAATATAAATAGAAAAACTAGTAGCTCTAGAAAATATATTGTATATATGATTCTACTGAAAACATGAGACCAATTTTCAGTAGAAAGCCATGATATTTCCAATGCCACTCTTGATAAAGCTATTCAGGTTGCTAGGAGATCCCAAGGCTAGCTTGTGAAAATATTCCTTATGGAGAATATCATATGACAAGACTGAAAATAGGGAGCCCAGTTTTATACATGGTACTTAGGGCTGAAGTCCACATGCACAAAGTACACATGAACTTCAGGCCTCAACTTCTGCACCTGCCGCTTTCTCTCCCCTCCCCCTCTAGGCTTAATCCTTTCTACTCTATCTCCCGGTTTGACCCCCCCCCTCACATATCTCCCTCTGTCCCTCTCTCTCTTACAAACACACTCACAGGCTCCCTCTCACTAGTACACATACACACCCCATCATACAAGTTCTCTCTCTCTCTCTCTCACATACACACATCCCCTCATACAGGCTCCCTCTTTCTCTCTAGTGCGCAAACCCCTCCTTATACAGGCTCCCTCTCTCTCACATACCCACACAGGCTTTCTCTCTCATACATACACCCTCACACAGGCTCACTATGTCTCTCACTCACCCCTGTACACTGGTTCCCTCTCTCGCTCACACCACCCTACACAGAGGTGCCCCCTCTCTCTCACACACACACATCCCTTCACACAGGCTCTTTCTCACACATGCATACATCTCTTCACATGGGCTCTCTTTCTTAGACATACACACATCCTCACACAGGCTCCCTCTCTCACAAACAAACAAGCACCCTCACATACACACAATCCCTTTTTCATACACATCAGCTCCCAATCTCTCACACACAAACACTCCTTCATAATCTTTTCACATAGGCTCCCACTCTCTGGCAACCATACTCATGTACCCTTACACATGCTCTCTCTTTCTCACTCCCCAGGCTCGCAGTCTTATACAATGAACACCAGGAGTTATTTATTGAGCTCTTTATTGAGATCAGAATGTGATAAAAGCCCGACTGAGGCCGAGTTTCGCTCTATGAGCTGTTTCAGGGGCTATTTCAATTCTTGCAGATGATTTGTCTCTGTAAGCAGGTGAACTTTTCCCATGAGCGCCAAGGTTAATGCCAACGCCTGCACTCTACTCACAAAGCAATTTCAGCCGGACAAAGTCGATCCATTAACCTTGGCGCTCATGGGAAAAGTTCACCTACTGTATGGAGACAAATCATCTGCAAGAACTGAAATAGCCCCTGAAGCAGCTCATAGAGCGAAACTCGGCCTGTCGGGCTTTTATCACATTCTGTGCTCAAAAAAGAGCTCAATAAAAAAACTCCTGGTTATCATTGATTCTTTTTTCTTCTGGTCGCTACTGCAATATTGGATCAATTTCCGGTTTGTTTTTTTGGACTTTCACAGTCTTATACAGATACACACACACACACACATTCACTCTCACCAGGTTCTGCTCTATCTGTGGCGCACGCGGGATGGCCTCCGCTCGCAGCGCGCCTGGGCCTGCTTCATTTTCGCTGCGAGCAGGACAGGCTTCATTCATGGCATGCTGGGGCCTGCCAAATTCTGGGCCGAAAATGGAATTTCTGCACAGGAGGGGAATTCTGCGCAAATTCTGTGCTCTGCAGTAGTGCAGAATTCCCCTAGGACTAATATTTGTGTGGTGGCTTCTGATTGGTTTAGAGAACATGAAAAAAAATATTACGGATAGAATCACAGTGGGGAATATGTTTCGAATATCTACTGGTCACAATGTACTTCTTAATTAAGAGACCAGTACCTGCAGTCTGCTTAAACAGTGCAAAAGCAAATTCAGTCCATGTCAAGCTGAGAAGAAGAGGCTGCTGTCAGAGAAGCAGTGTGGTGCTTTTAGGAGAAAGAAGATTAAAAATAAGAGTAAGACCTTTTAAGAAGCGCTGTTATTTGCCCTGCCCACTAGTACAGAAACTTATATTTGGTTTAGAGAAAAGGTGCACAACCCACGTCTTTCAAGGCCTTAGACATGCCTGGTTTTCAGGATATCCAGAATGAATATTCATCATGGACATTTACAAATATTTGGTCTGAGAACCAGGTTAGTTTGCATAGCTTGGTTGCTCAGTAAGTCGGACGCTGTTTGTGAGGACCAGCTTGTGTACCTCTGGCTTAGAGTAGACCCTGGTGAGACTGGGTTCTTGTTTTTCTTTCTTTCTGCAGTTAAACGAGAAAACATTTTTTTAAAGGGCCACATACATTGTTCTTTATTTCCGTTTATGAAACAAATCTGCCTTGTGTGGACACCATCAGTAGGCCGGTTAGTGGGCAAGTTAACTGCCTAACCTGTCCTGTATATTCAGCGGGAGAAATGTCCCGCTGAATACACCAATCCAAAGTTATCCGGCTGCCTCTGTCAGAGCAGTGCTGGAGGTGTCAGGAGTGGGGCAGAGGATCCCTTGCTCCCGGCTGAAAAGGAACAGGTATCCGCAGGGATGGGATGGGGAGGGGTCGAGGGATGGGATGCAGGAGCAGCGCTTTTTCCTTGTGGTTGGGTGGGAAAGGGGGAAAGGCAGGATGAGCTTGATTGGAAGGTAAAATTGGGAAGGGGTCTGGCTTACAATCCTGGGCAAACTGATACTATTTAAAAAGTTTTAGGGGGCGGGAGGGGGTTAAGATACACCGTATCACTTGTTTTATGCTTTTCGGGGTGGGGGGGGGGAGGGAGGGAGGGGATGGGGCACCTTTTATTTTATTTAGTTTAGTAAATGACAGTGCTAATTAGCCGGATATCTTTTCAAGGTATCCAGTTAAGTTGCACTTTATCTGGCCACAGAAGACCTGTTCTGAAGCAGGACTAAAATTATCCGGCTAACCTAACTGGATATACCCGATATTCGGCTAGGTTTAGCTAGATATCTCATCCCCTCCCTAGAACGGCCCTGAAATACCTTTTTTTTTATACGGCTAAATTATAGCCGGATAAGTGACTGAATATGCCGAATTAGCCATTTAGACGGATAACTCACTGATGCTAGTTTTGCTTGCATTCCCAGCTTTACTGCCTCCTTGTCTCTCACTCATTCAGTCCTACCTCATGCAAGAATTACACTGCACACATTTTCAGTATGTAGGCAAACATTTTTGTGCACATCTGTTTCTAAGTTTTTGAAAAACACATGCATGAAGGTCCTCTGTATGCAAGGATTTGTACTTCTGAGATCCTTATTCATTTCCCCTGGGAAGCTCGAATACAATCTCCGGCATACACGAGGCATTAAACCTGGACTGGATCCGCCTAACCTGAAAAAAAAGGGAGCTTGTTTGCAACTCTAAAACCAGAAAAGGACGGGATGAAAAACTGCTACATTAGTAAGTGGATTACAATGTTACTAAATACTTAAAAGTACCACTTAGCAGCAATATAACATACAATCACTTCTCAGGAAAATGAGTCAATGGACATACTGTTTCTGCAGTTTGCAATGTGCCTCTTCTATGTTGCACATTTCGGATCATGGACTCTGAGAAGCAGAGTCTGCCTCCATTGTTTGAGGCCAAACAGCATACTTTGCCACAACACCCTATTCAATTCGTCAGTTCTGACTTGACAGGACATCCTATCCAAGGAAGGATAATAGGGAGAATGAAGTTTCTTTGGTGAAGACCTCTGAAGGCCATGTTCCTTCTTGATATGCGAAATTGCTGATAAAAAGCAGTTAAGTCAAGACCAAATGGGCATAGATGTGGGATATTTTTTCCTTTTTAGATAGGTTTCACAAAAAGCAAGCACACTAGTTGTCGTGGCTGTGTTTTTCCATATGCATGGGTTTTTTTTGCTCAAGCATGGTTGTTGTAGCATGTTAGTGATTTAGAGCAGGAGAACATGAGCTGGAAGAATGGGAGGAGAAGGAATATAATCCGGAAAAAGAGGGAGACAAGAAGATAGAGTGCATGCCATCACCACACCAGCACAGCTGGATGAACGGAAGCAGGTAAACATGAGCTGTCGGCTTGGTGGGGAGCCCAGGCTCCAGCAACCAAAGAAGACCTGGAGCCTCCCAAAGTGAGACACAGGGTGGTGGTGAGCATAGGCCCAGCTATGGGGTTAAGAAGAGCTTCAGAAAATAACAAGGGTAAAGTTATATATTATAATATAGTTTTATATTTTTCTGTAATTTAACCTTTATTCCAATTCTTTACCTTTTTCTTTTCGCTTGTTAACAATTTTAATTAGAAATGTTCATTGTATTAGACTATGGAAATTTATTTCCTGCTATTCTGTTTAATGTAAACCGGTATGATTGACATCGAATGTAAGAATGTCGGTATATAAAAATTAAAAATAAATAAATAAATAAAGTCAGGAGAGATAATAAGAGGGGTAGGAAAAGGAAAGGGGGAGGGGAGAGAATATGGAGAAGAAAAGGACAAGGGGGAAAGTATATGCCCCCTACGCCCTCACCACTACTAGCACACACACACACACACCCACACACACATTTCATATACACCCCTTCCCCCCTCATAACACCCCTCTCAACAAACACATACATACACTTCCCCTCTGCATGCACACACATCCCATACATGCACAGCCCCTGCACACACATCTCCCATACCAACTAAATACACAAACCGCCCACACTCCACTTTCACGACACCTCCTCCACACACATATAAAGGTGAATTTTAAAACCAGTGCCCGGGTGCACATGTATGCGCGCATGCCCACTCATGTAAAAGGACACGGCCATTTTATAACATGCGCCCGTATTTGCGCACATGCTATAAAAAACGCTGCACACATGTACATGTGCACATGATTTTATAATGGACACGCACATGTGTGTGCAAATGCCACCTCTAGTGCATATGTGGGGGAATTTTATAAGGCAAGCGTGCTGATGTAGTTTGCCATTTTCCCAGTTCGCTCAGGTAAGGGATAGGACTTCCCATCCCTTACCTATCCTTGTTAAATAGCCTCCCTTTTACCCTGTGGGGTTTTAAGGGTTGTGGCTAACTAGCCTAAGTTTTTTTTATTTTACTACATACATGCCATCCATATAGTTACATGGCAGGGGACCCCAGTGCACTGCTTGTGCACGTAAATATTTACGTGCTGGATTCATTCAAAAATCCTGGAATGCCCATGTCCCACCCAGAACACGCCCACATCCCTTTTTTGGGAAATTGTATTCGTGCACGTAGCAGGAGATATGTGTATACTTGTGCAGCTTTTAAAATCTGCTCGGCGCACACCAGCCTGAGATACTCGCATATCTCCCAGTTTTGTCTGCACAGGCCTTTTAAATTCACCCCATAATCTCCACATATACCAACTACCCCACCCACAGAACTCATATACAACACTCCACCTTGCTGAATTTGCCAATTGGGGAAAGAAAAACGTGCCATGGTGCCACAATAAGGGGCCGATGCAATAAAGTGCACCCGGCCTAATGCACAGGTTTACACTCGATTGGACACATGTTTTGGACGTGCTAGATTAGCACCCGATGAGGATTAATGCATCCAAAACACGCACCCAAAAATATGCAAGGCTGATAGCACCCATCACGTGTAAATTCCATGTAGATGAGGCTATTAGCTATTACCCCTGATGCAGAAAATCGCTGGGTGCCCAATGCACACTTTTTAATGCAGCAAATTTAACTCCTGCAGGTGGCATAAAGTCAATCCGTGAGTCAAGAGTCAATGAGAAATTAAAAAAATACTGTCCTCTGTATTTTCTCCTACTTAGAATCGTTGTGACAGTTTAATTTACTGCTTGTGATGTTGAAAAATAAATGTATATTGCCTTGATTTAAAAAAAAAGAAAAAGAAAAGAAATTCTTCTGGATGCACAATTTAGACACCCATGGCAAGGGGCATAGATGCCAAATTGGCCAGAAGAAGCAGCATAAAAATGGACACTCGTATTGAGCGCCCGTTGCAGTTGTGGGCGCCCGATGCATTTGAGCGCTAGGGATGCACAATTCTCCCCTAGCTCATCCTTTTTTACACAGCTCCTCATTTAAATACTGCATCAGGTGCCCAGGGGATGTGGCTGCAGGTGAGTTAGGAAAATGGGCGCTCAATACGAATGTCCGTTTTCAACGCACGTTTTATTGCATCGGACCCTCTGACTGCAAGGATGTAAGATGCTACTTGCCTCTGTGCCTTTAAAAGGATGTAAACAGGAACCATATCAATGAATTTGAGAAAACAAGATGCCGCATGATTATAGCTCCCTAAAGAAAATAGAATTTGGTTCCCCTGTGCATGCTCAATCCAAATAATATTTTGCTTTTATTGCATTGGTAATGAAGGGCAAGAGCAATTTTGTAGAATCATTGCTGAAGTCAATATTGCACCTGTTTAAAAATGCCAAAATCAAAGTTCCTTTTCTGATTTTTACCCAGATTCCATCAATAGCATATTGCCTGGCTTAAAACATTGAATAATTCAAAACAATGAGCATTGTGCTCAGTTTGCAGCACCTTGTCTGCTGTAGGAGAAGCCTCGAGTGACCAGCTGTTGTTCTAGTACAGATATTAAATTAACTCAAATAAGATTTGCTTAACAAGATAAAAATTTAGGAAGTCACTATCATTTTGGAACGGCTGTATCTGAACAAAATAAATTGTTTTTTATGTGGTTTGAAAGTTAGATTTTACATTCCTATTATAAGCATGGGCTGGATGTGCCTCCATTGACTTGATTTGAATCTAGTGCCTGACTGGCAAATATTTGACTTGAATTTATTCAGATGATCAGCATTATCTTTGACCTGATTCATATCTAATTCAGACTTTATAAAATCCAGATTTATATGAATATGTTTACTTTAAAGGATTTGAAATAGTTGAATGCAACCCTCTTCCTGGTATACCAAGAAGAGGGAGAAAGATAAGGCCTCTGACTATGAAGCCTTGCATAATTGAACTATATGTGTGAGGGTACACATGTCTGCCTCCAGACCAAGCCAGAAAAATCTGAAGCAAGTGAAAATCAATATTCAAGCTGAGATGTGAATGACTGGGATGCATCTCTACCAATTTGTGACGTATTCCACTTTGATTTTGATTACCCTAACCCCCCCCCCTACTGCTGATGGGAAACAGATTTATCCAAACCAGTCCACCAATCCCTCCTGTAATTTCTTGATTTCTGATCAGCTTCCTGGAGTCCAGGCTAGGTGCCTCCACCTGCATCCGAGCCCTACCTTCCAGCCTTCTCAGCAGCGGGCCCTCTCTATATTCCTGCTTCCTGGAAGAGCCCAGTGATTTCAAATCCCCAAGACCTCCGGGCCAGCATTTGCCAGACACCTGCAGATACTGGTGATACCCAACTTTGTTGGTTGCCTACACAGCAGATCATTTGTGACATGCAAAAAATCAGTGCTCATTGGCTAAAATTGAACCACAACCCTCAAATACTTCCATCATTATTCTCTGGCTAAATTTGTGCAAGTAATGAGTTGCTTGAACAAACTTTAGCTGGGTAGTAAGGGAGAAGAGTTCAACTCTTATTTTTGTCCAGGTAACTCTAAAAGTTATCCAGATAAAGCCTTTAAATGTTGACCTCTCAGTCTGCTAACTTCCTGATCAGTTTTCTGTTTCCTAGAATTAAAATGGATCGTCTCTGGAAAATGCAGTGGCATAGTCACCTTGCGGTCACTAGTTACAAAAGCGGAAGTGGAAGAGTTATGTGATTATCGTTAGCCAGTCATGGATATTTAGTGGGATGAGTCTCCCATTGAATATATTCACCTAAAGGTATCCAGATACCTTTAATCCTTCTTGGTTTTATTCAGAATACATCCAGCTAGGTTTAAAGTTATCTGGATACATTTAACCACATATGTTTAACCCTACCTGGCTATATTCAGAATATTTCTAAGTAATTGAAAAAAAAACAAAACAGAAAACTTCTAGGCCTGAAGGCCTGATCTGCCAGCTCGTTACCTCTCAAAATATTTTAAAATGTGTGTGGAATAGAGCCTGATCCTCCCTAACCCCCAAGAAAATAATACAAAAAAGACACAGGCCATAGTGACTTGAAGCTTGACCTCCACTCCCTCCACAATATTTAAATCAAAGGCTCCAAGATTCCTTCTGACCCCCACCTCACCCTTCTGCAATCTCTGCTCCACCATCCATGCCACCCAGACCCATACAAATCTCTAAACCCAAGCCGAGTCTTACTACACTCCCAGATGCTTCCAGTATTGCTGTTAGAGCAATGATGGAAGCGGCCAGGACAGCAATAAGACTCTAATGGCTTCTGGTCCAGACTAGAGTCAGTCCAGGAGGGTGGGTAGGGTAGGGGAGAGGTTGCAGGTGTTTGGGATAGAGAAGAGGGGTTTCTGTGTCTTTCATTTAAATACAATGGAGGGAGGATGATGGCCTCAGATCTCAATGGCCAACATCTTTTTTTAACTTTTGGAGGCGGGGGGGGGGGGGGGGTAATATCGAGCCATATACATATTCTTTTTTTTTCTGCAATTTTATTTATAAAATTTCTAATTACAATATCCAAGATCTTGAAAAGGAAAACTAAAACTAACAAATTAACAAAATTCAGGAAATTAACATAAATAAAGAAATCAACATGTTCAATTCAACTGCCAGTACTCAAACCAAGGAAGATTCAATAAAAAAAGGGAAAAGGTCAGCATATTCTAGTAGACCATTAAGTAGGAACTGTTGCACTGGAGGTGGACCCTTGGCCTGGTACAGGATTGGTACGGCCCTCTGGTTGGACCCAGAGAGTGCCTGCCACCAGGAGGCGGAGCACATGAGGAGACAGAAGCTAACTGAAGCGTTGTCAAGAACAGTCCGAGGTTTCTGCAGGTTGAGCCCTCGGGTATCCGGACTGCCTGGACTTAGGTGGGCCTCTGATGGTCTCCCGGAGATGTAGCGGAGAGGTGTGCCCACCACGAGCAAGGGTGCGCTGCTGATGCAGAGGAAATGGTCTAGACCCGAACTGGAATTATTAAGAAGGGAATGGTTAATAGAATGGAAAATGTCATAATGCCTCTATATCGCTCCATGGGGAGACCACACCTTGAATACTGTGTACAATTCTGGTCGCCGCATCTAAAAAAAGATATAGTTGCGATGGAGAAGGTACAGGGAAGGGCAACCAAAATGATAAAGGGGATGGAACAGCTTCCCTATGATTAAAGGCTGAAGAGGTTAGGGCTGTTCAGCTTGGAGAAGAGACGGCTGAGGGGGGATATGATAGAGGTCTTTAAGATCATGAGAGGTCTTGAACGAGTAGATGTGACTCGGTTATTTTCACTTTCGAATAATAGAAGGACTAGGGGGCATTCCATGAAGTTAGCAAGTAGCACATTTAAGACTAATCGGAGAAAATTCTTTTTCACTCAACGCACAATAAAGCTCTGGAATTTGTTGCCAGAGGATGTGGTTAGTGCAGTTAGTGTAGCTGGGTTCAAAAAAGGTTTGGATAAGTTATTGAAGGAGAAGTCCATTAATGGCTATTAATCAATTTTACTTAGGGAATAGCCACTGCTATTAATTGCATCAGTAGCATGGGATCTTCTTAGTGTTTGGGTAATTGCCAGGTTCTTGTGGCCTGGTTTGGCCACTGTTGGAAACAGGATGCTGGGCTTGATGGACCCTTGGTCTGACCCAGCATGGCAATTTCTTATGTTCTTATGTTCTTAAATCTTTCTCCCAACCTCTCCAGCAATTTCACTACTGATGGTAAAGAGCCACAAACAATATGACCGTCTATTGGGCTTGAAGGAGGATGCCTGAGGGGACCACAGGGAGCGTCCTACACTTTGCCTTCCTCTTCAGTCCCATAGATAGGAAGAAACAAATAGGAAATAAAATTCAAACTGAGGACCTGATTCATCATGGGATTTTCCCATAAACACAGAATGGGAGAAAATCCTTAAGGAATCATGCAGTGAGAGAGCTTACTACGTTGCCGGTTGCACATCAACTTTCTTGAATCTCCCAGGGCCCGCACATATTCTAAAGGGTTTTAGGAGATGGAGCTGGGGGATTGGGCTTAGAGGCCTGGACATTTTTTTTTTTTTAAATATACTTCACCTGCTATATTCAGAAAATAGTCAGTTAAGGGTCAAGTTATCCAGTCTACATACCTGGATAACTTTAGGACTACTCTGAGGCACTCCTAGGAGATACTAGTGGTGAATATCAGCACTATCCGGCTCAGTTAGCTGAATAACTTTGCTCCTCTTCTGGTGTGCCTCGACTTATCCAGCTAAGTTTTTAGCTTGCTAATATTTAATAGGTCAAATTGCAGGAAATTCAAATCCCTGGGGTTTGTCCTGCTATGTCCCAACTTAACGGGGCAATGTCCTTTGAATATGCACTGCCTTATTACTAACTCTTGAGTGTCTAAGGTCAACCTGTATGTTAAAATGGGACTGTTTAGTCCTATAGACTTTTCAAAGGCATTGTATTCTCCCAAGTGCACGTTTAGAAGTATAACTCTTCAAGCTTCTGATTTCCTCATCAGACAAAAACAGTTTTGTGGACATTCTGGCTCAAATGCACAATCTGTTAAATATGACAGGATGGCAGTCAGTATCTAAAGCATATCTCATTTATTCTGAACTGATGAACTCACCAAGGTATCATATAGCTTACACTTCAAGTCTAGACGGTAAAAATAAAGTTTAAGCAAAGGCAGTCATAACAAGCATATTGGATTTCTTTTTTTAAATAGTTATTAAGGTTCATCCTTGTCATTTATCCTAATGACTATGGATATCCTGCTGCAGCTCTACTAATGACCTCTTTCGTGTTTTGTAGGGCTACAGGGCAATTTTTTTTTTCCATGCTGCTGAAGCCTTGGGTCTCTCTTGATCTGGCAAATTATCTGGGGCGACTTTGTGATGGAAGCGACGGCCCATTAAGGGCTAAACTGATACCAGCAAACTCAGTTTACCTGGGATCGACCAAGTGCATTATCTAACACAAGACTATGAACTTTCCCAGAGGAAGGAAGGAATATACAATGAGTGAGTTGCTAATTAACTTGCAACAAAAAGGTGAGGTGTCAGACAGCTGAAAACACAATGTTCAGGTAATCAGTGAAAGGAAATAGCATTGTTTTCCCCATGGAAATAGATAAGATTCAGTGATAAGTAGGCACTGATATAAAGATTTTTTTTTACATGAGTTTTAGCATTTGAATTGCCCAGTGATTTTACAATTTTTAATATCATTGTCATGAAAAAAATCCAAATCTAACTAGATAAATGAAGCTTGACCGACGTGCCGCAAATGCGCAGTAGAGAGCAGCTCTACTGCGCATGTGCGGCACAGAGAACTCTGAGCGACAGAGGGGAGGAGGAAACGGCAGGGAGCTGCCGCTGCGATATGTTAAGAGCCTGAGCCTGTCCCTCCTCCACCGCCGGGGGGGGAGGAGAAGGGAGGGACGGCCGGACCGTCACCTCACGAATAGGGACAGGAGGAGGAAAGAAGAGTTGCCAGCAAATGCAGTAGAGACCTGCTCCTTACCTCCAACTGAACAGATTAGAAGCAGCAGGAGCACAGCGAAGACAATGGAACGGAGAAAATTTGAGTCAGCCCGCCCCCTGAGTCCCGCGGATAAGGAGAAGCCAAGTAAACATTCAGCAACTGCAGCAGGAGGGAGGGGGGAGCAGTGCTATCAACCCGTGGGGGGTGTCTCAGCCACCAGGGGAAGAGTTTACTTGGGCATTCCTCCACCCCCACTCCCCACAAAGCTGAGCAACAAAAGTGAAAGCCAGAGCCCTGCTCCCTCCTCCCTCTCAAGTCCCTGAGCAGATTTCTTAAAGGCACAGGTCTCCCAGAAAGAGAGCAAAGCAAGCCTTTACTTTGATGGAGCTCCAGCACTGCTCTCTGCATCAGTGGCAGAGGGGAAGAAAATTAGAAACAAAAAGTTTCCAATAAGGGCCAAGAGTAACAGACTGCTGTGCCACAAGGGAAGGAGTGAGTCACATAGTGTAGTGACTGAGAGGGTACGGGAGGGTATGAGAGTGAGGGTGGGGAGTGACTGAGGAGGGGAAGGAGTGAGAATGAGGGAAGGGGAGGTGAGAGTGAAGGAAAGGAGGTTTCAGTGATAGGGGAGGGAGGCAGTGGGAGAAAGAGGGTGAATAAGACTGAGGGAAAGGAGTTTGAGTGGGGGCAGGGGAGGGAAGGGAGGTGAGTGGAGGAAGGGGGGTGAGTGACCAAGGTGAATGAGAGAGGGGAAGGGGGAGTGAGGGAGAAGAAATGAGGAAGAGTGCTGTTTCCGAAAACCAAACCGAAAAAAAATGTTTTAATGTAGCCCGC
Source organism: Rhinatrema bivittatum (assembly GCF_901001135.1). Classification (NCBI taxonomy): domain Eukaryota; kingdom Metazoa; phylum Chordata; class Amphibia; order Gymnophiona; family Rhinatrematidae; genus Rhinatrema; species Rhinatrema bivittatum. Next base: position 108,902,824 of record NC_042616.1, read on the forward strand.
TGTTACGGGCTTAACGGCTTGTACTGTCATAATACAAATCAATTGCTGTGAAGTGCAGGAAGCTTGTTTTTCCCTGTCCTATGTAATTGTGTTTTTGAATGCTATAATCAGATGCCTATATACTACTTTTAAAGCAAGTACCGCAGGCCAGTTGTGATGTCATTTGTAAAACGGGTAACAAACCAATGATAAGTCAGCGATCCAGGCATGCTACCGCTAACACACAGCTAACGTTTGAGGAGCCCTTATGGCAGTCAGAGATACTGCCTCTCCCTTAATTAGGGACGGATGCCAGGCAGCATAACGTTTTTTCTGCCTTCCATCCACAGAGGGAGCGAGAGACTGAAAAAAATTGAAGGTCTTACTGTCAGTACTTCTCTCAGCCTCCTGTTTATCCTGTGCAGAAGGCTAAAAAGCCTACCCTCTTTTCAAATGCTTATTGTGTCCTTATATTCTGAGCTGCTGTCTGGATGTTTAGTGGTTTTCTACCTGAGGAATGAATGCACCCTTTTTTTTTTTTTCCAGTGGTTGGGGTTTTATCTTATGTTTAATGGCATTCCCCCCCGCTGGGCTCATTACCATTAAGGCACTGGGCAAAAACTCTTTTTAGCTAGGGACACTGTAGGTTGGAGGTTAGGGGAGGCCCCCATTCATTGCAGTCCCTCCCTTTGAGGTGCAGCCATGGTCAGTCCCCCGACGCTATTTAAGCAGCTGTCTACTGAGAGCTTGGAAGCAGTGCTTTTGGGTTGAGAGTTAGGAGGTATTTTTCTCAGATGGCTTTTGGCCTACTTAGAGGATCCAGGCAAGCCCTGCCTGGGGATCCTGAGTCAGGTCAGGAGGCTGCACTACCAGTCCACTAACTGGCTGGCCAGGCTGGGTAGGCTTACCTTTGGGTTGCTTTTGGTTTTTTTTTTTTTTTGGACTTTTGCATGAAAAGAAGCTTTGAGAGACCCCTGGGTTCAGGGCACAGGGAACCCTATCCCTGGGAGGCCCAGAATAAGGAAGACCTGCCCTGCTGTAACCTTTTTAGGGGACTAGAGGTCTGGTGGTGATCTGATTCAAGGATCTTCTGGTATTTTTTTAGACTAAGTTTGGGGAAAAGATTTTTGGTTACCAGAGACAGGAGGAAGATTTCTGCTGCCTCTTTCCTACCTGAACAGGAGCAGCGAGGGTTATGTGTTCCTGAGGGGGTCTCTTCTACACTGGGATTTGAGAACAGAAGAAGAATAAGAGAGATCATAAGAGAGAGAGAGACACACACACACACAAAATGAACTGTGAGTAAAAACATCGGAACATCTTCTGAGGACCCCCAGCTGGAATCCTCAACCCCTGGGGAGAGAGATTCTAGACTCTCTGTGCCAAGACTGTGAGTTACCATTTTTGACCAGATTTGGAGGGATTTCACTGCCCACCTAAGGACACCTTATCCATTTGGGGATCTTGCCTAGCCAAACCCTGGAGGGTGAGTGCTCCCCAGGTCTGAGTGAATAGAGACATTTGCACAGATAGAGGGAAGAGCTGTAAAAAAATAAATAAAAGTAAGACACATCTGTGGTGCTGGGAACTATATTTATTGTGCCCTCAGTAAAGAATTTATTTTGGACACTCAACCCAATTCTCTGGAGTCATCCTTGGCTCTGACAGCACACACACATTGGGAAAAAAGACAGTGTACTTTTCCCAAGGGCAGAAATCCTAACAACACCTTGTCACTCTTGGCCCTGAAAGACCCCCACCAACAAAGTACTCAGGCCCTGGGAGGGAAAGAGATAGCCTAAGTGATCCAGTCTCAAAAGAAAAATTCTTTTATAGCCCCATCAGTGCTAGGATAACACCAGGAGATGGTATGATATCTGTAGCCCGTGTTCCACTGGCTACTAGAACTTTGGGGCATATTCGGGATCTGTGGGGTAAGTAGACACCCTGTGTTTCTTTGGGTTCTTTCCTGACAGTGGGAGAAACTAGTCTGTCAAGGACCTTGGGCTTTTAAATGGTTTTCTGATATCTTCCAGCAAAATTGCTGCATTGCCACACAGGCTGGTGTTCAAAAATTAAATCCTTTACTGATGCAGATCAATAAAACCAGTAGAGTGCACAATGAAGAATAATGCAACCCTTACAGCAAAATCAAAAGACAATACATAGTCCAAAAGCCACAGTCACTGAACAATCTTCACACACAAGTGGTTTTCTTCCTCCATCATCCACTAGCTCTGAGGTTCTCTTAGGAGATGGGAGCATCCCTGGGTTCTCCCCATTTTGGTACCTGCATTCTGGTGAGCTGATCCCTGTAGTCCAGAAGCTGACCTGGAACATTTTCCTGAACAATTGAGAATCTGCTGACTCTTCCCCAGCAGCAACTCTGAAAGTAGATCTCCCAGGCTAGCAGTCTACTCCGACTCCAACAAGAAATCCACTCTTCAAACCTAAAGCAAATCTTCAGTGAAATCCAAGGAGTATGGAATGTACTCCCCTTTCACTATTCTCCATCTTTGTTGGTTCTTTCCTCTTAAGATTTTCTTTGGACACCTCCAAGAAATTTCCCTCTTACTGAAAGACTTCAGGGCTCTAACTTTGAGCCTCAGCTACCTTCCTAAGATGGATGAAAGAACACGAGCCGGAGTGGGCTCATGAGTTTTGTTAAATCACACTCCTTGGCAAGACACCTCCCACTGGGGAGTGTCAGAGACCGCTCCTCTCTCTGACCTCATACATTCATCATCTGTAAAGACTCTGATATATATAATAAGGAACACTTTGGCGACACCCTTACATATCCCTCCCCCTCCCCACTCTCCCACACTGTCATGGGTTGCTGGGGTGGGAGTGGGCGGAAGGGAACACGCACAAGCAAGTGAGACAGTGTGTAGAGATTCCTCAGATTATTATGTCTAGTTTAACCTCATCACAGGAATTAAGAGTCGCAGGATAAGTCTATGGACTGATTTACCACTGGTTTCCAGAAACAACAGAGAAAGCCCAGCTCACTGAGCAGGAATTTGAGGGGGAGAACGCTCAGGGTTCACCAAGTTGCCTTAATCTTGGTATATAATATCCCTACCTTATAAGGGCTATTTATAAGTTTATATTTATATTTATAAGTTTATATTTATAAGTTTATATTTATAAGGGCTATTTATAAGTTGCCTTAATCTTGGTATATAATATCCCTACCTTATAAGGGCTATTAATCAATGCTATAAGCATACTGACTGACATTTATATTCTTCTATTTACACCCCTGCTTCTTTTCTACGATCCAAGTTATTACTCCCTTGTTTTATTGTAACTGCATTCCTTAGCCTCTTCTGGTTTAATGTTTTTTACCACTATTATTATCATTATTCTATTATTACTAAGTTCAATGTTATTTATTGCCTTCTTGTTACCTATCTACTTGTTAATTGTAAACCGACATGATGCAATATTTTATTGCGAATGCCGGTATAGAAAAACTTAAAATAAATAAATAAATAAGTTATGTAGGAAGGAGGTTTGCTCCAGGAAGGAGGGGCAACTCACATGCTCAAAAGATAGAAAACCCAAACACACAGCAGCTGGATTCAGACTGAAGCGAGGTTCTCTTCTGTGAGGAGATTCGGTAACTCTGAAGGCACTGAAGGCTACAACAGCCATGGACTACGTAGGAGGGGTAGGTTCCTCAGCACCTCTTTCCAGTTTAAGTTAGGTTTAAAGGGGGTAATGCATGATTTCTTCCTCCGGCTTCTGCGAGCTGACCCTGCTCACTGGGTCATGGCGCATATTCCAGTAAAGATGCACATCACCTAAAGGGCTTACTAGTAATCTGCAGATGGACGAGGTCATATATTGTGCTAGATGCTATCTTCACTGCAAGTTTCTTTGTTAAAAGATTATTTCTGATATAGTATTTGTTCCAACTCCCGATGCAGGTTGCATAAAGCTTTTTCTTGCAGCATGTGTTGCTATGATACAAAAAATTTGGGGGCTTAGAGCTCAATCTTGCAGAAAGAGCAGAGTATCTCACTGCCCTCCTAAAGAAAGAGTGAAGGGATTTTGATGTCTCTACAGTTTACATTAATATGTTTCTTATTGACATTGTATTTCTATTTCATTTTTTTCTTTTAGAACTGCTAATAGCTTTTGAAAAGGAAATCTATGCTTTCACAGAATGGATCTTGGTTTAGCATTTATAAAATACTGCCTAGAAGGATTTCTGAAATCCCAGACAAACCGTTACACAAATCGAAGTCTGTCCAGTTTCTGATAAAACCAAAACTAATTTATTTTTGTTTATACTTCACTACCTTTGACAATGCACCCTCCAGAGATTTGTATCACCTGCCTTACTGCCTTCCAATCATTTGTGAATGTTTTGCTCTTGTTCAGCTACCCACACGAAATAAAGAAATGAAGTACAAAATTAAAAATTCCTGACATCAGTGATGGAAGATGTAAGCTAGGCGCCTTTTTTTTTTGTTGTCAGGAGTAAAAAAAATTCTTGCCTCAAACCATGTGCAACCTTTTCAGCAGAATGTCCAGATGGCTTTGTGGCTTGCACAGCAGACTTTGCTCGGCCATGCCTCTCTAACTGCCAGCAGGGTGTTGCTTGCCAGGTTTAGTAAAAGCACATCAAGTGGGATCTTTGAAATCAAGAGAGAATAAAGTTAATGTGAAGTTCTTCAAGAACACTGCTCTCTCTCTCTCTCATGTCCTTGTCACAAGCCAGGGAAGAGGTGTGCAGACTAGTCACAGACTGGAAGTGAAGAAATGCAAGTGGCATAAGAATACATTCCCAGAGATGCAGTTTGCATAGACAGGATTACAGAAACTGAACACTGAGCAGTCTTTTCAGTTTGCAGTCTATGTAATATGCATTGCTGTGGTCACATTTTCACATGGGCCCTCGTGGAGCGAGTACCAGTTTCTTGATAGCACCTGAAAGAAGCAAAGAGGCCCCCGAGGAGCGGGTACCCCATTGGAGACCCCGAAGGGTAGTAAGAGTTCCAGATAGCGCTGGAGTGGCAGAATAGCTTAGGAATGGAGAGCGAATCCCATCCGTATGAATCCTGTTGCTAACTCAACGAGCTAGCAAATACTGTAGGCAGATATACCCAGACGTCGTGACGTCAGAACAGGGGGACGCCCCTGAGGTTTGCGCCAACGTAGAGTTAAAGATGAGGGCAGCGGGCGCGCGAGCGCCCTAGAGGTACCTTGAAGGAGAATGGCGGGAGGCAGCATCAAAGCCGGTCCGGGGACGCCAGAGAGAACAGCAAGCAGACACCGCGGCGGCCATCAGTCCAAGGTGAGCGGGAGGAGCCGAAAGTAGAGGTAGGCGGGGTGAAGCCGTCGAAGACCGACGGACGCAACAGATGTAGTGCATGTTGCTTCTGCATTCCTGAGTATCCTGTGTCTTACCGCCTCTAGTTTTGCTCGTCCAGCCTTGCCCATCCCAACAGTTTCATCCAGTGTTCCATGTGTTTCTCCATCCACCTTTGTCCTGACTTCCTGTTACTGGCCTCTTGCTTGGACTTGACTACATTTGCCCGCTGTCTGCCCCAATCCTTGGTCTGTCTCCTTGTCTCCAGCTTGCTGTCCTGACCCCAGCTTGCCCTTGAACTCTTTCTTTCTCTCCACCACCCTAGGGACCCACTTAATTCTTGATGGCCACCAGAACCCAAGGTCTCAACCTGCAGGGGAGGCAGCTGGTATCAGCGAAGTTCCAGTCAGACCCACTACAGGGGGCATTTGTCAGCTGCTGGCGTAGGCCTCGTATGTTTGCCTACATGGTTGCTACAACTATGATGCAGCATAAAGAGCTCACTCCCTCACCAGTTATTACAGTTTGCTGAGGTTATGACCTCGGCGGACTCATCCCAGGCCTCCGCCATTGCCAGACTAGCTAACCAGCTAAATCAGCAGCAAGATCAATTGAACACAATAGCAAGGTGTCTCCAGGTTATGGTCACCCATCCAGTTCCTCCGGTTCCGGTTATAGTATCTCTGGTACGGCCTACTACCTCCACGCTTCACCTTCCTCCGCCTCTGAGGTATGATGGTGATCCTACCAAATGCACGGGCTTCCTGATATTCAGAGTTATCTGGATGACTATGTCGGCTATGTATGGTGAGGCCACAGAGCAGTTCTAAAGTTAACAGGCTATAGTTAACCGGCTATCGTTAGGATAGTCAGCTAAATTGAATAGTGTGGCTCCAAAGTTAGCTGGATAAGTTTAGCCAACTATCTTTGCTATTGTGACAGTGATGGAATATTGACCTCTTTAAGTTAATATATGTTTCATGCTTGTTACTTGTTTTAACTACTTATAAACATTTGGCTGTTATCCGCACTGAACAATATAAAGTGGAATACAAAACTAAAAAAATAAATAGATAGATAAATAAATACCCCTCAGGTAAAACAGTAGAACTGTATGCCAAGAAAGGGGGAAAGACAGCCACAGAAAGGGAAAAAAACACTCCAACCTATGATACTTCCAGGGTAATGGAAGTGGGTGTGGGTATTCGGATAATAGGATCCAGGGAATGACACAGCCCCATGAACAGGTCCCAACACCAGAACATCCAAGGAACACTTTTACCGCTCATTCTTCCTGTGGCAGGAAGCACACAAAACAGTTATCAGAGCAAGCTTTTAATGATAACTTTATTAGTAAGCAAATTAAATAAAACAAGCAGGAAAACAATATGAAGGAAAGGACTAAAACAAAGCGGAAGAGTACTGGAAGATTTTTGTACAACAAATATCACATTGTATACATTTCCTAGGAAATTGGAATATTACTCTCAAACAGTGGCTGAAATTATCAACCAGCAGTACTAACAATGTATAGCCAGGAACTGGACACACAATGATTATCCCAGTCAATTTATATGCACAAACCAGAAAAATTCCTGTTGGTAGCCCCGATGCTATGCTGTTGATATTTTGGAAGGCTTTTTTTTTTTTTTATCTGTTATCTGGATATGGAAACAATCCTTGAAACAAGTCAAATGATTAAGAATCTTGAAGTCTCTGTGTAGATGTTTCCCAACACACAAGCAATCTTCTAGGCAGCTCAGTCACCACTTCAGGCTGGATTCTGTCTATCTAGCAGGAGCTTGATACACAGTACGGTGACAGCCTACAAATGACTGCATTTTTCCTTTCCTGCTCTATATTTCCAGCTTATGGGAAGAAAGAGAGAAGGAATACTTTTTTTTTTCATTGTATCTTTCTCCTTAACTAGTTACTTGTTGCAGACTTTCCCGGTCTGGCCACCAGATGTCACTGTCCCAGTAAGTTAGCACACTCTAGTGCGAAGCCATCCATACCCCTCAGCCCCTCCCACCTGGAGAGTCTGGCTTCAGGAGTATTTAGCCCAGCCATTTTATTACACAGTGGGATTCAGTTAGAGAGAAGTCAGAGAGGAAGATATATATTTTTCACAATCTAGTGAGGCCTCCTAGTCACAACCAACAGAGTTTCTTTTAGAAGTGACACCTCCCAGTGCACTCCCTGACTGAGGGTCCTTCTA